>NC_061508.1:55614299-55985841 GCF_022539505.1 Lolium rigidum
ACTTGTGGGTCATCAAGAAGACAACCATCTAGCTACTGCTATGGACCCATAGTCCAGGGGTGGACTACTCACACATCGATCCGGAGGCAATCATGGCGATGAAGAGACCTCCGGAGATGATTCCCCTCTCCGGCAGGGTGCCGGAGGCGATCTCCTGAATCCCCCGAGATGGGATTGGCGGCGGCGGCATCTCTGGAAGGTTTTCCGTATCGTGGCTCTCGGTACTGGGGGTTTCGCGACGAAGGCTTTAAGTAGGCGGAAGGACGGAGTCGGAGGAGGCACGGGGGCCCCACACGCTAGGGCCGCGCGGGCCCCCCTAGGCCGTGCCGCCCTAGTGTGGCGGCGCCCCGTGGCCCCACTTCGTTTCTCCCTCGGTCTTCTGGAAGCTTCGTGGAAAAATAAGACCCTGGGCGTTGATTTCGTCCAATTCCGAGAATATTTCCTTACTAGGATTTCTGAAACCAAAAACAGCAGAAAACAACAACTGACTCTTCGGCATCTCGTCAATAGGTTAGTGCCGGAAAATGCATAAATATGACATATAATGTGTATAAAACATGTGAGTATCATCATAAAAGTAGCATGGAACATAAGAAATTATAGATACGTTTGAGACGTATCAGCCGCCGCCATCGCGAAGACAAGTTTCGGGGGACAGAAGTCTCTGTTCCGGCATGCCGCCGGGACGGAGAATTGCCCCCGGAGTCATCTCCATCGACACCACCGCCATCTTCATCGCCGTTGTTGTCTCCCATGATGAGGAGGGAGTAGTTCTCCCCCGAGGCTAAGGGCTCTACCGGTAGCTATGTGGTTCATCTCTCTCTCCCATGGTGTGATCTTTATGTGATCATGAGCTTTGTATCACTATTAATCTATGTGCTACTCTAGTGATGTTATTAAAGTAGTCTATTCCTCCTCCATGATGTAAAGGTGACGGTGTGTGCATCATGTAGTACTTGGCGTAGGTTATGATTGTAATCTCTTGTAGATTATGAAGTTAACTATTACTATGATAGTATTGATGCGATCTATTCCCCCTTTCATAGCTATTGGTGACGAGTGTGTATGCTATGTTAGTACTCGGTCTAAATTGCAACGGTCTATTATGCACTCTAGAGGTTACTTTAATATGAACTCCGGACGTTGTGGAGCTTGTTTACTCCAGCTTGAGGTGTGCTTTTATAGCCCTACACAATGAATGGTGTTTGTTATCCAACAAGAGAGTGTTTGAAAGTAGCACAAGTGAAGAGAAGTTGTTTATTTTATGTGATCATTGTTGAGAGTGTCCACTAGTGAAAGTATGATCCATAGGCCTTGTTTCTAAGCACTGAAACACCGTTTCCAACAAGTTCTGTTACATGTTCGCTTGCTGCCATTTTTATTTCAGATTGCAATTACTACTTACAATCATCCATATTACTTGTATTTCACTATCTCTTCGCCAAACTAGTGCACCTATACATCGACAAGTGTATTAGGTGTGTTGGGGACACAAGAGACTTCTCGTATCTTAATTGCGGGGTTGCTTGAGAGGGATATCTTTGACCTCTACCTCCCTGAGTTCGATAAACCTTGGGTGATTCACTTAAGGGAAACTTGCTGCTGTTCTACAAACCTCTGCTCTTGGAGGCCCAACACTGTCTACAGGAATAGAAGCGTGCGTAGACATCACACATCTCCTCCTTTTGCACTATTGGTACCTCATCCAATTCTATTACTATTGATGATGTTTATTCTCTTCGTAAGGATGAGGGTGGCAATGTGTTTGCCAAATTTGTTGGTGCTCAAAGTGGTGTCAAAAAAAGAACCGTTTGGGTTGCCAAGCCTATTGTGACTAACCTCTTAGGATCCAACTTAGTTGGGGACCAACAATCCAAAACTTGATCAATATGTGCTTGTTGGAGGGCATTGGAGACTTGGCTACATCATGAAGAATTAAGGGATCTTCATCATTTATATTATCTCAAGCCAAGTCTTTTGGTTATCTTACTTCTATCATATACCCAATGTTCCTCCTTGCGGTAACATGTGCTCAACTCATTTATATTGAAAGTTACTCGCCCCTTTGCATGTGTTAGTTTTGTTCCTAACATGGTTTGTATATATTGTGCATCCTACTTGTTTTTCTTGAGAAATCAAGTCTATGAATGTTAGGTTGCACACCATGTATTTGTGCTTGTGTTGGAGCCTCTTTGCATCTTTTGTATCTTATATGGCTCTTATGAGAGATTAATGGACTATAACATTTTGGGGGAGTAATATGCCTTTAGGAATTTCACAATCCTAACAATGTGTGTACATGAGGACTATCACTTAGAATTGATATTGCAAGATTATCTAGTCTCTATGTGGTATGTCATCTTCATGAGAAATTCAAATTCTAATGTCCATTAATATCTCTAGTTGGATCTTATTTGTGAAAGTTTTTCTTGGCATGGTTTTCACAATGTGTCCCTCAATACATTTTTGGAAAACCATGTGCTTCAAGTCATACTATTAATTGATTTGCATGTTGGTATGAATGCTATTAATTGCTTTGCATGTTGGTATGAATACTATTAATTGCTTTGCATGTTGGTATGACTAATTGAAGCTATCAAGAAACTCTCTTTGCATGATGGTTAACTCTTATCTTTTATCATATGCTTTATTTGGTGTAAAAGTGATCTTACATATACTTACAAACTACCACCAGGAAATATTTCCTAATACCTCTTGTCCTAGGACAATTGGCAATCTATTATTGGGTATAAATTTATTGATCATATTTACATTGGCTCTTGTGTTTAAATTGTCTTATTTATTGCCATGAATGTGTTGTGTTTTGACTCCCATGTGTCTTCCTTGCATCTTATGGATCTAATTTATCTATTCAAACTTTCTTAGCATTTTAGTAGATATAGGTAGCGTGATGATCCTAGTTTTGTGCATTTAGTATTCATATGCAAAATCCTAGATAATGCACTAATCTTGGGGGAGCTCTCCTATATTTGTTAGAATGCTTAACATCTCTTGATCATTATCAAAAATTTGGTTTTGGGAGACATAAACTTTCTTTTTGGTACTTTGTGCCATCATAAAAAGTGTTGAGGGTTTGGTTTGTTTGTTAGAACCTTGCTCTCTTGGGAGTTGGTTATCTCATTCCTTTGTGTTTAGGTTTAATTAGATTCTTATAATGAGATAATTCTTTGGAGTCAATCTTGTGTTGATTTGATTCTTTGATATAATTTGGACAACCATTGTCTCTTGATTTATTTGGTGTCTTGTCCAAATTATATCTTTCTTTGGTTCTTGAAAGTATTGTGCATGCATCTTCAATATATGTCTATCTTATGGCATGTGTTACTTTCTTTGATCCAATATATAGGGTAAACTCCATCAAATCCTAATTTGGATAAGATGTGCATGAAATTCAATTTCATATCTATATGCACATAGTATTGTGGAGTTTGTCCTATATGTTGTAGTGTGTCTAATTACTTTGGACCCAATTAGTTTGGGGACCTTTTTGTACTTACCTTTGTGTTAGGTACAATGGATATGAATTGGATACTTGTCTCACTCTTGGGGAGAAGTGGTGACTCAATGGTAACTTGAGGCAAGCTAGGGTGGTCAACGAACACATATCTACTACATCCTCACCAATGCTATCTCGGTAACAAGTATCTTCTCATGCATATTTTTCTAACATCCAACCATGTGGTTGCATCTTGGCATGAATCTCTTGATTTGCAAATGTTGTGCTTCTTGCTAAAGTCTTAACGAAACCTCTTTATTGCGAATGTGAGTAGTTTGAGATGAGTACATATGTTGGGAAGTATATAAAATCATGATCATGATTCACCCATCCCATCTATGCCTATCTAGCAATTTTATTGCATATCAATTCCTCAAGCCTCTCACATGTGCAATATCGATGAAAGTGCAAATTGAATTATTTCTTTTAGTATCCTCGTTTGTGATACTTGTTGCCTTTCTCAAAGCATCCCAACTATCTTCTATCCCTTGTGGATATTTGTAATGTATTTTATGTGTTTATGGTTGAAGTTCATGAATGTACCATAAGATAAAAATTGAGCCTTTGGCCATGCTATTAAGCAAAAATTCTTATTGGTATGTTGCATGACTTTGTGTTGGATATCATGCTATATTTCTTGTGTATCTATTTTGTGTGTGCATGTTTCTTTGTGGATAAATATCTTTGTGATATTGCTCACTTAGAGAAACTTATACACATAAGAGATGATACATCTCCATTCGATATCTTATTTATTTTTTGCGTGTTGATTGGTCATGCTAAGCAATATAATTTATTGAAGACTATGATGATGCTTTTTGCTCATCCTTGTAATAGTCTTATAATATGCTTTATCATGCCTTTCACATATCCTCTTGGTTGAGCCTTTTATTATGGTGCCTCTTACTTGTTGCTCAACCATTTGTTTGTTGCAAGTGTTAAGCTTGATCTATTGCAAATGTTTGTGTTTTAAATGGTAATGAGGGAGTGAGGATTCCATGTTATGCATATTGCATTCAAATGCAACATTTTAATTTATGCATGTACCTTGGGGAGCTTTCTCATTTTATTTGAGGCACTATTTTGTGGTGATCATTAGATTTTGATTCACTTGGTATCTTTTGTTTTGAATGATATTATGGGAGTGATGATTCCATGTTTGTGCACTTTATACTCCAATGCAAATTTTCTAGTTTTGTGCACAAACCTTGGGGAGCTTCCTCATATTATTTAGACCAATCTTCTTGATCTTATCATAATATCTATCTTTCTTTTGGTATCTCCTTTTTGGTTCATTTGGTTGCTTGCTTCATTTGTTGAAGCTTCTTGATTTTGTTATCTTTTTGCAATCTTTGATCCTATCTATGTGTGATTCCTTCCGAATATTCGTCATTGGATATGTGCATTTGAATCCACTCAAATTATGAGAAATGCACACGCTATCGAGGAACTCTCACTATATTGGCTTTCTAAATTTTTCACCCATTTCGGCAATTGGTGCCAATGGGGGAGAAGTTTGGAGGGTTTAAGGGAATTTGGTTATGTCTTTGCTTTGTGCTTAAGCATGTGCCTTTATTGCATTGCATCTTGTTGCTTTGCATAGTTGAATATTTAGAGGAAACCCCACAAGGCTTTGAATGCCAATATATGCAATGAAAGTCAAGATCATTCACACATGCATATGTTATGGGGGATTTTGCTCTATATATTCAACTTGTTTGTTACTCAAATTCCTTATATAAACCCTCTCAAAGAGATTGTCATCAATTACCAAAATGGGGGAGATTGAAATTGCATGGAGCCCCCATGTGTGGTTTTGGTAATTAATGACAATCCCTATGGACTAATGTTTGCATTGAGTTATATTTGTAGGAGTTGTTCATAGGCAATGCTTGAACCATATGTTGGCTTCAAGATTGCAATAAGAAGCAAATGAAGAAGATCAAGTGTCAAGTATGTCTTGAAGGTGAAGATGAAGTGAGCTCTCAAGGTTAACTTCAAGACATCAACAAAATGAAGTGCAAGTTCAAGATGAGCCAACTTGAAGAGATCATATGCTTGAAGGCAATGCTTGAACCATATGTTGGCTTCAAGATTGCAATAATAAACAAATGAAGAAGATCAAGTGTCAAGTATGTCTTGAAGATGAAGATGAAGTGAGCTCTCAAGGTTAACTTCAAGACATCAACGAAATGAAGTGCAAAGTTTCAAGTATGTCTTGAAGATGAAGATGAAGTGAGCTCTCAAGGTTAACTTCAAGACATCAACGAAATGAAGTGCAAGTTCAAGATGAGCCATCTCGAAGAGATTCTTTGCTTGACTCTTGCCATCCATATGGTGATCATGGATATGAGAAGATGCGCCGAAGAAGAAGCTCTCCCATGGTGGATTATGGGGGAGCAATCTATATGGTGATCATGGATATGTGAAGATGCACCGAAGAAGAAGCTCTCCCATGGTGGATTATGGGGGAGCAATCCACAAGACTTCGTCAAGCAAGCACAATCAAGAAAGGCGTTCCATCTTGTTGCGGTCAAGATCGTCATCATCGAGCTCAAGTGGAATGCGCAAGTATAAGGTTTCCTCTTGATAGGGTTTCTTTCTCACCGTTCTCATAGTGTAGTTGGAGACCGGTTTATAGTTTAGTTGCCGTACTATCAAGAGGGCTCTCGAGTGAGTAACTCGATCGTATCCTTCGAAGAGCTCAAACCTTTGCATCCTTGCATCATCTTTCTTGGTTGTTATTTGAATCTTATCCATGTGATGTTTTAGAGCTTGTGCTTATTCTCATGACAAGCTCTAGTTCATCAAGAATGGTTTTTGCACGGGTAACTTGTTGCATTTTCAAGGTTGGAGGTTTTACCGGTATGTATTTTTTAGATAGGTCAAACCTTTCGTCATTTCTTTCTATCCTACCTTTCTGGTCTATGATGGTTCCCTGCATGATCTTTTAGAGCTTGTTACTAGCTTCGAAACAAGCCCAAGATCATCAAAATCGGAGTCCGGATGCTCAAGTTATGATCATTCTCATTTTGGTGTTTCTGCAGTTTTCGGGGGGGGGGATAATCCGGCCCGGATTCAAAATATCCGGCCAAATATCCGGCCACCTTACTGCGAGCAGTTTTCTCAAGTCCTTAGTCGTTTTACGGGGCCCGGATATTTTGCAAATATCCGGCCCGGAAAATTCGGCCTGAGCATACCCAAACGGTCATATTTCGATGGGAGGGGTATTTAAGCACCCCTTCTTCCTCCTTGGGCTGGTTGGTTCACTCTCTCTCTCTCTCTCCCCTCCATTGTTGTCCTTCAAAGCTTGCCCTAGTTCTTGATTCCTCCCATGATTCTTGCATATTCTTGAGGGAAAAGAGAGAGGAGATCTAGATCTACATCTTGACCAATCAAATCCCTCTCTTTGTGAGTGGAATCCTCTAGATCTAGATCTTGGAGAATTTTGTGTTCTCCTCTTTGTTCTTCCTCTCTTATTCCCCCAATAGCTTTTGTAGCTTTGTTGGAATTTGAGAGAGAAGGACTTGAGCATCTTTGTGGTGTTCTTGCCATTACATTTGGTGCATCAGTTTGAGTTCTCCGCGGTGATTCGTGGTGGTGAAAGCAAGAAGGTTGTTACTCTTGGGTTCTTGGAACCCTAGACGGATTCTAGGCCTTTGTGGTGATTTGTTGGGAGCCTCCAATTAAGTTGTGGAAGTGTGCCCCAACCTTTATTGTGTAAGGCCCGGTATCCGCCTCGAAAGAAATCCCTTAGTGGAACCGTGACCTAGGCCTTTGTGGCAAGGGTCACCGGAGATTTAGGTGAGGCGCCTTCGTGGCGTTCGGTGTGAGGTGTGAGTACCGCATCTTGGGGTGAGGCCTTTGTGGCGTTGGTGTGCATCGAGCAACCACACCTCAAGGTGAGCCTCTTGTGGCATTCGGGAGCACTAAGCCACCGCACCTCTCCACCGGAGATTAGCACTCGCAAGAGTGTGAACTCCGGGATAAATCATCGTCTCCCGCGTGCCTCGGTTATCTCTATACTCGAGCTCTTTACTTATGCACTTTACCTTGTGATAGTCACCGTGCTTGAAGTTATATATATCTTGCTATCACATACTTGCTTGTATTGCTTAGCATAAGTTGTTGGTGCACATAGATGAACCATTGCTTAGAATAAGTTATTGGTGCACATAGGTGAACCATAGTATATAGGCTTTGGGCTTGACAAAGTAAACGCTAGTTTTATTTCGCATTTGTTAAGCCCATCTCGTAAAAGTTTTAAATCGCCTATTCCCCCCCCTCTAGGCGACATCCGTGTCCTTTCAACAACCAGTTAAGGCCAGACATTGGTCTTCACCCTATAAGGTAAGACTCCGAACTTCACATGTGTTGCCGCCCCCACTTTCATACCACTGCTGCAAAGTTCGGAACACCAAGCAAGCCCCTCAACAGCGCAAAGACTTAAACCTCCATAAGCTAGTCCTCCAATCCGACCTTCATGATATAGGCGACATTCTCATGCACATTGTGAATTAATTAGTAATCGAATTAATCGGTATCAAGTGAAAAATCAGATCGTTAGGGGGTCATCGCAACTGCCCAAACTAGATTACCTGCAAACGATTATGCATTTGTAGTTTTTTTACTGCACTACAAGTATAGAGAGAAGATAAATATTCCACATTGTACCTTATCTACAGAATCACTAACTCTCACGTTGCGTATCGTTTTGATAAAAAAACCTATCCTCCTCCACAATAACTATACTATTATCCCAAATCATAGAATTTACATTTGAAACAACTGATTCAAGCAATTAAATGAAAAAAAGAGCATGATACGAAAGAATCCCTAACCATTACGAGGTGTGTGGTGTTCTAGGAAATATTTACAAGGAGGACGATAATGGTATATAATTTGAGAGGGGTCGCAAGAACCCTCCCGGGCTGCTTGCGGATCATGGCTGGCGTGGACATTGTCATCGTCATGAGGGTTTGCGGAGAGGGGCTGGATTGGGAACCCGGGACTGTATTCTCTATAGAATTGTTGATAGTGATGATCAGTATGTGGACGGTGCGAATTTTAAGGGATGGGTCTTGAGGCCAATAACACTAAACATGGTGTGAGATGAATGAAATTGAGTTGAATAAGAAAAGGACATTTAACTTTGGAGTGAATGATCCTGTAAATCAAAGCATTGTTGTTAACCTAATGAAACGTTTTGATAACCCCTCAGACGGCCATTTGCTAGGAGTATCAAGCCCGGCTTTAAATAGAGATCCAAAGATGACTAAGAAGGTTAGAGGAGATGGCAGTGAAATAGAAAATTCTAGATTGGTTGTCTCCTTCGGAGAGGATTGGATGGGACCAATGAGTACCATGTCCTTCAACTCTCACGGAGCTAGCAACACTGCGATAGTTCTTCAGATAACAAATATCGTGAGAAGGTTTCCCTCTGAGATGTTTCCTATTCATGAAACTCAAATTTACAAAACTATGTCAAAATATACGAATGAGCAGGGCTGTGAAAATTATTATGGAGTGATTAGTGCTTGTAGGAGTGGAGAAAATGTCTATTTATTGAAGTAACTCTATACATTTTCGAGTTACTATATTTTCTTGCTATTGCATTTATATGTCCATGTATGTGGACAGTAACCCATGGAGGCTGACTTGTTGGTATGGAGAAGCCATCAAAAGTGAGATATATACAACATGGGAGATGATAAATCATATCAGAGATGATTCATTTTGATATAAAACATGGTTATTATCTTACAAAGAGAAGAACACAATACCATATGCGATCGAGATGAAAGCAAGATGTGTGGTTTAAGAGAGGTTGTTGATATTTCTGAACAAAAACGATTATGAACAAATTTATTTCTGAACAAACAAGATTATGAATAAAAAAATTGAACAAAATTTTTTTTTTTGAACAAAAAAAATAGGAACAAAATCTTTTTTGAGCAATAATTTTTTGAACAAATTTTATTTCTGAACGAAAAAAATTTGAACAAATTTTTAAAGTGATTTTCTGTTTGAACATTTTCCAAATCTGATTTTTTTTTTTGCTAAAAAAACCTGAAGTTTTTTCAATTTAAAGTTTTGGAGAAAAAAAAGAAATCTAGGGAAATCCTTATCTTGGCCGGCCCACCAGGAAGTGAACGTGGTGGAGCTGTGCGTGCGGCAGTTAATCCCGCACGCACTGAAGCGGCGTATAGGCTCCCCGAAGAAGGAGCACCACTTACCTCCAATTTTCTGAACAAAGCCGGGTAGTCTATTTGGTTGGGCCAGGCTGACTACATCCTCAATCCTCATGACATGGCAAAAGCATGTCGTAAATGGGCTGTTGTACCTAAGAAGAAGACCCCTGCACTTCAGAATGCCTTAAGAAAAACCTTACTATGTGTGTAGACGTACGTATACGGTGCTAGCTGCAAGCAAGAGCGGCCTCCTAAGCCATGGTATTTTGTTTCTTTGCGAAAGACATGGTTATCCCAAGAAGAAAAGAAATGGCTCATCTAAGTCAGAGTCGAGAGCATATTTAGACGCATTCTTTTTTTTTTTTTGCGAAACACAGAACAATCAAAGACGCTCATACATACGCGTACACACTCACCCCTATGAACGCACACACGCACACCCTACCCCTATGAGCACCTCCAAGAGACTGCGTTGAATAACTGATCCGGCGGGTCTTGAGATTGACGAAGTCACCACAGGCGCCTCGCTGTCGACGGGAACGTCGCCTCCCACTGAAGAATATTCCACCTTTATGAGACACCAAAGTGTCAAATCTGGGATTTGAACTCTGGTGGGCTGAGGGTGCCACTGCCCTCCTAACCATCCAACCACGGGTTGGTTCTCATTTAGACGCATTCTTTTTACCGTCCTGATAAACAAAATCAGCATCTTTAATTTAGATTTATTTTTCCATGACCTCGCTCTCTGGTACACCTAAAGTTGCTAGTGCCCCAAGTATTGCAGACGTTATATACCCATGGGAAAGGGATTCTTTTTTCTCGCACGATATTTCCAGAATATCTCCGGGGACATGCTTTCTCAGTAATCACTTGTACAAGAGAATATTGGGCGGTATTTACTGTTTTTTTTATTTTCTTAAATTTAAATAATTTTGACAAATTCTAGAATTTGAAATTGTGTTTGAAAAATCTTGGATGGTATTTAGAAAGGTATAGCCGATATTAACCTTGCCCCTGGGTCAATGACAACCTTGATCAGTGGAAAGCCTAAGAGTTTGGCACCGCCACTAGGGCGTCACTGCGTCCGAGATATGAATTGACATGCATGCCATGCATGGTAGCTGCAAGCCTGCAAAGTATACGAGAAGGCGCCGGCCACCGACGTCCGTCCGACGAGTAATGGCCGCGGGGAGGCGGTCAACTGCGGCCACGTCGAGGCCGGGGAGAGGCGTCCAGCTAGCAGATATGGAATTGTCCCAGGTGATCACCGCCTACGACTTGTGTCCGCCGCCAGCCAGTCAAACAAATGGGAGAAAGGGCAAAAGGAAGCCCAACGAACTGCGTACAGAGAAACGGCTGGCTGAACCTACGGTGGCATTACACGTGGGGCCATGAAAGGTAAGTTGTGGCCTTTTCAGTCGCATGAGGCCACGAGTGACGCACTTGCACATGTTTTAATTCAGGATTGAACGAAAATTTAAGAGAACCTTGCTTGGCCAAGAAGATTTGAGGGTCTATCAGGAAGGAAAATGTCAATTCATAAACAAAGTTATAATATGTACATGTTCGTCATAACAATACATGTATTTTGCCGGCGCTTTTTCAGCTTGCCTGTGCTTTATTCAAACCGATCGTACGTATGTATTTTTGTCTGTATGTACAAAACTACAAGTTGCCACGCAGGATGCATTCGTACGTACGAACGCGTGGGCAGCACCAAAAATCAATCACCAAGAAACAAACCAACGAATCAAATCCTACGGACGACCGATGGATCACCGGAGTCTAGACGACCACTCGATCGGGTAGTTAAAAAAACGCGTTGGAACGCGCGGGAGAGGAAACGCCGGCGGGGAGCATCCTACGGCGGGCAGCCATTGTTGGGGCTGTTGGTGCCGCAGGACGCGCCCGGCCCGCCCAGCCGCTGCAGGTAGAGCCTTCGGAACACCTCGACGACGCCGGCGCCCGGCAGCGGGGCACCCCCGGCGGCCGCCCAGGTCTCGCCGCCCAGCGGCCGCGCCGCGTCGCCGAGCACCGCGAGCAGCAGCAGCGCCGCCACGAGCACCGGCAGAGCCAGCCTCATCTTCCTCGTCATCGCCACCGCGGCCATGATATCCCGATCAATCCTTTTCTTACTTTCTTAGCTTTCTTCCGCCTCTCTTCTCTTCTCTTCTCGCCCTGCTGTGGGTGCGTACGACTTGAGCGCTGGCTGGGGTAGCTTGTGGCAATGTATGTAGGTAGCTGCTATCTTCGTGTAGTGCGACGAGGTAGCTACGGAATGAGTCGCGGGCGCCTATATATAATGGAGAGCCGTGAAGGTTCGGAGACGAAGTTGCATGTCGGTTACGTGCGGCGACTTGGTTAGTTTCGCGCTCCCGCGCGCTGAAGTTTGAAAAGTCAATGGGGGCACGTAGGCGCGTGATGGACAGGCCCTGGTGATGGAGGATCGATCCATCCATCGACATGGCCTCTAGTAAAATTCCATCAAGGCGGTTCCTACTACATTCTTCTTCTTCTTCTTCTTCCTAGCGAGAAATATCCGGGAACTGTAACAAGTTGCATGCGCGCGCAGGAAACGACGACGAAAGGCAGATGCGCTGCCGTGTTGACCAGAGCAAGCAAGCAAGCGCTGCGTAGATAGATGCGTGCATATATCCATGGCAAAGCATGCCGGCGGCGAGCTCGCAAGTCAAACCGGACCGATTAGTTGGACCGAGCTCGCAGATCACTGATCGATGACACCCTCGGTTTCCAAATTGCTTCTTGAAGATTTAAAAAATCATGCCGAGCTCATCATTTTTATCTCTGTTCAAAGTTTTTTTTTTTTTCTTTTCTTTCACAAACACACCTACTCCTACGTTGCAGCTCCATACATGAATGCAGCTCCATGGATTAGTGGTTCATCAGGAGGGACAAATTAAGGGAGACATTAGTAGGGGCCAATAGCTCACACACGACGTTTCTCACCGCTATTCGCTGGAAAACGACGTCGTTCGACGAAATAGCTAGCGCACGACAGACTGAACGGCCCAAATAGCCACGGCCCGACACGCCCATTAATAGCGAAGGAATAAACGAATCTGGATTACTTGTGCTGATCTGTTTGAACGCGGGACCCACCGGTCGGCCGTTGCTATGCAGGGCCCATCGCTCGCCTAGCTCGGACAAGGACCCAGCACATATCCACGCGGGACCCACCAGTGGACCGTTGCTATGCAGGGCCCACAGCTCGCCGGCTCGGACAAGGACCCGGCGACGGATCCCCTGTTCCTCCGTTCCCTGTTTCTTCGCCGTTCTTCCTCCGGCTCCCGGCTCCTCCGTTCCCAGTTCTTCCTCCCGCTCCTCCCGAGCAACGGTCCGTGGCGGCGGCGGCGAGGATGTCGAGCTCCGCATCCGGCTCACGGAGGTCATGGCCCCGTTACGGAGAAATCGCGATGAGTAGATGCCCCGACCGCCCTCGCGTCGACCTCTCGAAGCGGTTGACATGTGTGCGCTCGGAGAGGGGCAACGTCGGTCGCGAGTTCGTCAAATGCGAAAGCAAGCCATACCTGGGCCAGGATGGAAAGGTAGGGTTTCGTCCTGATTTGACTCGATTTGGGAATTTGGATTTGGGAATTTGGGAATTTGGGAATTAGGGTTTCCGATCTTCTTTTCAGGAATTGGATGAATGCGGCCATTTCGAGTGGATGGATAAGTACATTCGAACTCGAGGACTTAAAGTTGAAGTGCTGCCCCCCCCCCAATCCGGGCTCCCGCATCCGTTGTGGAGGAGGTGATCTCAAACAGAGCGGTTCGGGAGGATTTTGCGGTGAATGGAGCGCTGAACGGAGAGTTGCAGAAATTGAACAAACAATTGAGCGAAATTGTGCACTTGAAGAAGCAGTCAAACATGATGGCAGGAGCATTCTATATGTGTATTATTGCCATTTATTTGTTGTTTCTATTCCGTTCGGATTAGCAATTTGAATTTAGGAGTTGTGGATTGCGGGGCTGCTGTTTGTAGGATGTTGTTTGTAAAATGAATTCGAATAAAATTAGCTATGAATCTATCAAGTCTGCCCAATCCAAATTCAGTTAGCACATTCCGAAATAGAAAAAGTGACAATTTCATGAGCAGTTCATGGGCTCTATGTTGGGCCCGTTATTGGGCCAAGCCGTGAGTAGTACCCGATATATTTTTTGTTTGTCATTTTGGCTTAGTGAATAATTGTTTTTTTTTGTTTTCGTTTCAATCATATTGCGTCCGTTTTGGCTGTAATATTATTGTGGTGTTGTGATGGATCACGTAGACATATGTGTGTACGTGTCAAGTTAAACAAAAGGCATCTTTCAACAATGGCGGAGCCCGACAAAATTTTGAGAGGGGGCAAATGGTGTGAGTGGGGCATTTCTTATATATATTAGCACATTTTGAATAATTTTCTTCTAAAAACGAACAAATTCTATTGAAGTTTCACATTAGCACATTTCTTATATATTTTAGCACATTTCTTTCAAGTTTGTGTATGGAAAATATTTCTTGTTGGTATTTGGTATTTGGGAGATCATTCAAGTTTGGTGCACACAAAATAAGACAAGTTTGTGTATGGAAGAGTAGACCATATAGACAATAAAATATAGGAAATATAGCAAATATTTCATAATAGGATACATGACTCGATGACACGACTGACTCGATCGATGACACGATGACACTACTGACTCGATGACACGATAACACTACTGACTCGATGACACGATAACACTACTGACTCGATGACATTAAACAACTTGTACGAAACTGCCTCCTGGACTCCTCGTCGCCCTCGCTCCTCGTCGTCGCTCTGCCCTTCACTCCTCGTCGGGATGGATGTAGGGGAGGCTGTGCATGTGCCTGGCGTGCGGGAAGATGTAGTCCCACTGGGTGAAGATGTTGCACATGGTGAAGGCGATGAACTCGCAGCCGCACCAAAATGCTTGGCCGAGCAGATGGTAGGCGTCGAAGGGGTTGGTGAAGGTGACACGGAGGCCGCTGCCTCCCGGGCGGACCTGCGTGATGTAGAACATCGGCGGCGTGCCCTCCGGGAGGTGCGCGAAGCAGGCCGTGAGGAAGAATGCGGCGAACTCGTGCGCGAGGCCTCCACCTAGAGATGGACCGGCACCTCAAGGTGTTCTCCACGAGCCTGCCGGTGGGTACTGCTGCTCGTCGGTGATAGCGGGACGGCGGAACGTCGGGCCGTTGAACTGCATGGTGGGCTACGGCGGAGAGGGGCTACGGCGGCTGAGATGTGTTTTGGAGAAGAAGCTAGGGCAAGAGGCAAGAAGGCAATGGGATGCGGTGTGAGAGATAGAGTTGATTTGGGTGCTGTTTTATAGCGGGACGGCGGAACGTCGAGTCATCAAAACAATGGTGAATTAATAGCCCTCATAGTACGTGTCACTCACGCGTGTGCCGCTTCGTCGGCCGTGTATTCACGTCGTTCGTGCTCGTCTTTTCCCTCCCGTGATGCCATCTCTCTGAATCGGGCGCCTCACTCGTATCGACGCGACGCGAGGGCATCTCTGCGAATCGACGCGACGCATGGAATCTCGCATCTCTCCGAATAAAGGTTAGCGGGGAGGCGGGGCATCTCTATGAAAAAACGCGGCGCGGGGCATCTGCGGAAAAATAGCCTCGCTGCGACGTCCGAATGCATGTGGCTGCTGCGCGCGTGCATGCATGGGAGCGGGGCCCACGAAGGATAAAAAAGAGAGTTTGCATGCGTGTAACGGTTTATAGAGTGCACCACTTTCCAACCCGGCTCCTTACAAATCTAACCAATCAGATTGCGGAACGGCCTATCCACGGATCGGTGTGAGCAACCTTCTAGAAGACAAGATCGCACGGTCGAGGATCAGTGGATGGACGGTCCACGTTGCGAACGAAGGCTCCCACGGATCGCCCACGGTTTTGAAGGTTTTTGAGTGGTTTTGGGTATATTCGACCGTTTGAAGGGTTGCAAAAGCTTTTTCAAAATTTTCAAATTTCAATAGCTTCACCTTTTAGTGAGGAACAAGGATCCGGGTTTGGAATTTCTTTTCACTTTGCCGTTTTTGCTCGTAAGGTGATCAAACCTTAGGTTAGACGCAATTTTCAAATGAGCATAAAAAATTCAAAAAAAATCAAAAAAATGGAAAACCTGTGCACATTGTCTTCTTAGGTCATATAGCAAGCATTCATGTTGATATATATGGTCTACATACTAGCCAAATGAGAATCCATGTGTTGGGTGCCATATAGTGAACCCTGCAGTACTAAGTCACGAGGGTTTGAAAGGTGATGTTGGGTTGGATCATGAAAACTTCCCAAAACATGGCCATGGCTTCCTTTGGAGTGACTAAGATGGATCCAAGCTTAGTTTTTCATTTCAATGTGCCAAACTCTTGCTTTTCATGGTCAAAGCTAGGTTTGACCAATTTTCAAATGAGTATAAAAAATTCAAAAAAATCGAAAAAATGGAAAACCTGTGCACATTGTCTTCTTAGGTCATATAGCAAGCATTCATGTTGATATATATGGTCTACATACTAGCCAAATGAGAATCCATGTGTTGGGTGCCATATAGTGAACCCTGCACGTACTAAGTCACGAGGGTTTGAAAGGTGATGTTGGGTTGGATCATGAAAACTTCCCAAAACATGGCCATGGCTTCCTTTTGGAGTGACTAAGATGGATCCAAGCTTATTTTTTCATTTCAATGTGCCAAACTCTTGCTTTTCATGGTCAAAGCTAGGTTTGACCAATTTTCAAATGAGTATAAAAAATTCAAAAAAAATCAAAAAAATGGAAAACCTGTGCACATTGTCTTCTTAGGTCATATAGCAAGCATTCATGTTGATATATATGGTCTACATACTAGCCAAATGAGAATCCATGTGTTGGGTGCCATATAGTGAACCCTGCACGTACTAAGTCACGAGGGTTTGAAAGGTGATGTTGGGTTGGATCATGAAAACTTCCCAAAACATGGCCATGGCTTCCTTTTGGAGTGACTAAGATGGATCCAAGCTTAGTTTTTCATTTCAATGTGCCAAACTCTTGCTTTTCATGGTCAAAGCTAGGTTTGACCAATTTTCAAATGAGTATAAAAAATTCAAAAAAAATCAAAAAAATGGAAAACCTGTGCACATTGTCTTCTTAGGTCATATAGCAAGCATTCATGTTGATATATATGGTCTACATACTAGCCAAATGAGAATCCATGTGTTGGGTGCCATATAGTGAACCTCGTAGTACTAAGTCACGAGGGTTTGAAAGGTGATGTTGGGTTGGATCATGAAAACTTCCCAAAACATGGCCATGGCTTCCTTTTGGAGTGACTAAGATGGATCCAAGCTTAGTTTTTCATTTCAATGTGCCAAACTCTTGCTTTTCATGGTCAAAGCTAGGTTTGACCAATTTTCAAATGAGTATAAAAAATTCAAAAAAAATCAAAAAAATGGAAAACCTGTGCACATTGTCTTCTTAGGTCATATAGAAAGCATTCATGTTGATATATATGGTCTACATACTAGCCAAATGAGAATCCATGTGTTGGGTGCCATATAGTGAACCTCGTAGTACTAAGTCACGAGGGTTTGAAAGGTGATGTTGGGTTGGATCATGAAAACTTCCCAAAACATGGCCATGGCTTCCTTTTGGAGTGACTAAGATGGATCCAAGCTTAGTTTTTCATTTCAATGTGCCAAACTCTTGCTTTTCATGGTCAAAGCTAGGTTTGACCAATTTTCAAATGAGTATAAAAAATTCAAAAAAAATCAAAAAAATGGAAAACCTGTGCACATTGTCTTCTTAGGTCATATAGATGCTAACCCTAGAGTTTGAGGCCAATTGGAGAAGGTCGAAAAATGGTCCAATTAGAAATGGGGCTGTTTGGGCTACCTTTGGGGCTCTTTTTAAGCTCATTTTGGAGAACACATCGCTTGTTGGAGTTGTAACCCTAGCAAACGAGCATAACATCTACTAAGTGGCATACATGTCACGGTTAATCCAAAAACAGATACAAATAAGTGGCATACATTTGAAATATTTCAAATTATTCAAATTCGGTTCAAATTTAAAAGTGGCAGATACAAATAAGTGGCGAGATACAAGTAAGTGGCATACATGTCACGGTTCAAAGTATACAAATAGCTTCACAAAACACTCATGCTCTTGGTTTTCCTAGCACTTGACCTTTTCTTCTTCTTACCACTAGATGGTGCTAGGCACGCCACACAAAACCCTCATGCTCTTGGTTTTCTTCGCATCAGATGGACTTGGCGGCCGCACATCATGTCCTACAGCTTGCAAGATCTTGTGCACATCGTCAACACACGCAGGTTCTTGTTCTCCTTCATTTGATGCCTCAACAATTGACAGTTTCAGTTCACTTTGCATGACATCTTCCACAACGGCTTCGGGTGGCACAACAGCTTCGGGTGGCACAACGGCTTCGGGTGGCACTTGATCAAGCCGAACCCAATCATCCAAAGCTGAGTCATATGGCGGTACATCAAGCCGCACGGAATCGGATGCCACCACAACAGCTTCGGGTGGCACAACAGCTTCGGGTGGCACAACAGACTTCAGGTGGCACTTGATCAAGCTGAACCGAATCGGATGGCACAACATCGGGCACAACGAAGCGAGATCGCATCACATCAAGCAAAACAGAATCAGATCGCATCGGAACATCCGGATCCTGGTGACTTCTCTTTGTACGCCCATTTAGTCTTGCCTTTTTTGTTGGCCAACACTTTTCAAGAACAAGGGGTTCAACAACGAGAGAGCTCACTTCCACGCTTTCTTCGAAAACAGAGTAACATATCAGGTATAACAATATAAAACGAGAGTAACATATCGGCAACAATTTAAACTCACTTACTTTGTCTTTTACGGAGTGTAACGACATTTGGGAGATCCAGCTCGGTGACCAAGTTCCCGACACAACTTGCATCTATTTTTGTTGCCTTTACGAGATCGTTTTGGTTCTACATCTTTCTTTTTCCCCTTCTTACTACTCCTACCTTTCTCAAACCAAGCCTTGTATCTCGCTCACTCTAGGTCTGCCAGGGCTTTCTTTTGGCAAGAGGGGGACACATAGAAAACTCAAAATCCACTTCGAGCCACTTGAGACTGATCCGTAAGTGCTTGGTATTGGAGTTGCATAGGCAGCCTTGAATCTTGCTCTCGAGTAATATTCATGCGGATAAGGGTGCATGTTTAATTTTGGTTTGGAAGCCAAGAAGATTATGGCATGGCCACATGGTTTTCCGAGTGTGTTGCCACTCCAGGCAAGTGCAAGTGCAATCCTCAAAATTTTACAGTACTTGTATTAACCACATGCCTCTTACTAAGCTTGGTATCTCTCACTTCACCACCCCACAATGAAGAGGAGTCAACTACCAAATGTGTAAGATTTCGCTTCGTTAACCACCTGTTGCACCATGCTGGAAGCTTATCCCCTTGCGAGCATCGGCTAATCTTCTTCTCAATTCCCACGAGCCGCATGATCATGATCCTGATTTGGTCAACCATATCATGCACGAGGCAAGTCTTTCAAGTCCTTCACCTTGTTGTTAAAACTTTACGCAGATTGTTGTTGATGTGATCACACTTGATGGCCGTATTAAATCTCGACCTATACCACAAAAGAGAATGGTATGCATTTAGCCAATGCTCAAACTACGGATCTGCTGCAAGAACTTTGCGAAGGTGATAATCATGTGTCTCTTTACGGTAAGCTCGGCTGCTGGCCAAAGTCGCCCAAATTCTTCTCCTCTATGTTTCTTGATCACATTCATCCACATATGACCAAAGCACTCCCTCCTGCTCCGCATGTGGAAATACAATTCGATTGCATTTTCTAGGCCTTTACAAGCATCCGTGTGTATAGCCAAAGGTGTCACCGGCCCAATGCATCTTTTCAAGCTGCATCATGAACCATGTCCATGAAGCCTCTGTCTCCGATTGAAACATGCCAACGACAACAGGAAACATCCGAGTTGTGTCCATCTAGAGCATTGCATGCTGCCAATTGACCATTCCACTTTCCGAGTCAAAAAAGATGAGTCTATACTCAAATATGGCCGACACCCTGCTTTGAAGCCATCGATGCAAGGCTTTAAAGCCATAAAAAATTTGGAGAAATAAACTTTGCCATCAGGTGCAACCTCGGTATCTATCTCCACAACACTACCGGGTGATCTCTTCTCAACCTCTCGCCTTGAAACTATACAGCATCCTGAAGGTATTTGCCCAATCACCATATAGTTCTTTCATTGCCTTCTGTTTTGCCTTCCACACCGTGGTATAATTGAGTTTAACAGGGTATTCCTTTTCCATGTCTACTTTCAGTTGTTTTGCAGTAGTGTTTGGTTTTTTGGCCAAAATTGGAGTGATTTTTTGTGCAACCCAGGCCTGTGATGTCATGGTTGATACATTACGTGAGCTTGTAATACAAGTATGTTCATGAGGGATTTGATTAACCCTGATGCTACTTCCATCCGTTTGGCGTCTGGCAGATATGTACCACTTGCAAGGCCTGGCACCCCCATCAAATCCTCTGCACTTCGCATAAAATTTCTTTTTATCTGTCCACGGGGTCTTGGTGTCAAATTGTTTCTTCATCGCATAAGTCTTGAAACACATCCGAAAGTCAGCCATGGTTGGAAAATATTTTCCAACTTCAATTATAGGGTTATCTCTGTCATACACATTTACCATCTCTTCAACATTTGCATCATCAACATCATCTGCGAGCTTCCTTCATCAACTACGGATCCACATCTTCATAACTATCAGTTGCATCCCTCCCCTTCTTGTTCTTCTTGTTCTTCTTGTCTTTCTCATCTACTGGAATTCCAAACAGATTGGCCATCTCGGTATCATCCATTGGTGCTATGACCAAATCGGTTTGTTCGGCGAGTTCTACTCGAATTCCAGTCAACAACAGCCCCATTTGCAGCACCATCACAGCCCTCTTGTGCATCATCGGCCTAACACCGTCGGCTCGGTTACAATGGGCATTATCCGTCTACTTGCAGCCCACTCATCCTCCTCAATCTGAACAGCAAACTTTGATGGCACATATCCAACCGATGAATCTGGTTTTAGATCAATAAGCTCGGCCCGAAATGTAGCACTTTCGCGTTCCCACCCCTGTTGCCGATCAATTTCATCAACAAGCGATCCGCCATCCTCAATTCTTGAATACTCGCCCTTACTCTCGTTGTACCATAGCAATGCCACTTCTTGCGCCGGACCCCAAGGAATACTCTCCCCTAATTTCTCCACAACATTCCTCACCGCTTGCTCTTGTTGGAGAACTAGTTCTTGTGGATCCATCTCTTCTAATTCAACCTCCCAACTAACTAATCCGCCATTCTCGATGTTCCTCAAGCTACCATCAGCTAGCTTCGCCGTAGATACAAAGAACTCGACTGACAATTCGAAGCTACGCGGGCGCCGGCCATCTCCCCTGTTTTCGGCGCGCGGGAGTGAGACGAAATGCTACCGAACGAGCTCTAATCAAAAGCTAAATCAGCACGAGGGTGATGGATTACCTCGAATTTGAATCTTCCGGCTCCATCCAATGCGGGGCTGCTGGCCTTCCCGCTCGCTGCTGCCACCACCGCCGTCGCCGCCCTCCCCTCAAATGTCCGCGTGTCGGGCAAAATTGGGTCAGATTCGGAAGCTCCTCGCCAAAATTGGGTCAGAGTAATGAGAATGGGCTCCATTTGACTCACCGCCGATGCCGGAACCGCCACGCCCAGGAGGGGAAGCTCCGCCGCCGCCGCCGAAGAGGGATCTGCCGTTCAGATGGCGCGCTCCGTTTCGGCACGGTTGGTTCCTGCTCGGTCGGTCGGGGATGGTTTGACTCAACCGGCCTAAAGGAGTGGGTCCCGCAGTCCCTAACCCTAATTCATGACTCCTTAACCAGCCCAAACAAGTGACACGGTCGTTTCATCAACATGGGTGGGTCGGAGCTATTTTGCTGCTCACAGACGTCGTATGGCAGCTATTCCCGTCAACTATGTCGCATGAGAGACAATAGCGGTGAGAAACGTCGCGTGTGAGCTATTTGCCCCATTAGTAGTTACTAGCAAAAGTGCCCGTGCGTTGCACCGGGTAAAAGGTACCTACACAAACCATCTATGTTGATTATTCTCCTATTTGTCACCATTGTCGATGATGGTCTTATTTTCTCCTATTTATTTATATTTATAATAATAGTAGATTGCAAAGTATCTCGCTATACCAACTTGTAATACCACAATCTTATTCTTGTTAACAGCAGTTGTGCCTCCTAAAACTGAGAAGTGAGGTATTGTGGTGGCTCCCACTGCCCCGGCAGAGAACCATCTTCTTTTTGTACCAAAATCTTGTGATGATGGTGGGCACCATTCTTAAATTTTGTTACAACATAAATTCAAATGAATTGTTTACAAATAATATTCTGCCAACGGTTTGAAAATTTTGTAGTATCTAGCCCTGCGGCCATTGATCCGGTTGCCCCCAAGCTAGGCGGCAAGGCGGGCGACCCTCGGGAAAGCTACCGCATGCAGCATCTCTGGCCATGACGCGGTGGATTTAGCAACTCTAATCGCAGCGTCATCCTCTTTTGCCCTTACCCTTCTTCTTCCTGGCGGTTTTCGGTTATGTTACGGCGTGTTGTCAACGTAGACGAATATCTCCCACGTGACTTACACAGACGCTGGGCTAGGCTAATTAGATAAATCGGCCGTACAATATATATAGAGAGAGAAAAAGTGAGAAAGAATAAACATTTCGATAGAAATATATGGAACTTAAATTTTTCTCCAAAGTCGATAGACCCGTGTAACCCACTGCTGTTAACATTTTCGTTGTAATGTTTAACTTCATATGCTCTTTTTATTTACTTAATCAACTATTTTAGACATGTGTCTTATTTTAAGTGTAATATAATATTATATTTTATACTCTTGTCTCTTCCTCTTACTCCCTCCGTTTTTATTTACTTCGCATTACGGGTTTAATCAAAGTTAAATTTTATTATGTTAATTTGATCAAAAATATAGAAAAAAATATCAACAACCACACCATATTATAAAGAAATATAGTTTATGATGATTCTAATACTATATATTTTACAATGTAGACATTGATAGTTTTTGCTAAATATTTAATCAAACTTTACAAAATTAGACTTTAACTAAACCTAGAGCACAAATTAAATTTGAGTATTCGGGCTTACCTTCCTCAGTGAAGCAGATTGAGATAGAGAGCCCAGCCTAGACATGCAACAGTCTTCAATCAGCATCCAGGGGCGCAAAAGCAAGCAGCCTCCGTAGACTGAATCTTGGAATTAGCCAATGTGTGTGCCAAGCGAAATCGCGCCATGACGCCGCGTGGAGGAAGGGCAAGCGCGTGCTGACATATGGTATCCTCCTTGGTATATTGTCAATCTCCCTGGAGAATCTAAAACACACATTGTCAGGTCCAAGGCGTCCATGGGATGAGAAAAAGTCTCGAGAATTTGTCAAGTAGAATTCTGTTCCAGGAGCTCCATCACCATGCGATGGCGGACATGGTGTCAGAGTGCCACAACATTGTGCGCGCTTGGATCCTTGGACGGCAACGTCAATGTCAAGGAGCTCCGAGCCTAGGCCGCACGCGTCACCAGCGATCACCTGGATGCATAGATTAACTAACTTCTGGTCTTTGGGAGCTGCTGCAGCTGTCACCTCTTTGCAGTGAATCAAATCAGCAGTCAAAGTCTCTAGCGTATTGCCATAGATTTAATTTTAGGAAACAGAGAATCAAGATCGATGTGGCTCTGTACTCTAAATTTCACCGGAGAGAGCGCATTGCAGGCAAAAGCCACCAAATAGACTGATCCACGGATATGGCTCTGTACTGGGCATGTTAGTGTCACCTCTCATGGACTTTTTTTCTAAGACCAAAGGATCCAAATCCAGTTGATGTAACTGCAGCACTCAGCATGGCACTTGATCAGGCCCTTCCATGTGTTCCTTTCAGAGGAAAAATTGATCTCGTTTTTGCAGCTAAGCCATACCTTCACTGATTGAGAAAATCTATTTATCAACACCATCTTCTGAACATGTATCTAATATCAATGCTTAACACACAGAATAATCAACTGACAACAATACTCACATCTATCCAGGAATCGGACTGGTATTCATCAACATGCAACATGAAATAGGATGGCGGAGGGTATCACCAAAATCAATCAATAATTGTATAGAACGGGTGGAGACAGCACATGACACAACAGATTGTCAATTGGAGAATAATTCAGGGAATTATTCAGGGAATAATTCAGGGAATAGCAACGAGGAGAATAATTCAGGGAAGAAAATCGCGGTTTGACCAAGAAAACGCCGTGGGTGCCAAGACAGTCTAGGTAGGGTCGTCTAGTTTGACTTGAGCAATTCCACGGGGACGTACTTAATTAGGCACAAGCTCTGCTTTGCCATCGATTACTATGGTGTACTTCGGTCGTCGCTGATGGGTACCTGTCTGCTGATGCGGTCAAAACGCAGGAATTTTCTCTTCGGCCAGCGCGCGATGCATGGAATTCAAGCAAAAAAATTATGCACGTACACTCCGTCCTGAACTTGTCCTGAATTTCCACGGCATGGCGGTACCATGTTCATCCAAAACTCAAAACCCTGGCTAATTTCCGAGAAAGTGCTAAAAAGTTGCAGCGAAGTTCGTTTGTTTCATGGATAACATTTTTCGCTGCATCTTACGTGCACTAAGCTGCTCCATCACTCCATCCTAGCTTGCAGGAGCAAAGCTCATACTTTTTTTTGATAAATGCCGAGTTATTACTTAAAGCATTACAACTGATCTGCGATACAACCTTAGTATAACTAAGATGCAGACGTGAAAAATCCGGCGAAAGAAAAGAAAAGAAAAAGAAAAGATACAAGTAATAATCGAGAAATTTTAAGTCAGATCACTCTATAGATTACGCTATCATCCATGATGGATAAAAATATTCCTCATCACGTCCTTCAACTGTGTAGATGTATCCTTTAAATGGATCTCGATTTTTCACATTTTGTAGAGATGACCATGAATAGAGCAAATTGATGCACCACTAGATAACCTCTATGAGAGAGAGAAAAAACTAACATTAGAAACATATTAATTTGTACATAGACCGAGCGAGATCTCACCCTAATAATTTTTGCTACCTGTGATTTATTTCATGTAACCATTTGCTAAATTTATTAGCGACACTACGTGACGGATATAAGATATAAGTTATTTGAATGACTAGCCATATACAACAGATAAATTTGCACACGAAAATTATGTGTTTGATTGTCTCATTATGAGCCAAAATACACAGTTTGTACTTCTGTTCTAACTGTGTTTTATAAGATTGTCTTTGGTTAGGATTTCTCATGTACAAATATACCAAGCAAAAAAAGTATCCTTGGTAGTATCTTTACATTTCATTTTGTTTATCAACTGGCACCTCTAGCTGGACCAGTGTTCTATACATGAATTTTATTGAGAATTTACCAATCTCATGTAGATTCCACCGAACTTTACCAGCCCTTGCGATATTTGTACCATTGACATGGCTCTAGCAAAGCATTTCATGATGCAATCCTGAGACCAGTTATATCTCTTATCAATGTCACATTTGGTGGAGAGGAATCCAATACTATAGCGATGATATCACTCTTGTGACATGTAATGTTGTATAGAAAGTTGGATATGATTCTCGGAGTGTAGCATTTCCAAGTACTTATCCTCCCACAATCTAATTTCTCTTCCATCCTTAATTATAAATGATTCATGTGAGAAGAAATATTTCTGCATCACCAGTATACCAATATGCGAGTCCGCATGTTTTCAATAAAATTGAGACAATGCACGTTATCCTATATATTTTATTTTTAGAAGAGTTTGACATACCCCGTCTTCGGTAAGGAGCTTGTAAAGCCATTTACCTAAAAAAGTTGTATTCTTAACCTCAAGGCCATGAATACCTAACCCTCCATGATAATTTCTTCAGCAAACCACACTTTGTTTTGTTTAGCCAGTTGATATTTCTTTTTCTCACTATCTCCTTGCTAAAATAATTAATTCATATATATGCAATACTATTTTGGCTAGCTGGAAGAAAAAAATTCAAAAATAGTACACTATTACGTAGTAACGAATTAATAAGAACTAATATTCCACCAAGAGAGATAGTAGCTTCTCTTCCAACAGCTTAGAGCATCTCCAGTCGCGTCCCCAAACCGTCTCCCAAACGGCGCCGGATTGAGCGTTTGGGGGACCTGTTTTGTTCGTGCCGCGTTTGGGGGGACGTCGCTCCCCAGTCGCGTCCCCCAAACAAAATTTCGGAAATTTTAAACTTGAGCGAGATTCGATTAAATTCATCCAAACTTGTCATATATTACATAGATTCGAACGAGATTCGACTAAATTTAAACTAAACCTAATCTAGAAGTACTTGCAGCGGCCGGAGGCGTCGTAGTAGCGGTGGAAGTTGTACATGTCGTCGGTGAAGACCTCCTGCTTGACACGCTCGTCAGGCTCGTCGACAGGCTCGTCCTTCACCAGGCCGCTTGGTCCTGCCTCGCCATCGTCGGTGAGGTCCACGAGCGATTTGCCGGTGTCGCGGATGGACATGGCGATCGCCTTGTCGAGGTCGCCCCTCCAGGCGTCCTTGTCGTTCAGCAACGCCAAGTACGCCGCTCGCAGCCATGGGTAGTCCTCGGGGTCATCGCTGCTGGCGATGAGCCGCTGCTGCCGCTCGTACTCCGCCAGCCGCGCCGCCTTCACCGCTTCCTCGTCGTCCTGCTCCTCCTTCACCTCCGGCTTCGGGATGAGGAGGGCGCCGCCGCGCCTCTCTTGCTGACGCCGGCTGCTGCTGCCGAAGCCGCCGCATCTCGGATTGACGGGCGTCGCCGGCTCCTCCTTCACCACGCGATTGGGGACGGTGTAGGGCGCAGAGCGGTACGACGAGGACGGCGTCGATCGGGTCGGTCATGAGGAGGAAGAGTTGGAGGAGGACGAGCACGTCCTCCTCGGCTGCCATTGCGCTACGGGAGACGGTGGAAGTGAGGACGGCGCCTCCAACCTTGGAGCGCCGTTGTGGATGCCGTGGATGACGTTCTACAGGGTGCGCCCCGGAACGCCCCAGAATAGGGAGCGCCCTTCCCTGTTCCAGTTGTTCAGCCCGCCGACGAGGCCGGTGGTGTTGCGCATCTCCATGTCGTACTTCGCCTGGAAGTAGGTGCCCCACCAGGCGTTTTTGTTTTTGGCCACCCAGGTCGGATCGGCCCGGTCCTCGGTGTCGAGTTCAGCCCGTCGGGCCCTGATGGCGTCCTTCCAGCGCTCCGTGTTCGGCGTCGGTGGCGGCAGGACGCCTATGCCGTTCACGGCCATCTTCCAGCCGCCGCTGCTTGGCAGGCGCATGTCCGGCGGGACGAGATATCCCGCTTGGTACAGCGCCCACACCTCCTTCACGGTGAGGCTGCCGCGGCCGAAGCCGTTCGCCGTGGCGATCTTGCGGGAGGATGACGACATTGCTTGGAACAGCGAGGAGAAGATCTGGGGGCGGCGAGGAGAAGATTTGGGAGCGGCGAGAGATTGGGATGAACCGCAGGGCCTCTTAATGTACAACGGCAGCAGGCGAAGCGGCAGCGGGTGGTTGCACGCAATAACGCCGGCGTGGACAGCCACGCGGCCATGCACGACGAGACGCGTCTCTGCATCACCTGGGAAAACTGGGACGCCATTAACGTCGCTTGATCAAATGTAGGCACCGGGATTTTTGGCTTCCGAGCCACTGACGCATCGGTCCCGCCACGCCTCGCCTTGCTTTTCGTTGTGTCCGGCGTGCCCGGAACGTCCCCTGTGGGGCGCGGACGGGCTCGGGGCGCCGGACACCGTATCGGACCACGCCGGACAAAAAACGGATTTGGGGGACACGGCTGGAGATGCTCTTAGTATTTTGTAGTCTCTCCTCGACTTTTTTCCATTCAGCGTTAAAAGAAAGTCTCGATAATGTATCGAAACCAAATAGCTAATAGAAACATGCATTGCCTGCAACCAAATAATTTGACATACACTATTGTGGAAGTTCATTTTGAGCCCCTAAAGTTGCTCTTCATATTTCTTGCCTTTTCGTATCATGTTTCATGAACAGAATCCCACCGTTGGTATATTGAAGGATATAAACTCCACCAACTACTATACTTCAAAAAAAAAAAAAAAAAAAAAAAAAAAAAACTCCACCAACTACTAGATGTGGAATCACTCTCTCAATTTGTCCATTATTTTCTGCGCGTTCAATTATGGCATCTAACATATCGGTCAATATATTAAATAGCATGGGCGTAGTGGGTCATCTTGTCTTAGTCTTTTTTTCGTTTGAAAGTATTTTCCAATGTTGTCATTAACTTTGATGGTCGCACTGCCTCAAGATATAAAATTATGGATTAAAGTGCGTCACTCTATAGAGAAACCTTTCGTTCCGAAAGTATGTACAAAAAAGACCACTTGAATTCATCATAAACTTTTTCAAAGTCAATTTAAAATATTACCATTTAATTCTATATGCAATTTTAAGTGTGCAGAGTTCTTAAGGGTTGATTGCTGACCGGGCCTGCCGCCCGGTAAGTGTGCAGAGTTCAAGAGAATACGATATGGATGGTACTAGTTGAAAAATATTTGCAATGCTAGTATTTCCAACTGCCTATCGTATTTGTTTTCTGATAAAGGGAGTTTTATTAACTCATAGTTCACATTAAGTCGATGAAACCAACAGAGTGACATCTGGCTTCTGCATAATAAAAATACGCATATCTTAAATAGATCTAATAACAATTTTCACGTAGGCTCTTAGCATGGGGAACCAAGGATAAACCAGCCTAAGGCAATAGAGGATCTATGCCAACCATCGGTGTTGTGTAAAAACCTAAGAAGCCAGAATGAAGGATTCCTTATGCTCTACTGCTCTAGTCACATACATTATTTGTGTCAAAAAAAATATTTACCTAGATTAGCGTTCGTCAAAATGACCCCTGATTTTACGTTCTATATAAGATACTACTCCCTCCGTCTTAAAATAATAAGCCGCTCTTAAATTTTGCTGCTGAACTATAACTTTGAATATGATTTGTACTTATAATATGTCTATGAAATCTGTATAAGGTCATAATGAGCAAAAGAGATTTCCAAGACAAATGAAATGTTACCATTTATACATTCTAAATCCATATGGTTTGGTATATATATTAGTGTTCAAAATTATGCATCCAAAAACCGTGAAAAGCGTACCTTATATTTCAGGATATATGGAGTATTTTTTAGCAGAACTTTTATCTTCCTAATTTTCTTGCTGTTCATTAGCTTATCCAACTAACTAGGGTGTGGTAAATAGACTTGACCGACAAGATGTTGTTTTAAAAATTCCATAGAAAAATATCATGTCTAGGACCACCGCTTTGAGACGCACTACTAAAACATTCCAAGGGATTAAACGATTCCTAATTAAATCAAGCATAAATGAGACGACTTTGGGGGATCAGACCCTGACGCCTTCCTAATTGCAACTTATTTATGCCTAACAACATGATTAAGTGCAGAATATTGAGCACTCAAGGAATTTCTCCTAACAATATATCCTCCCTCATCTAAAAAAACAATATATCCTCCCAGAAACACACTCCATCGTTAACGGAGATGGTCCCAAACATAAAAATAACTGCTTCAATTTCATTAGTTCAGCCCAAAAGGGGGACGTGGTTTTTCTACTCCCGAGCTCATATGCTCATGCTCTATTAAAAAAATCAGAAAAAATAGCAAACAAATTAAAAAAAATCTGATTTTTTTTTGTACTACAATGAACATGAACATGTGTTCTAATAGCATGCCAAAAATCTTGTAGAAAAGATATATGTACTGGTCTATGCAAAAAAAAAGTATAAGTCTGATTTTTGCAAACAACAAATCCAAGTGCTCCAAACTGCACAATTTTTTGTTATTTTTGCATGACCACCAAACATGTCATTTATGTCCACAATGTTGCTTGCAGTTAGAACACATTCTCATATTCGTTGTACGAAAAATTCAGATTTTTTTATTTTGTTTGCTGTTTTTTGCAATATTTTTATTGGAGCAGACGCATATGAGCTCGAGTTCAAAAGTGTATTTTCACCAAAAGTGTATATATACATGCATTTATCTATACATTGTTGCATCACCCAAAGTGCCGCCGACATGTCCTTGTAAACTCTCCATCATACTAGTATATTGGGTTAAATTTTAGGAAATTGGATGAAAGGAAAAGATTCATCAAATCTCCTTCCATCCCTAAATTCTTTAAGAGTGGAAATACGAGAGAAGTAAATACGATCTTACAATTCTATTATTTCCCAACTGACTGTTGTATATATACACAAGTTTTCTATACATTATTGCATCATCCAACGTGTCACCGACATGTCCTAGTACCCCAAGCGCCATCATCATTCCTATTCCCCAGCTTGACATTAGTAAATCCATGTGAACGTACTGTACTCCCTCCGGTCCGGTATTCTGGGCTTACTAGGAATGGCACCGCGACCAAGGTGCAAAACTATTGGCTATTCCTCTCATACTGTTCCACCAATCAGCTATCCCTTTTAATTTTCCAGCTAAGTACACTATTAAGGAGGGCATGCGATCAGTTGTTTTCACACATCCATGCAGATCCCGTTTTGTATGTGCATGCATGGAAACCGGTTTCACACAGCCTAAAGAAAAGGAAAGAGCGGCATGCGATGTGGCTGGGAGTGATTCTAGGAGGCTATTAGTTAGGTAATTAATTAAGAGCGGGCCTTATTCTTTAGGTGTTTTGGAACAAATAGTTTTTCACTACGAGCCCAGAATACCGGACCGGAGGGAGTACTTAATTAGGCAGAAGATCTGTTCTGTCATCGATTATGTGTCTACTCTGATGCCTACATGTCTGATGATGTGGTCAAAACATCAGAATTTTCTCTTCGATCGCCTGCTTCACATGGAATTCAAGCAAGCACGCATGCTAGCACGGTCCTCGATTTGGCCTGAAATTTCAAGACCCCGCGCGCGGCGTGCTCATCCGAAGTCAGAACCCTAGCTAATTTCCAAGAAAGTACTCAAAACTTAGCCAAAAGTTTGTTACAGGGATCACATTTTCGCTGCGTCTTACGTGCACCAAGCTGCTCGATCACTCCATCCTAGCTTGCAGGAACAAAACTCCGGCTATTTTTTATTTGAAATGATCAGAGTTCAAGAGAGACACGATATGGGGATCAGTTAATATACTTCTACCTGGAAAATCATTAACAATGCTATTTCCTAACTGCATTTCCAAAAACCAATTGAATCATATCTAAACTCTTTTCTTTGTCTCATTTCGGGCAAATTGACTTTCATCTCTTATTCTGATCCAATTATGTTGTTGAGACAATTGAAATTTGTGTTTACTTGTTCTAGAATCCTTTATTTTTTATTTTTGAAATCTTTAGGTTTAGAATTTGGACGTTACTTCGGGAATTTCTATAGTGAGTCTTGCTCGAGTACAACCCCTCCCCCAAACTCAGTTTGGGCTTTTGGGTAATTAGTAAAATTAATTAATTCATTAACCGTGAGCCCTTCAAAGCCCAAATCCAAAGCCGATATACCCATACGTGGATATACCGTATACAGAGAGATAAGACACAATCTCCATCAAAGGCTCCATGATATGAACGATCTCATCAAAGGCTCCATGATATGAACGTTCTCAACTAGCCGAGTTGTCGTTGCCAATCATGTCCACCGCCGCCGCTGGCGATCACGTCCGCCGCCGAACAATGCGCTCCTTCTTCCCTAACGCGCCCTACTGGCCGGCTGGAACGTGGCCGGACTGTCCGTCCAAACGCCGCGTCGCGGACCTGGGTTCACGTCACCGCCACCAGAGAATCCTTGTCCGGGCTCGTGCTGGTTAGTGCCGCTCACCATCCTGGCATTAATAATGAAGGGGTATCGAGCCATCATTAATAATGAAGGGGTATTGCCGCTGAGCAGGACGCAGTCGCGAAGATCCGATCTGAGACGCTGGAACTTCCTAGCGAAGATTCCGCCTTAGATCTGGAAAAATCAAAACCCACCCAATCCGCCCCTGAGCAGGAAACAACGGTGGAAGACCAATGCAGATCCGCCTGGGTCTCCCAGGTGTTAGAGAAGCAAAGGTTTCACTTCGTACACTTCTTGGCCCATACCGCCGGAACCGCCCCTCATGCAGCCGGAGCTGGTCCCGAGCAGGTCGAGGTCCCGGAAAACAACGCTGCTCCGGATCAGCAGGAGGCTGTCGGAGAAAGCGAAACTCCGGTTGAAGAGTCAATCTTGGGAAATCTAAGCCCAATCTCCGGAGACACCCAGTCCATGGACACTGCAGAGTTTGATCGCAAGGTGACGGAACTCGGATATGGTGAACAGCCCGAAGTCGACTCCGTCCAGCCAAAGCAGGTACTTGCAACTGTAGCAGCGCTCGGAGAAGACGGATCAGAAGCGGCAGACACTCAATCCGACCCCCAGCCATCTCACCATGGATCTCCGATGTCGCGGGAACGGCCCCGTAGGGATCCTTCTTCGGAGGGCCTCCTGTCGCCTGAAGAGATAGTTGCACAAGCACGCATGGATTTGGTCGCAAAGTCGGACGTCCTCAACAAACCAATAACTCCTGGCGATGCCGCAGATCCGGAGGCTTTAGAGGCCACCAGAAAGGAGATGCTGGCCACAGCCAAAAGTTTGCCAATACCGCAGCTGCTATATTGGATGAGAGGGAAGAAGCTGCACTGATCATGGATCGCTTTGAAAGACAGGATCGCGAAGTCACCGCAACGCTCGAGCAAGTCAAGAGTATGAGAGCAGAGTGGGAGGTGAAAATGACCTACGCACAGGCGGAGGCCGATAGAATCGTCAGAGAAGCAATCCCTCCCCGCAGGATCAACTTCGCAACCCCTGCCGAACAGCAGCCGCTCGCTACCCCAAAGGACAATTTGGCAAAAGCTGCAGAAATTCTGAAGAAAAGTGACGAGGAGGTTGACATCAACTACTTGCGCACGCTCGTCGCTTCAGCCGGTTAAACAGCAGAGCAAGGCAGATACTTCGCGCAAGTTGGAATCTAATCCGGAGCATTGCGTCTCCACTGCGCAGAAGGACGCCCGCAACAATCGCCAGCGAGATGACGAGTCGCGAACCGGATCCTCGGAACGCAGAAGGAAAGCCAGGGAACACCCAAATCCGATCCCCGTATCATCAAAGACGCCTCCGTCAGATCCGAGAAAGGGAAAGGATGCAATGTACTCCGGACGAGACAAGTACCGCAACGCCTCTCCTCCGCCTAATGGTTACCCGCGTCCCCCTCGTCGTCGTAGTCCAGCCGGAAACACCAGGCCTCAAGGGCATGGTGGAATTATTATCCGCGACATCGTGATGCCTTCCGGAAACCGGAACAGGGAGCGCACGCCGGAGCCTCGCCGGAATCAGAACAATGATCGTGAGCCCGAGCCGAGGAGGAGCCGGAATGAGGAGCGCGACCCGGAACCCCGCCGGAGCCGGAACGACCAGGGCAGCCAGCGTCATGGCGAAGGCAGCCACAGGAGCCGGAGCCAGCATCGGGAGGGCCGGGGAGAATCTGCAGGCGGAAGCGTAAGGTCGGATCGGCCCCCTCGCAGGTCTCCTCACCACCACCTAGCGGTGGCGGCGGAGGTGGAGGCGGAGGCGGTGGCCGGAGATCTCGCTCTCGCTCACAGTCCCCCAACACGGCTCGCGCGACGCGCGGGAACGCCTCAACGAATACGTGAACCGACTACATCGGACCGAAGTGCTTTGGCAGGATGATTCGAGAGGAACCAAAGCCAAGGAGCTCCCTCAAGCTACCCGGAAACCTGAAGCATTATGATGGCACCGAAAGGCCGGATACCTGGATTGAGGATTACTATAATGCAGTAACCTTCGCCGGAGGAACCCCTAATATCGCCTGCCGCATGCTCCAGTTGTACCTTGTAGGACCAGCCCGGATTTGGCTCAGTGACCTCGAGAAAAACTCCATCTTTTGCTGGTTTGACCTGAAGACCGCTTTTGAGAAACACTTCAGAGGCACCTACAAAAGACCTGCCACAGCAAGCGACCTACAAGCTTGTATCCAGAAGAAGGGAGAAACCTCAAGAAACTTCCTCACAAGATGGTTGGCATGCAGGAACGAGTGCGAAAACGTCGACCACACCACCGCCATGTACGCCTTCATTGGTGGACTGCAGAGAGGAGGACTGCTGAGGCATAAGCTTACATGTTTGGCTAACGCCAACAAACTGACTTTGGATGAGATGATCTCCATTGCCAGTGATCACACTGCCGCCGATGACGACGCAGGCGGTGACATCGCAGCTACAGCAATCCCCCTGCACCAACAAAAGAAGAACCGTGATAACGGTAACAACAGCAGCCACAAACGCAAAAACCCTGATGACCAGAAGAGTGGCGGATCCGACATGGTCGCCATGGCGTTCCAACGCGGAGGCTCAGGAGGCGGAAGAGGACGCGGCCGTGGAGGCGGAGCCGGCAGGGGCCGTAGCATGGCACCGAAGTCACGGCCGGCGGATCCCGCGCCCCGCAAACCTACGAGGAGGACAGAGACATGCCCTGCCGGGCCCACTTGGATCCGGCTACGGGGAAGTCCACTCACACCAACCGCAACTGCAAGTGGGTCAACGACCTAAAGAACGACCCGGAGGCAGGATACAAGCGAGCCCGGAAACACCGCCCACGCGGCAAAGGAGGAAAGGGCAAGAACAAGGACAAGGAGGAGGACAGTTCCGAGGCGATGGACGAGGATGATAACTCGCCGGATCCCAAAGCCGGATCCGCAGGTAAATCCAACCCCTTCGAGAAAAAGAGCGTGGGGGCTTACCACACCTTCCTCGGAACCCCCACAGCTCCGTGCTACAAAATCAGCTACCCGGATCCCGAACGCCACGGCTTCCGGCCGTGCCGCAGATGTCAGGTGGTCGGAAGTTCCGTGCACATTTGACAGGGAAGATCATCCCGCCATTGTGCCAAAAGAATACTACGCCTTGGTTGTGAGTCCCCGCATAGACGGGTATGACTTCTCCAAGTGCCTCATGGATGGCGGAGCCAGCTTGAACATCATGTACCTGGAGACTCGGAGCGGATGAACCTCACCAAGGAACAGCTCAAACACAGCGACCACTGAGTTTCACGGCGTGGTTCCGGGTAAGAAGGCGAACTCCCTCGGCAGCATCACACTTCCCGTGGCCTTCGGCGATGTTCATAATTTCCGCGAAGAAAAGATCACGTTTGAAGTTGTGCCCTTCAAGAGCTCCTACCACGTCATCTTCGGCAGGCCCACCTACCACAAGTTCCACGCAAGAGCGTGCTATATCTACAACAAGCTCAAGATGCCGGGTCCTAATGGTATGATCACCATAACCGGAGACTACAAGAAGGCTCATGAGTGCGAGTTAGGCGAAGCCGCCTTCGCAGAGTCTGTCATATCCGGAGAAGAGCTGAAAGGCTACAGGGCCGCGGTGGATCCGACTGAGATGCAGACCACCAAGAAGCAGATCTCCGAACACAAAAACTCCTTCAGGGCCGCGATAGAGACCAAGAAAGTCAACTTCAAGGAAGGCGACGATTCCAAGCAGGTCTCGGCCGGAGCCAACATGGACCCCAAATAGGAAAGCGCGCTCGTCGAGTTCCTCCGCGCTAACATGGATATCTTCGCATGGCAACCTTCTGACATGTCCGGAGTACCTAGGGAACTCGCCGAGCACTACCTCAACATAAATCCGGGGGCAAGCTATGCGACGCTTTGGAGATAAGAAGCGCCGCGCCATAGGAATGGAACTAGCAAAGTTACTAGAAGCAGGTTTTGTAATAGAAGTTATCCACACCGATTGGGTCGCGAATCCCGTCCTTGTCCCCAAAAAGAACACTAAAATACTAAGAATGTGCATCGATAACTCTGGCTTGAACAAACATTGCCCGAAGGATCCGTTCCCCCTGCCGCGCATTGACCAAGTCATTGATTCGACGGCGGGGGCGGAACTTCTGTGTTTTCTTGATGCGTATTCCGGTACCATCGGATCCGGATGAAGGAATCCGACCAAAAGGCGACTTCATTCATAACCCCGTTTGGCACTTACTGCTATGTCACTATGCCTTTTGGTTTGAAAAACGCAGGTGCCACCTATCAACGTACGATGCAGCGATGCCTGAAGGACCAAATTGGCCGGAACGTGCACGCCTACGTCGACGACATCGCGGTCATGACCCGGAAAGGATCCGACTTGATCAGCGACCTCACAGAAACCTTCGAGAATCTCCGACGGTACAAGATGATGTTGAATCCGCTGAAGTGCGTCTTTGGCGTGCCAGCCGGAAAACTCCTTGGCTTCATAGTCTCTCACAGAGGCATTGAGGTTAACCCGGAAAAGATCAAGGCAATCCTGTGCATCAAAAGGCCAACTTGTCTCTAAGATGTGCAACGACTAACTGGTTGTGTCGCAGCAATCGGTAGGTTCGTTAGCCGTCTTGGCGAGAAGGCGCTACCTCTGTACAAGTTGCTGAAGAAAACAGACAAATTTGTCTGGGACGACGCAGCTGACGCAGCTCTTCGAGGGTTGAAGGAAATACTTACCTCCCCACCCATCCTGGCAGCCCCAGCAGAGTCAGAGCCAATGCTCCTTTATCTGGCAGCTACCAACAAAGTCATCAGCCTCGTCATCGTGGTGGAGCGAAAGGAAGAAGGTCATGAATATGACGTCAAAAGACCTGTCTACTACATAAGCGAGGTGCTGACGGAATCAAAGCAAAGATACCCTCACTTTCGTAAGCTAGCTTATGGAGTTTTCCTAGGCAGCCGGAAGCCGAGACACTACTTCCAAGAGCACCCAAGAATGAGCTAGGAGCAAAGCTCCGCTGTCAACAATTCTCAACAACGCTGACGCGACAGGACGAACAGCTAAATGGGGCATCGAATTATCCGCCTTCGACATCGCCTACAAGCCAAGGACTGCGGTAAAATCCCAAGTCCTGGCAGATTTCGTTGCAGATTGGACAGAAGCTCCGGATGCAAGTCTGGAGCCGGAACCAGAAACATGGGTCATGCACTTCGACGGATCCAAGCAGCATCAAGGCTCAGGAGCCGGAGTCACCCTGAAGTCCCCTACCGGAGAAGAACTGCAGCACGTTCTGCAGATCCACTTCGAAGCTACAAATAACATGGCGGAATACGAGGCTCTACTACACGGACTGCGCATCGCTAAGGAAATAGGGATCAAGCACATCATTTGTTGCGGAGATTCCGACCTGGTGGCACAGCAAGTAGCCGAAACCTGGAACGCCAGAAATTCCGTCATGGCGGCCTACAGAGACGAAGTTGACGAGATCGCCAAGAGCTTCCTCGGATACGAAGTCAAGTACGTCAGGAGAGATGATAACACAGCGGCAGATATGCTATCCAAGCTCGGATCCGGCAGAAAGCCAATTCCGCCTGGAATTTTCCTAGAGCATCTCCGGATACCCTCGGTGAAGGGCGCTAACCCGGAAAACCCAGAAGTGGCAAGTAGTCTCCGGCTAAAGAGGTATTGGCTACCATTCCGGCCTGGACACAGCCTTTCCTGGACTACCTCATCGATCAGAAGTTGCCGGAGGACGAGGTCCTCGCGCGCCAGATCATCAGACGAGCACGATCCTACACAATTGTTAATGGACAGCTCTACAAACGAAGCGCAACAGGGGTGTTTCTCAAATGCGTCTCCAATCAAGATGGCATTGAAATCCTCAGAGAGATCCACGCAGGGGACTGCGGGCATCATGCCGCTCCCAGGTCACTCGTTGCAAAAGCTTTTCGGCTAGGTTTTTATTGGCTCACAGCTAAAGAAGATGCTGACAAAATAGTCAAGACCTGCCGAGGTTGTCAGTACTACGCTACTCAACCAAACGCTCCAGCCCAAGAGCTGAAGACCATACCTATCACCTGGCCATTTGCGGTCCGGGGGCTCGATATGGTTGGTAAGTTAAAACGATCATCTCCCGGTGGTTGTGAATACCTCCGGTCGCCGTTGACAAGTTCAGCAAGTGGATCGAGGCCAAGCCGGTGAGAAAAGCCGACGGTGCTACGGCACTAAAATTTGTCATCAGCCTCGTTATGAGATTCGGCATCCCACACGACGATAATCACGTATAATGGCACAAACTTCGCTCGGGGAGAATTGAAGGATTATCGTGAGACAATGGGGATTCGATTGGACCTTGCATCTGTGGCTCACCCACAATCCAATGGTCAAGTCGAAAGAGCTAACGGTCTAATATTATCAGGAATTAAGCCACGCCTCGAAGAACCGCTGCGACGAGCAGCTGGAGCTTGGGCCGACGAACTAGACGCTGTCTTGTGGAGTTTGCGAACTACCCCTAACAGGTCAACAGGGTTTACCCCTTTCTTCCTGATATACGGATCCGAAGCCGTAATTCCCTCCGACATCATCCATGATTCACCGCGAGTTTCCGCCTATAACGAAGAAACAGCTGACGAGGCCAGACAGCTATCTGTGGACCTGATCGAGGAAGCTCGGAATCTAGCTGATCAGCGCTCCGCCATCTACCAGCAGAAGCTCCGACGTTATTACAGTCGTCGAGTTCGGAAACGCTCCTTCATGGCCGGAGACCCGGTCCTCCGCCTTCGACAGTGAAAGACAATAAGCTGCAATCTCCATGGGAAGGACCCTTTGTCGTTAGCAAAGTGCTTCATAACGGATCGTACTACCTTGTCGATTTCCGCGAGCCGAGGGATAGACCCGCTAACTGGCGCCGGAAACGCAAGCGTGAGGATCCGGATGACATCTACGATGAAACAGATCGCCCTTGGAATATAGCACAGCTACGTCCTTTCTACACTTAGCATATTTTTCCGAGTTACAAACTCTGTAATAGTTATACATGATCAATGAAATAAAGCTTATGGTTCACTCTTTGAGTCTTTTACCTCCTTTACTTGTTCATTTTAGATCGTGTATGTTTTTTCCGACTAAAACCGCAGAGCTGGATGTTTTCCGCCTAGGCGTGTATAAAAGTTGTGATTTCTAAAATCGTCCTTTAGGACGTAAGCTTAAGTTTTCTGATTAAGTTGTTATCTGCTGCGAACTCGTGGATTCCTAGTAGCGATTTCCGGCACCTATGCCTGGGGGCTTGTTTCCGCGGTTATGGACGGATTGCCATTGGGCTTCGCTGCGCTGGCGAGCATTTCCGGCTAAGGTTTTCCGGCTCGTGGAAGGTCAAGCGGGCAAGCCGGAAAATAACAGAGTCAGCACTTGCTTTCCGACATAAAACGAAACATGCACATAATATTAAACGGATAGCAGGATAAGTGTTTCCGCCCCATGCATAATCGTTTCGTTCCTAGCTACTTAAGAATTTAAAGTCTTATTACAAACCCTCGCCGGGGCCAAAATGATGCATTGTTTTTCCCGCAGGAATAAAAGTTCTCACTCCCCCTTAGCCGGAGAAGTCTTGCCCTCTCGGATCTTGTTCCTTGGCGCCTTCGGCCGGAGAAGACACATCTTCTTCACTTTCTTTTTCGAAGCAGCAGCCGCTGGTCTTGGGTTCCTCTTGGGGAGCCTCCTTGGAGCTGGTCCAGGTAAATTGGGTTCCGGATTCCGCAGGTCGCGCCTTGGCAGCAAGCTCCTTCTGAAGCTCCGCTTCTAAGGGCTCGTCCGCAGGAAGGACGACCTTGTCGTAGAATTCCTCGTGCCGGATCCTGCGCGCGATACGGGTGTCGTAGCCGCTCACTGCATCCAGCAGCGCGTTGACATCCGCATCCGGAGGAACGCCCGTGGTCACTTCATCAAGATCAAGATCCGGAGTATGTGCCAGGCACATGGTCAAGGCCATTGCAGCTGCGCCTCGGGCTGAGGATGCTTGCAGATCTGTCACCAGTTCCGGTAGGACATCCATCTTCCTGATAAGTTTCCGGACGTCGCAAGTACGGCTCCTCTTGATGGATAAGTTGTAACATATCTTGCGGGAGGCGGAGATGAGATCTTTGCAGTCATCGCCCGCAAGTTGAAGGAGGTCGTCACGTGGGTACAAATTCCGGCGCTCTTCCGAGTACCCAAGCGGCTCTGCACAAAACAGTCAGGGTATAAGCATACAGTATTGAGCATAAAGTAAAACATCGGAACAAATATCTGGGCAGGGTTCCAGCATTGGTACCCAAGATGTTCTCATTGAGCAAGTCCCAGTGCTGCTCCGCCGTCCTCATAAATTTCCGGAGTCCGTCGAGCTCTTTTTGCTGCCTCCTGATGGTCTCGCCGTCGGCATTCTTTTTAGTACCAGCTCGCCCTTTTCCCCGATATGCTCGGAGTTTTTCTCTGCCAGCTGCTTTCGGCTTGCTCCTCTTAAGTTCCGCCTCCTTTAGCTTCGTCTCCAATTCTTGGTACGAGGAGCGCAGGTTCTCAAGTTCGGTTGAGGCTGTAGCAAGGGAAGAGGATGCGCCTATAATAATATAAGTTAACAGTAAGTTCAAAGTCGGAAATTGGTTAATGACGAAGAAGGCGGAAACCAACCTTGGGCGTCCGCCAGTTGTTTAGCCAAATCTGCATTCTCATCCTTCAGGGTCCGGATATTTTCCGCCTGACTCAGAGTAACGCGGCGCTGCAAGGCAATGTTCTTGTGCAGCTCGTAGTGCAGCGCCTGCTGTTCCTGTAAAATTTGAACAGTGCAGGAGTAAAAATTCCGCCTGTAACAGTGGTTTCTTTTAAAGCATCATTGCCGGAACCTTTCCGCCATAATGCTTGGGGGCTACTGGTTCATTCTAAAAAACTTTCCCGGAAGTAATCTTTCTCTAAGCATCTAAGCGCTAACTATTTTTTCAGTTTCCGCTTACATGCTTGGGGGCTACTGGGGAGTACCTTTTGCTTGCGAGATGAGCTGGTCGCGAACCGGCCAACATTCTTCTTGAAGTCTTGGATTTCCGACGTCCTGGAATCAGGTTTCCCCCGGGCGTTGTTCAGCATGGCATTAAGCAGGTCTTGTTCAAGCTCCCACTTCTCCGCCTCAGTCAGCTTGTTGAAAAACTTAGTGGCATAAGCCTTTGGGGTGGAAGTGGTGTCAGCCGGATCTCCAAAGTTCTTCGGAAAAACGACCATGTCGCCAGCACCTTCTCCAGCTTTTTCGGAAGAAGTTACTTCAACCTCTCCTTGGACTTGTTTTTCCGCCTCTTCTTGGGAAGGGCCTTTGGCCTTAGGGTCATCTTCGGCCGCATGCCCGCTGCTAACCGGAATTATTTCCGGTGGAGTGTTTGCGGCAGGTGGGGGAGAAGGATCCGCCTGAGGGGGCGACGGCTGGGGACTTGGGTGGGAGACACTTGGTGGAACTGGAGTAGAGGGACCAACAGCCGGAGATTTCTTCATGTATTTTGTGATGGGCTCTTGGCTGGTGGTCCGCGTGGCAGCGGTTTTCGGATTCCTGCAAACAAGTGAAAGGGTTTAGACAAGAGATAATTTCGCTAAGTTAAAAATCGCATCATGCTCGGAAACTTACGGGGCACCGGGGATGATGGGGCGTGTGCCTTGGCCGGCCGTCGAGAGCATCCTTATACGTGCACGCTCCGCTTTCCTTGAGTCTAGCGGAGGTGGTTTTACCGTCTTCGGTTTCTTGGCGGAGGCCTCGCCGCTAGCTCCGGCCTCAGAGCCGGAAGCCTTGGCGCGGGGACGCTTTGTAGGTCGAGGGGCTGCCTTGCGAGGTGCCTGTTCCTCTTCCTCCTCATCGTCATCCGGAACCTCCTCCGCCGTGTCTTCGGTGACGGGGACGCGGAGAATGGTGCGAAAGTCCTCCTCCGCCAAAGTATTGAGCTGGAAGGAAGATGAATAAAAGTTAAGTTAAAACATCCAAAAGCTTGTGAAGTTTGAAGCAGCGAAAAGGACGAAGCTTACCGGAGGACATTGGTCGTTTGTGTAAATGTCTTTGGTCAGTTCCGGGACCTGTTGGCCCCTCGGAATCTTCACCAACGTCTTGATCCTTCTCTTCAGAGAGTCGGCCGGAAGATCGTGGCGTGTAACCCGGAGAGGATCATCCGCCCCGGTATAGGCGCACATCAGGCGCGCGTTGTAGCGCAGAGGCTGGATTCTCCGGGAAAACCAGCTAAGTGTGAGCTGGGTTCCGGTTAGTCCGTCGTGGACTAGCCAGGAGATTCTCCGCGCAGCCTTCTCCAGAATTGGGGTCTGGGCGAGCGAAGGGACGAAGCTCCAGCTTGCGAGTTCTTCCGGGGGTTCGTTGACGAACTGAGGCAGACCCTCATGGATTTTCGGAACTGAGGCATTCTTCTCATAGAACCATCCGGCGTTCCAGTACCGGACGGATTCGTGCGAGTCATGGGGAGGGTACATGCGACTAGGGCGGAGCATAAATGTCATGCTTCCGCAGTTCACCATTGCTTTCTCCTTGGTTTCTTTCTTCACCCGAAAAGAACCGCCACAACTTGACGTCCGGCCGGATCCCAAGATGTCCTTCGCGAGAGTCACGAAGTTGGACAAGAGAAGGTATGAATTCGGGCAAATGTTGTGGGGCTGGAGCCCGTAGGTGCTGAGGATGGAGAGAAAAATTCCGAACAAGGGAGTGAAAGTCCGCGTTCCACCCAAGCCTTAGTCATAACAACTTCTCCGGCTTCGGCTTGGGGACGACGGAATCACGTGTGAAACTCCAATGTGAGGAGATCATTCCTTCGTTCTGGAGCTCTCTAAGCTCCACGTCGGTGGTTTCGCAAGGCCACCATTGACCCCGTTCTCCTTCGCGGATCCGGGCCTTGGACGCCTTCTTGTTTTCCGCCTCCTGCACTTTTGCTGCCATCCGAGCTTGCCCTTCGAGTTCTTCTTGGAGCTCTTGGAGGGTAGGAATCCGGCTTGGAGCGGTCGCTGGAAGATGCGGAAAAAGGTTGAGCTAGTCTGATGTCGGAAATATATGGTGGCAGGAATGATATGGGATCCGGGCATATGGGTTCTATCTGATTGGGATCCGGGCTACTCGAAGAGCTACCAGTGCAAAGTGACGATTCGAGTGGCATGCTTCCGGCTGCACCCATATAAAGTGTTTGAGTACCCGGATCACTAAGCCTATCTTCTACACTAGGTTGTCTTCTACAAGGACGGCGTACTTACCGCTAATGGCGCGGTGGTTCGTCGGAGCTCCGGCGGAGATGAGGTCGCCGAACTTGAAGGAAATCGGCCCGCGTGACCACGAATCGGCGGCGGAGCGAGTTTCTCGTTCAAACGTGAGAATCTTGGTGCGAGGGGAGCCTTGGTTCGGCGGCGCACGAAGTTCACCGTGGCGAAGATCGCCGGAGTCGAGATCTGGCGGGCGGCGCAAGCGCGAGGAGGAAGACGATGTGGTGAGAGGGGGTGAAAGAATGAATTTTTACCGGGCCGCGGGGTATTTATAGGCCGCGCTCGGAGATTCGGGATCCGGATCCAACGGTGGAAACTGAACGGTCGCGCCGTTGGATGGATGACACGTGTTTAGGTCAAGTGCGGTAAAACGACGTGGAGGTAATTTAACCATGCGCTCCCGAAAATTCCGGCAGAAGATTTGCATCTGCGAAAATTTAGCGCGGGAAGTAAGGAAGTCGTGCGCGGGAAATACGGAACTTCCGTTGTTGAGTATGATCTGAAGATGTAGGATTTCCGACGCCGTTTGAGTCTTTTAAGATTCCGGGTAATTTCGTAAAGATAAGTTGTCTCTCGTTCGAGCGGGAAGTAACCCGGAAATGTTCTTTGGAACGTCGATGGATGAAGTCCCGCGGGATGGGAGCATTTTCCGGCTGTAAGTTGGAAAAAGAAGAAAATGCAAAGTTGGAGCTCTTCAAGTTTCTCCGCGTTACCAACGTTTGCCGGAGATTATAATGAACCAGCAAGGCGGAATCTGCAGGTGAAACTCGGAGAACTCTGGGGGCTACTGTTGTGGGTATACTTCATAGGTGTACCATCGACGATTGCCTAGATCCGGCAAGCCCGGGTGGCCCACGGACGGTGATGAGGCATGTGGCCCATCGGGCGGCCCGGCTTGCCGTTGATCATGAAGGAAGAAGTCCAGCCCAGGATCAGTAGGCCGGATCCGTACCGACATAGGAGTAACCCGGATCCATGGAGGCCCATGAGGAACCCGGATCCAGGACGACGTGTATGGAAGGCGGATCCGTGACGTGCACGGCAAGATATTGTACCGTAGTTAGGCTATCTGTAATCCGGCTAGGACTCTCCATGTAAACCCTAGATCCGTGCGCCTTTATAAGCCGGATCCCGGGAGCCCTAGAGGCACAACCACAACTCATTGTAACAACGCGAAAGCGCCCGGATAATTCCGGACAAGCAGCAGTAGGCCCCTGTCATCGTGCGGGTGTTCCGAAGCTGGGTAACTCGCGTACCACCGTCCCGTGTGCACTCCGCCCTATGGCCCCTACTTCTTCTCCCCCTCGTGAGGATCCCTCCTCCGAGGTACCGTCGATTAGGCAACGACAGGTATCGAGCCATCTTAATTTTTTTTTTTGAAACGGAGGCAAAAGCTTTGCCCCAATCTATTAATTAAGGAGAGTTTTACAAAAGTAACCAAAGTAACCAAGGTTATTACAAGGGATCACTCTCCCGGCATGATGTTGCCCAAATGCTTGGCACCCGCTCTAACCCACAAACGGGCCTCGGCTTTAATTTTCTCGATGGAAACATGAGAGGGTGTATGCTTGTTGCAGAAGACCCTTGCGTTGCGTTCATTCCAAACTTCCCAAGTAACAAGGAGCGCGAGCGAGGATATAGCCTTCCTACTAGGAGCGGTGCCCCCCGCCATCATGTTCCACCAATGGCTTATGGAGAGGTCGGCCCATTGCGTTGGATGGATGGATGGGATGCCAATCCACTCCTTGATGGCACCCCAAATCCTAATGGTAAAACGGCACTTAATGAAGAGGTGGTCAACGGTCTCGAGGGTTTGGTTGCAAAGGGGGCAACGGTCGCAATTTGGACAACCTCTAGCTTGTAAACGGTCCGCCGTCCACACCCTATTTTGCATGAGGAGCCAAGCAAAGAACTTGACCTTCGGGGGCGCCCAAGCCTTCCACACGATCTTGTTCATGTTGGAGGCAATGGAGCCAATGAATTGGATCTCATACGCGGACTTGGAGGAGTAAACGCCATTCGCCGTGAGGTTCCAAGTTATGTCGTCTTCCACCTCCTCCCTAAGTTGAAAGTTGTCAAGAAGGACCCAAAGCTCCACGAATTGCTTGAGTTGCTCGAGCCATCTTAGTCGTCTTAGTGTTTGAGCCCAAACTTAGTTTGGGGAAGGGTGTTGTACTCGAGCAAATGCCTTCTATAGTATACACACTTTTTTCTATACACTGTTGCAGCACCTAACGACCAAAGTGCCACCGACTTATGTCCTCATACCAAAAGCGCCACCACCATTCCTATTGCCCAACTGCTTGAAATTTTCAGAAGTCGACTGAAACTGAAAGTCACTACACCAAATTTGCAAAACCGAGAAATGGAATGAAATGTACAGGTTTACAAGCCATTATCGTAGCATGGCCGGCGCTAATTCCGAATCGCGGTGCCCATATTCCTCACTATTTTTCGAAAAATAGTGAGGAATATGGGCACCGCGATTCAGAATTAGGGCCGGCCATATTGTTGTTATACTATCTCGGCATGGTGCTGATGTACATTTCGTATTAAGAATTGCCATGCCGGGCATGTTGGCAACACGAGAGAAACAAACCTACGAGTCTACGACCACTTCATAGGAGGAGATCATGACTTGTAAAACTCTCAGACCGAAGCGCGTGATGCACCATGGATTTCAACATTCTGAGTGCTGCTCGGCTGATCATGTTGACTTGCAGACGAAGTAGGTCGATCGCATGGACAGCTGGTGTCAACCTGACTTGGGGGATCAGAATTCTACCCCAACGACCTGAAGTATTTTCTTCAGAGAAAAACACTAAACTGTAGCAATCAATCAAAGCAGAAACTTGGAATTAGTTGTCCTGGATGAGATGACACTGTGTCGCTGTTACAGATGACCAGACCGAATGCCAGATTCATGGAAAGGCCACCTCGGGCTGTCAATTCTTTGTCACCTCCATGCACGACAAGTAAGAAGTAACAGGGAAATGTTCAGTAGCAGTGGTATACTAGTGTTGCTCCCCTGTTGAATGCGTCTTCACTGCTGTAACTCAGCTGTTGAATCCATAGTCGCTGGCTTGACAAAGTTCCCCCAAAGATTGAGTAAATTCCAATTTTTACCCCGAAGTTTAATATTTTTGACACTAATTACCCCATTTAATAATGTTTCATCTATATTACCCCATTTAACGAAAATTTTGCCAGATTTTACCCTCCCTAAGATTTTGCAAATGTTCATCCCAATTGGCACCTCTCCTAAAGTTTGTTGCTGCACCTTAACAAAAAGTTGAATCCAACAATATGTCCATAAACTCCATATTGTGGCAAATGATCACGACATCAATTATGTGTGTGTGTGTGCGTGGGTGCGTGTGTGTGTGTGGTCACGTCATATTTTTATTCATAGCAAGAAACACAACACAAGAAGCAATCATGTTACATGTATGTGGCCAATCAGTTCTGGTCGTCTCTAGTGCGTTGCATGCTATCTACCAGATTTCAATTGAGCCATCAGCTTTGTACATTTGGTTTCCATTGGCCAAACGCACCGCTCAACTTAGTATGGGATCGCTGCCTCCTACTTTGAAATAGCCAGCGATCACCTCGACGAGTCACTGTCATCGATTGTTGCGTTGAAGCAATACATATGTGCATCTGATGGCCGTGAGTAGAAAAACGGGACAGACCAGCTATCTGATCAATTCCGGCATGGTGAAAACAGACAATTGTACGCCACTTGGCATTACCACCGATTTATAGAAAAGCAACGTAGCACACCACTTGTACGCTGGACCTGCCTAGCAGATTGCGCTCCAATTTTTAGAAGGGGTAAAAACTAGCAACAAATTCACTAAATGAGGTAATACAGATGAAATAATTTTAAATGGGGTAATACGTGTCACAAAAATCAAACAAGAGGGTAAAAACTGGAATTTACTCCCAAAGATTTCCATGTTCTTCTTTGTGTTCTTCTTTTTCACCAATTTCAGAGGATGATCAGAATTACCAACACTATTGTTTACTGGAGGCATGAAAACGACATCCCTTTATCGCCGACTAAACAAAAAATTTACCCAAGCAAGACTAGCGCTGGACTTGCTAGCTTTGTTTCCGCTGGGCACTTCGAAAAACATGGTTCCTGCTGACTTTACTGTGACTTCTGGTAATAGAGAAAACAATATGCACAGAAGTCAGCATACATGGCTGTCATCAACTGACGAAAAGTGAACCACCGGCAGCCTCTGCTTCTTGCTCATTCTATAGCTGAACCTCCCTTCCCGGGAAAATATCTAGTGATACCACATCTCACATGGTACCATGATACCACTTCACAAAATTCAATTTTGTAGATGTCAAAAGAATTTAAAACAAATTTGTGGGTGTTCATAAGATGTGTGTTTACATTCCTTAGAATTTTCAGAACCAAATTTGAAATACACAAATAAAAACGAAAAAGACAAATTGATATGTGAGTAGTGTCATTGTGTGCTTGTCTTTACGTGACACTATTCATGCTGGATTTCTCCTTTTTGTTTCTTTATAAAGGTATTTTGAATTTGGTTCTGCAACTTAGAGGCAATGTAAATACACATATTACAAACACCCATAAACTTATTTTGGATTTTTTGACACTTACAATTTAAATTTTAACGACTGGTATCATGGTATCAAATAAGGGGAGGTATCATTAGATATGTTCTCCTCCCTTCATGTCTGAATGCTAGCTAGCTGCTAGTACTATTTCTACTGGAGTTTAACTCTTTTTTACGCAACAGAAACGGGATCTACCGCAAGTACCTGTATTTCCTGCATCTGAACATAACATGGAAATATCAACTCACTCATCTACGGCCATATAATAAAAACTGTAGAGTTACCGGCAGAGGCATTCATACGATGCAGCGGAGAAATCATGAGTTTTTTTATAGATAACAACCAGTGTATTGTTTAAGTGAGATGTCCATGTGGTCTTTGTTTAAGGTACACATTTTTCAAAAGTGTGTTACTTGTACCATAAGCACCATCTTAGAAATTATAGCACATCACTGGGAAAAGTCATGCCTGGAGACTAATAAAAACATGGAGTACTGCTCTTGATAGCCTCCTTCAGTTTCATATATGTACAGCACTTGCTACTTCAAATTTCAACTGTCTGAACTCTTCAAAGCAGACATAGCATGAGTAGCAGCTTAAACGATAAATAATATTGTTCAGGAGTTGGAGGCAGCAGTTGCACGTCAGGTTGTGTAGGGTGATAACTGATAAGGAACTCATGTGGCAGTATGTTACACATGTTTAATCATGTTTACATGCATTTATCAACAAAATCAAAACTGGCAAGGTGGAAGCTGGTTCAGTTACCTCTTTACCATGATGCAGCAGCGTGTGCCAGTGCCACTATGTTACACAGGTTTAATAATTTTTACATGCATTTATCAACAAAGTCAGAACTGACGAGGTGGAAGAGGGTTCAGTTACCTCTTTACCATAAACAGCAGAATGTGGCAGTATGTCACACAGGTTTAATCATTTTTATTTACATGTATTTATCAACAAAATCCAAACTGCAAGGTGGAAGCAGGTTCAGTTACGTCTTTACCATGATGCGGCATGCTGTCCTGCACCTTCTAGGACTGCAATTAAATTGTTGTGGAGCTATCATACCACAACTGTACCCTTCATGACACTATAATCAGCAGAGATCTACTGCAGGTCCCAAGAACATACGGAATTGGCAAGCAAGGATGGTACAACCGTACAAGGACGAGGCATAGTAAAAATTGTAGCAACTTTTCCGTATGAACCAACCCAATATCAAAGCTAAGATGTTTTTGTCTATCATTTTGGGTTTTGCAGCGGGGTTTTTGTCTCACGGCCAGTAGTGTGTAGCAATTGTTACCCATATGCAGCAAATGCCAGAAGTAACCTCAGTACCTCACTGATACTATCACGAGAATATACTGTCAACAAGTTGAAAAGTTAGAGCTGGATCACATTACTAGCTAGAAAATCCTCGGAGACTAAGACTGGAGATTTCATCAGCGAATCCACAACACAAAACCAATAGGCTTTTTTTTTAAAGACGAGGATGTGGCATAAGGAGTTTTTAATCACTACATATGATGTTCTAAGAACCAGAAAGCCCCTCTTTGATAATCAGGGAGATTCAGTAGCCATCTCATTTATTCAGTAATGAGACTGATAAAATAAAATTAGCAGATTTGCATTGGTTCGATGTTCTGTCAGAACTAACTAGAGTACTGTCACGTACTATAAAATAAAGCTGATTAACTGTAGTATTCCAAGAGCAATTCTCCTTTAAGGAAAACCTAAATCAGTTCGGTAAAATGGTGAACATGGTATTCTGAAAATTTTCAAACATAATAGGAATTCAGATTCTTCATATAAAGTTCTAAACAAGTTTCAATAAATCTGCACATATATGATTTTACCATTGGGATTCAATTACGGTGCATACACATAATAAATTTTCTTACAGATAATCTTTTCAGAAATCATACTAATAGATAAAATCTGAAATGGTAATATAGCTAATGTAAAGAGAGTGTTCTTCTTTGCGGAATCTCACCATTTTACTTGCCGAAGTTTGCGTTCTTTCCCAGGTGCAACTATCAACCTTTTTTAAACGACACTATCAACTTCATCTGATCAAGAATAAAAGGCATCATCTGATGTAGATGGTTGCATGGCAAGCATTCTTGGTCTATTCGTGTACAATTTATTGAGAAGTTGAGCATTAAAGTGATTAGGCATTAATGTACCGACTTTCTGCATTTTTCAATAGTAACACTTATGACTTGAAGCACCAGGCAAAGGAACTGATGAGTGCCCGACCAACAGTGCCGGATGTTTTACCAGCTGACACATGTGATGAGGATATTGTGTAGAATTCAGTATGGCCTAAAACTAAATGTATTACTGGCAGATCGCGATTGAAGAGTGCAGATAATTCTAATCACAAGGGCGGCAATTATATTAGATCAGCTAGTCTTCAGAAGCTGGTTTTCTAACCGATTGATATCTTCTCACCACAAGTTACAGCTTAGTATTGCGATTCTTGGTTAATCTGAAGCAAACTCATGCCTGCATCCTCTGAGCATGACAGTTTTCATGCTGCCAACTAAGCATATTCTTATGAAATTGTCCTTTTGGGTGCCCTTTGCTGCATAAAATCCTTTAATCGTTCTGTTTCACCAATGACAGGCAGCCATTCCATGAGAACATCAATGGTCACGTAATCCGGAGTGCACCTCTCGTCCCTCATGCGGTCCATCAGCTCAAAAGCCTTTTCAGCCATGTTCTTATCACGAAGCCCCTTGAACATTGCATTGAAGGTTGTAACATTTGCAGGCACACGCTTTTCGCTCATTTCATCAAACAGTCCAATTGCTAAACTTACATCTCTGCTCTTGCAGAGAAAGTCAATCAAAGTATTGTAAATCACGGTGTTGGGCTGAATACCAGATTCATCCATAGACCGGAAAATCTTCAACGCCTCGTCAATTTTACCAGCTTTGCAATATCCATGTACAAGTGTACCAAAGGTGACCACAGAAGGCCCGCAACCATCATCCATCATCTTCCCTAGTAGTTCATCCACAGCCGAGAAATCTCCTGCTTTGCACAAACCAGACAATAATGTATTGTAGGTGTACACATCTGGCCGTAGACCAGCTTCCTTCATCTCCCCAAGCAACTCATGAGCCTCACGCAGCCTCTTCTTCCTACAAAATCCACCAATCAAAATATTGTATGCTTTTGCATCCAGCTGAAAGCCTGCTTTCTTCATCAACGATGCCATGGAGCTAGCATCCACCAAACGCCCTGCTTGTGTCAATCCTGATATCATGGTGAAATACATGATTGCATCAGGTTTGTGCCCTTCATCTGCCATCTGATGGAACAACTCCATGGCCATACCAACATTGTTGGCGTGGAGTAAAGCCCCAACCAGAGTGCTGTAGGTCACCCTATTGCCCTTGGCATCAGGCCAAACTGTTCTTTTCTCCCTGAAGAACTCCAGCGCACCCCCAATCTTCCCTACCCGGCACAAACCACCCACAATCGTGTTCAGAGTGACGATATTCGGTGCCACGCCCTCCCTCTCCATCCTCCCCACCAGCTCGCACGCCATGCCAACATTTCCTGCACGGCAAAACGCATCGGCCAAGCAGTTATAGGTAACGGTGTTGGGCGCGCACCGGTGCACGCTCCTCATCCGTTCCTCCACGAATTTCACAGCGTCCTGGACCCTCCCGCTCCTGCACAAGCCGTCCACGACAGTGTTCAGCATGACAACGTCCGGGCGCACGTCTGAGGCTGGCCCAGACATTCCGTCGAGCATCCTGAGGGCGTCCCCCACGCGGCCAGCTTTGCAGAGGGCGTTGACGAGTATGCCGTAGGTGACGACGTTGGGCCGGACGGCAGCATCCCGCATGGAGGAGAAGAGGTTGGTGATTCCCGGGAGGTCTCCGGCCCGGGCGAGCGCGGCGAAGAGGGTGTTGAACGCGGAGGTGTCCGGCGGCGGGGCGCCGGCGGCGAGGGAGTCGCGGAGGAAGCGAGCGGCATCGGCGGGAGGGCGCGCGAGGAGCTTGGACAGGAGGGCGGCGAGGACGGGCGCGGAGGTGGGTGGGAGGCGGTGGCGTGAAGGGAGGGAGAGGAGGAGCGCGAGGGAGGCGGCGGTGAGGGCGTGGGAGGGCGCGGCGAGAAGCGAGTAGAGCTCCCCGGCGAGGGAGGGCGTGTCGCGGAGGAGGGATAGGGCGGAGGCGGAAGCGGTGGGTGAGGAGAGGAGGTCGTCGAGGAGGGAGGCGGCGGACGGGGAGTGGGTGGGCGGGGATGCGGCGGCGGCGGAGGAGGAGAGGCGGCGGCGTGCTCGCGCCGTCGCGAGACGCCGGAGTGCAGACATTTTTTGAGGTGGAAGCGCCGGCGTTAAAGGGGAGGAGGTGACGCGGTGATGAACTGCCGGTGTGGCCGGCGCGGATTCTCTAACCTGCAACTAGCAAGTCAGAGGCTGCCTTGGGCACGCCCGATGCCGTCCGTTCAATATCGCCTGGCTGCTGCTTTCTTCTCCTCTCTCAATGCACACTAGCCAAGCAACGCACGTCATCCTGCCGATCATGCACCGGCGACGCACTACACAAGTAAGTTAGACTTCATTCTTTTTGCTTGTTTTCATCTAGACTTGTAGAAGTAATTTGGATGTCTTAAAGATTCAATGGCACAAGCACAGCCAAACAAATACTCCCTGCATTCTAAAATGTAAGGCGTCTAAAAGCTAGTTAAAACTTAAATTAAAATTTTACTAACTTTGATCAATAATTAGGAAAACAATATCTACATATAAAATATTAAGTAGACATATTAAGAAAATATACTTTGTGGTGAACCTATTGATATTGATTCAGTGTTGTAATTGTTCACTTTTTGTGCATATAAAGTTTTTCAAACTTAAAAACATTGACTTTGAGTAATACTTAGACGTCTTACTTTTTATAATCGAGAGAGTTAAGTCAGAAATGTAGAAATTTGGATAATGCTTGGTGGTGGAGAATTACATCAGATATTAATAACCGCGTGACCGCTCCCTTTTCCCACGGGCCCACAAAGGAGCACCGAGAGCCAATGCAGGCGGCTGTACTTCGCGATGATCCCGCTTTCGCCATGGACTCCAATCAATGGCACACCTAGCGCCGCTAGACCGAGGAGGATCGGAGGACGAAGGCAGGCTTCCTCGGCGACCGAGACTTCCCGTTTGAACGGCCACCATCAAATTGTCATCGAACACTACAACCATCGGCTCCTCCTACGTCTCCACTAGACAATGACTCGCTAGCCAACCACAACGCTCGAAGTTTGACTACCCGCCGATGATGACCGATGAGAAGATCAAGAAGCTCGGCCTCCTTGTGTCGCAGGTGGACCGACCAGTGCAGCCGCCGCTGCCCCGATACGCCACCGACATCATGCCGCCATGCCTCACAGAGGACGATGCCCTACAACGGGCGCTGCAGAACTGGGCCCCGCACCCGTCGCGGGATCCACCCTCCGCCGTTTAACCCGTGGGCTCCTCCACCTCCACCACCGGCGGCACTATCGTATGTTCTGTCAGTTGCCAATTGGTTGTGGCACATATCGGAATTCGTCATGCTCGACGACGAAGACGATGAGTAGGATAGGTTATCACGTGGTACATGCGCCTTTCAGTATTTATATATTTTTATTTTCCTTTATTCACTATGTAAATTATGTTTATGAATTATGTTTATGTTGAAAGAATGCAAAACCAAAACAAAAAAATGCGGCGTGCCGTCGATTTCGTCCATTTTGACCGATGCAAAGGAACACACACGACCACTTTGGGTGTCCGATATGCATCGACCCGTTAGAGATGCCCTAAAAATACTCTTCATGAGATATTTTCTTTGTTTTTTTGCACAAGACACAAAAAAAGTCGACTGTCCGCAAAACTTAACGTGTGCACATAGAATGTCAATATGTGACTAGAATTTTTTTAACATTTTAAACTATTTTCTTTACGATGGCAGGAGAAAGCAGCAGCCAGGTGATATTGAACGGACGGCATCGGGTGTGCCCAAGGCAGCCTCTGACTTGCTAGTTGCTGATGACGGGAAAATGGCGGCGACAAAAATAGCTAATGCGCGTCCACGTCATAGAGACAGATAGTATATAAATTTAAAGTTGCGCGAGTATAAATGACAACAAATCAAGAATTGCGAGTACTTTATTTCCAGAACTCTTACATATGCATAAAAGAACTGTTAATTACATCTCCGAAGAGAAAACCCCTGATTAAGAATTCCAACATATCTATTACATCGGATTACATCATATGACTATTACAAAAAATGTGAAATAAACTAAGAAGTCCTCCTCGCGGTAGTCGATGAAATCTGCTCGCCGAGCTTGAAGTTTGTCTTCCTAGATACTTGGCATCTTTTTTAATATATGTTTTCCTAGCATGCTTCATTTATTTTACTACTTAAATATACGTAGCATATAATGAGGTTTTGATATAGCTAGGCATAGTATTTGCTTTGATCCTACATTTGCTGGATAGGATATAGGATATATGTGCATGCATCATCATTTATTCTTGCACTAGTATTATCAGTACAAGAGCGCATGCAAATTTAGCTATGGAACATGCATAGAACTTTTCTACATGCATGAAGCGACAGCTGCATATACTTGGTCTTTTATATTTCTTTAGTACTAGTGGATGTAGTACTAATTTGACTTTGAAGATTTTGAATTATTTGCACACCACCGGGGCATGTATATTTCATTTTTCTCACTTGTATTACTACTACATCGTGTAACACTAATGTAGTGTCCGCGAGCAGCATAACCAAGGGAAAGTTTATGACATGATTTAGTAATCTAGCCTATAATGCAATATGAGGCAGATTCTTGTTATAGTTTATTTTACTTGTATTACTACTAACACCGCATAGCAATTAATGCCTGCGAGAAGTGTAACCAAGATGAACTTTTGATTTCTTTTATCCAAGCTTGATCGCATCAGTCATTTGAGGACTGATCCAAGATATTATTTTTTATGGAGTTCTTGCACTAATGTAATTTCTCTAGATTTGTTTCCACGTATAGGGACCAAACTCAGGAACGAGGCTTATATACACGTTCACCCTGGTTTGTATCGCTAAGGGGACCAAATCAAGAGAGGAACATCAGAGAGAAGCTATATGCAAACATACTCCTTGGTCTGTACCGTAATGGCCGAACCAAGTGTGCCAATTTTAGAGAAGATGAACCAGCTCCTGAGTTTGTACCACAACGGCCAAACAGAGGACATGGGATTTAGCAGATATAAGAGAGCTCCTTAGTTTGTACCAATGGCCAAACCAAAGGCTAAGAAAGAGGATGAAGATGGAGGCCATTTGGTTTGTACGCATGGCCAAACCAAAGGCTAAAGCAAAGCCATGGATCCCACCTTTTCCTGAACGTCGAAGTGCTCCTTCTTGTTCTCTTCTTCTCTTTTTTTTCTGTGTTGACTATTTGCTGTGGTGTATGAACTTACCGGCAGCGAAGCGACGATGGAATCGGTTTTTGGAGGCTTTTTGACGGAGGGGTGGTCTGCCCTATTTATAGAGGCTGGAGCCTTCTTGCGCCTCGCGCGCGCCGCCAGGAGTGCGATCGTGGAGAACGTGGAGGACGATCGTGGGAGCGTGGTCGGTTACAACTCGGACACTACAAATCTTGTACGTGAACTTGGTCGCTTGCAGATATTTTAGATTTTTGGTGCGTTCACTATGGAACCGTATACACATGGGCCATGGGCTGAATAATTACGTTATTATGTGTTAATCTTGCAGCGGTGCCGCTTAATCCATGCATGCATGGGCTTTTTGTTTGGCCAAGGTGAAACCAGTATACTTGTAGTACGTTTCAGTTTACGCCTGCCTAGAAATTGTATTTGCGATGGATTCCAAATAGACCCTTTTGTTCTTTGAACATTTTGATAGTTGAACATAGAGAGGACGAATTTAATTATACCTCCGTCAAAGGAAAAGTATGCGTGTATATATAATATTCACATTAACAAATTAATGTAAGAAGCAAGTATTTTAACTCGCGTTTTGCCATGTATTAATATTTACCTATGACTACATATTTTGGTCCCGCTCATGCCGATCGTTGTAATTGATTATTTAAAATGACTTTATTGTTTAGATTTATATTCTTTTTATAATAACGGAATTTTGCCGTTTGAAGTGATATTAATATTTTCGTTAATTTTCCACATTCAAATTTAGTTTAGTCAAAATCGATGTCAACAGTTGCAGGTTAGAGAATCCGCGCCGCGGTGTGGCGTGGAGAAGCGAAACGAGGTTTAACCAAGCCGACTCATTTTCTTCAAATCAATCGATTTTTTGAATTTATTTATTTTTTAATAGAACCATAGCTTTTTCATTAAGAGAAACATGGAACAGTACAAAGCAACTCAACAGAAATGAAATTACACAGAAATTCTTGAGATGCCTTCGTCTTCAACGTCCAGATCGTGACAACAGCGTGCCGCTGTTGCCGCTCCTAGAGATGAAGAATAAGGAATAACCGTGTCAACGGGGAGTCGCTAAACGGCCAAGAACACCACATCCGTTGTGGAGACGAAGAAGAAGGAAATAACCGCCGATGAAGCTCCATGTTACTACGGAGATCCCCTAACCAAAATAAGTCCTCGAGAACCACACCACTCCCACAAGCTTTTTGACGTCGTTGTCGAGATGAGGCTAAAACCCGGGAGACTTTAGTGATGAGCTAGCTGGTTCTCCCCGAAATGTGTTGAGGCGCTGCAGTTGACTGTACATCTAGGGATAAAGCACTGTTTCGAAGACACCGCCACCACCAACTTAGCGCTGCTTCACCAAATTAAAATCCTAAAACAAGGGGAACAGAGCCCTCCCGCCAACGGGAGACGAAGAAACCCTAACCGCCCCTGATCATCTATCAGGAGCGAAGAGGTACGGTAAGGAACAACTTATCTCATTCGGCTCTTCCTTGAAGGCGCCATGAATCCGGCTCTTCATTGAATTTGTATCATTTTGATTCAACTTCTTCCATTTTTTGCAACCTGAAACATAAGTTAGGTTTACACACACTACCATAGTGTAGACGGAAGGTTCTAGATTGACTTTCTCTTCTAACTCAATATAACATATGCAATCTTCGTGCATGGTTAGAAATAAATTAATACTTTCTTGATTCATAATAAATGGCGGGCGTCCAACACTTATTATTAGGAATCATAAGGACAAGGACTATTAGAGTTTTTTGTAGAATTTAAGATTGACAAAGTATATCGATATTGTCTTTCTATCAATACAAATGTACCCTCGCGTGAATAAAAATCCACAAGTGACAATCCCTGATGGATAGGGGATAGAACCGGAGGTGGCATTTTGGCACACGCGTGCATATGCACCCATTATAGAAAATAATAAAAAACAATTTTAGAAATGTCAAAAAAATCTGACATAAAATTTTTCTTATACATTGTGATATCCTATGTTCGTTCACAAGTTTTCGTGGAAAAATAACATTTTGTGTGGTGTGTACAAAAAAGACAAAAAAATGTCCTGTACGTAGTCGTGTTACAGCATTAAAATTTGTCTTTTTTACAGGAGCCACAGAAAAATGTTTTTTCTTTTGAAAACTTGTGTACCAACATAAAATGTCTAGATGTACATGTAAAAATTTAGTTTAGAATTTTTTAATACTTTAAAATATGGATTCACATAATGGGAGCATATGCTCCTATGAGCCAAAGTGCATTTCCCGATAGAACCACTCTTCTTATTCATCCAACCAATGACTGATTCTCCTCCTACTTGTTTTCTCCCAGCACTTCAACCTTTGTTTGATAGCTTATGCATTATTTGCCCCCACATCATCACTAATGTTAGGCTTAATAGTGGAGCACTAATTTAGACTAGATAATCCATATGGAAGAAGAATCTTAGGAGCAACCTCAACTCTGCACGAGGTTTCTTGCCCCGGTTCCACATTTTGCATTGCTTTTGTGTCGCTCACGATTACAAATATTTAGGCAAGGTCTCTTTCCTTAGATCTACCTAACCTTTCATCCAACAATTAACCGGTGCGTGGGGTTGATCATGTTATCAAAAGAAAAGAAAAAAGGCGTAGTAAATTTATAGACCTTAAAGAAACCCAGAACAATGGATGGTTCAAATAGAGAAGGACAAGTACATAATAGAAAATGCGGATATGAAAATTTACAGGGACTAGACTGTTGGGATCTTTGAACAAGGAAAGGGCCTCGTTGATGCCGATCGAGTGATGATTGAGAGGGCATTCGCTGCCCTAAAGAACAGATTAAAGATCGTTTACCAGAGGATATTCCATACTTTCTCCACCCAAGTTAAGCTTGTTCTTGCTTATTGTATCATGCACAACTAGACCTTATGGTGGGGTGTTGATGAGTTCTTTCTGGAGGAGGAGGATGTGACACCGAACGAGGTTGAATCTGATCATGGTGTCAGTGCAATAGATAATGAGATCTAGAGGAACAAGAGGTGTGAGTGGGCAGATACTATGTAGGATGACAGGCGCAACACCGAGATCTGAAGAGGAGCTGACAAACCCAATAAGTGAAGTGAAGAATAAGAGGATTGTCATGCCATTGTGTTCTATGAACTACCCTGTATTTGTGTGTATAATTGGTACTTGTGTGATAATATCCTATTTTATATTAGCTATGTAACATCTTGACGAACTACTATTTGATAGTAGCATGGCTAAACGACGTTAGTTTAGTACTGCTTGTTTGTTCGGTAGGCTGTCAGTAATGTGTGCTAATGTCATCACTTGCGAGAAATTTAACCACAACATGAGAGACATTATGCAACCAAACAAGCATAATTTCCATCCCTCAACCTAAAATCCATCTTTGTTAGCAACCAAACAATGTTGCAAAAAAGGGAGAAATAAATTGTTAGGAACTAAACAAGATGCACACTCCAGGCTTGGCCCAGAAAAGATATTTCCAGATGTAAAAAAAGATGCGGGCAACCAATCACAACCTAGATTGAATTTCTTTTCTACCTCAATATAACATATGTAATCTCCGTGCATGGTTCGACAAAAAAAATACTTCCTCCGATCCGTAAAAGTGTCGGGCTTAACTTCAAAGTTTGACTAAATGAAACTAAAGCCCCAACATTTCTTGTGAAATAGAGGGAGTATTAGAGTTGTTGGTAGAGTCTCAAGATTGACAACGTATATCCCTATTGTCTCACTATGAACACACATGTACCTTTCTGTTAAGAAAAAATAACTTAAGTGTCACATGCTACAATCCCTATGGATAAAACCACTCTCCTGATCATCCTACTTTTCCTCTCCTAGTATTTTCCACCTTCGTCTGATATCCTATGAACCATTTGCATCTGCATCATCACAAATGTTGGGCTTAACATTGGATCACCGCTTTAGACCAAATAACCCATATGGTTTGTAACAGCCACAACTCAGTACGAGGTTTACTACCCGGCGTAATGATTTGCATTGCTTTCGTTGTGTCGCCGACGGTTACGACTATTTAGACAAGGTATGTCTCCTTAGCTCTGCCGAGTCGTAACAAGTCTTCACCCTACAATTCACTAGTGCGCGGGTTTGTCGGTGATCAAAAGCAGGTGTAGTATCTTTATCTTTACTATTAAATGCTAAAACGACCGTGCTACGTCGCTGATTCAAGTCCAATCAATCGATCGATTCCAGCGTCCGTGTTGCAGCGCCTGAGGTCCATATACGCAACAGAAAAAAAAACAATCGGTCAATTCCAGCGGCCTGGTCCATATGCGCAACTCTGTCGGGTAGTCCACCTAGCGCTACCCCCATCCTCAAGTGGCCGCGACTTTTTTTTTTCGATAAAGGGAATATATTAATATCAAAAAGATATCAATTACACCCAGCCTCTGCAACAACGCACCACCCTAATGGCACTACGGATGCACACAGCCAAAAAAAGGAAAAGAAAACTAAGAAACAAAAGTCCCGCTACAGTATCTCGGGCCTAACAACAAGCAATACATCCACCGCCAAAACAACACCTGAAATACGGACTCTCCAAAAACGACGCCTCCAAGAAGGGAACAGGTGCTCTAACACCGTCGTCGCCCGATCAACGATCTTAGATTTTCACCCCGAAGATAGTCCCCGCTCTCAAAACAATGCCTCCAACAAGGTCATTGCCAGGCACAACCAGTTAAGATCAGACCTTGGGTTTTCACCCCGAAAGGTAGGACTCGAACTTCACCCGTGTTGTCGCCCCCACTTTCATACCGCTGCTCGTGAAGCCCGGAACACCAAGCAAGTCCCTCAACAGCGCGGAGACTTGAACCTCCCTTAGCTAATCCTCCCTCCGGCCTTCATGAACTTCTCTTCTTCCGACTTTCATCATGGATCCATAGTCACTTGATGTCAACACGGAAAAAGAGCTTCGCGCCGCTCCCTCCGTAACCAATCGGTCGGAATAAAAGCATGGGTGCGCACGACCGAATACCACCGATCCAGCGAACTCCGGGCAAAAAGCACCGTTACATTCGCCGGTGGAGCCTTCCGGAACTCAACACTCCGGCTAGATCACGAGTCCGAGGCCTCCGGTAGGTCTTCCTCTTCACGCAAGAGAGACCCTAGGACCACCGCCTTTATTCAGGTCGGACCCCCACGTCGGCGACCATCCCGGGCTGGCCACTCCAGCCCTCCACCGGCGACTCCGTCGCCGGCTTCCATGCATCTCCATCTCGCCGCTGGAACGCGGTGATAGATCGATAGATCCACCACCACCAACCGCAGGCCGACCCTCTCCTGCGAAGAAGAGGGCCACCTCCACCGTCGTACCCAAGGCTGCTGCCCCGGGCGACCTCGTGTCGCGGGTGAAGCCCGAGATCGCCTCCACTCACCGGCGAGAGGAGGGGGGAAAATGGCGCAGGCCATGGGCCTGGCCGCCGCCCACCACCAGCCCCTGCCGGAGTGCTGCGGAGAGCCGACGGGAGGAGGGCGTAGGCAGGCCGCCGCCGCCCATCCCAACCGCGCCGGCCGATCCACCAGGGGAGAGCCGACGGGAGAAGGGGGCGCGGCGTAGGCCGCCGCCGCCCATCCCATCCGCGCGTCCGCCATGCTCGAGGGAGGGAGATCCGGCCGCCGTCCACCAAGCGTCGACGAGGAAGGGCCCCCGCCGCCGCCACGCCCCGTGGGTCTTTGCCCCGGCGGCGCTACCGGCGGCGGCGGCGGCGGCTAGGGCTGGGAGGCTGGGGGTACGGGAGGCTGGGGGCTGATTAATTTAATTCTCTGGCCGCGACTAGCAGCAAGCGAGACGGCCAGGTACTATGATCGCATCCGGGAGCTCCAACACGGTGATGCGGCGGCCAACCTGAACAGCATATTTACTTCTATTGCAACTTCCGTTGTGCTGTCTCTCTCCGGTCTCTAATGCTTTGTGGCAAAAACGAACTGAGCTTGCAAGGGAGACTAATTGCAGTCTGGTTCCGTTGTTCGACTGTGTTGTTTAATCACACATGAGCTGAAAACTATTAGGAGTACGAAGTTCACTAGCTAGCTGAAGACTTACATTGTTACCTTCTTGTTTGAAGCTATCCTCACCTCTTTTGGCATGACAAATTGACTAATCCAGCCGGCTGAAGTTTATGTTTTATTTTTATTGAGTGCTAACTTCAACTATACTTATATGGTTTTTGTATTACGCGCGATTAATTAGAAATAGGGATGGTGAATTGGGAGCCTACTTGAATATAAGAAATTCTTCTTACATTGGAACTCCGATGGTTCCAGAGGAAGCAGTTGCCCAAAAAAGGCATGATACTAGCATACTCCCGACCCAGCGTCGTCTCTTAGGGGCGGCTCGAGGGAACCCTAGCCCGCAGCGCTGCCACCCCCCTCCGCCCACGCCCACCGCTCTGCCGCCACCGGAGGAAACCGCCGGGCGAAGCCCTCGCGGCGGACGGCGGCGGTGGGGCTTTCGTCTCGCGCGCGCAGCGTCCCTGGTGGCGCAGGATCTCGGTGGGGAAAGCTCGGCCCCGGCCAAGCTCCACGGGCGGCGCTTCTTTGACGCCCTCGGCCTCTGCAGCGCCCTGCTGGCGGTCTTCTCCAGCGAGTGGCCGGCGCGGCGGCGCCTGCAATCTTGCTCGGCGCTCGGGGTGGGGTGGCAGCCCCCCTTCTGCTTCTACGCCGTGTGTTGTGTGGTCCGTCGTGTTGATGTGGCTTGGCGCACCGGACCTGGTCGACGCCATGGTCTGGTCCGCCGGCTTCTGTTGGTGGTGAGGTTGGTGGCTCCTGCGCGTTGGTAGCGCCGCCGCCGCGTTCAGAGGTGTTTGGATGTAATATCCCAGGTATTGGGGTTACAAAAATAGAGTAAACAGATGTGTGCATTGCATTCATGCATAGAAAATCTGGGGAATTTTCGCGCTTTAAAGTAAAACAGTCACAGTAACTGAAGTTTCACTTGACCTTGGTGGAATTGAAGTAGCTCATCAAGTCAAGCGCTACAAACCTCAATGTGACTTTGTTAAAACCTTGTTTTGGGTAGAGATGATTTGATCTAAGGGGTTAGATCAAATGGAACTAATAATCAACACAACAACACTTTACTCAATGATCAATTGCTTGATCTTATAACATATCATAATATGGTAATCCTTACCATAACATATGAACATACATCTATTTGGAAATCAAGTAACAATAAATGGAGAAACCATTCTTCACTTATCTTTTCCATGTCTTAAACAAATCCTTGATCCTACCATGAACCTCATGGTATTCATTCTACTCTAGTCTTGGAAACATAACAAGGAGATCAATTCTAGAGATACATTTCTCTATTCCAAATTATTATACATCAAACCCAGAGAGGTGAGGGTTTTATATTATTTATTAGAGAAGCAATAACAAACCTTGAGCTAAACCTTGGATATACATCCAAGTATTCAAATCATTATCCTCAAGAGAAACCCTAGGATATCATTCCAGACCATCCCTAGAGAGAGAACCCAATTATGTTAAACCTAGATATTGATGATCACATCATTCTCTATGGAGCCTAAACTAGGTTAGTGTTGAAGTCCTTCCCAAATGAGAGAGAGACCAATCATACTAATTCTAGCTTTACCTATTTAAGAATCAATGTTAAACTTTGAACTAAAGTATTAGGTAAACAATTTCACCTTGAAGTGGTGAGATCACCAGATACCAAGTGGAATAAGACTATATCCATGACTTAGTGAAATAAGGAGTGGAATAAACCAACTAAGATAGACAATTGAATCTTTGGCTCGATCAGTAACCTGAATATATATTAGGAGTACACCATAAACCCTAGAATAACTATTCTTAAATGAGAAAGCTCAAACCATGGTGTTATACTCAAGATAATTGAGACAACCATAACCATGTCCACCCAAGAAACTATAAGGGAGATATTATGTTTAGTTGATCAAGACAACACTTGATCTTAGAAGTGAGAACCCTAATTCTTGAGAGATAACTTAGGAAGCCAAACCTTGATCATTGTAAATTGAGTGATGATCATAAACCCTAAGAACTTGAGGTAGAGATATCAACAACAAGTGGATCATGCCTAATCCATGACCATGCTTTGGAGAAATAGGAGAATAATCCAAATGCTAACACTTATATGATTAGTAGATAATAATCCCACATGAAATCATAGGGAGGTAACTAGTAATCAAACCTAGGCCTATATCCCAACCTTAATTTCTGAATCAATTGGTGATAATAAGTAGAATCTTACCACATCTATTTTCTCATTCATTCATCAATTAATGAACCTAAGAAAACCTTAGAGTAAAACTCCATATTCAATATGGTGAGTAACCATCCCTCCATATGACCAAAGTTAACTATAAAAAGAATTATAACCAATGTAGTTAATTTAATGATAAATTAAGGATAATAATTGTAGTTAATTGGTAGAAGATAACACCAATTCTCAAATCCTTAGTATTAGAGAAACACATAAGGTATTAAGCAAGTAACCCTTATCATAGATAGTGGAGATTAAACTCTAGCCAATGCAATATGGTGTCACCTCATCTCCACAACCTATAATTAATTCTCAACCTTAGTTTATGTATCCCTATGGTGATCATAATATAAAGCTAGGCCCTAATTGAAATTCAAACCAATAGCCATTAGGTAAACATCATTAGCATCCTAGTATGGCATATTAATTAAATCTTATGCTTCACTTCTTGAACATAAGAAACAAACCTTGCACTACATTTTATAATTGAAATCATATGTGTGGTAATAAACCACTCAACTTTAAAATCAAGATCAAACCATAATTAGAGTTGTATTACTCAAAGTATTTCAAGGTGATTTTAACATACAACAATAGTGCTATCTGGAAATAGGGTTATAATCCAAACTACAAGATCTTAATAATAAAGGTTCACATAAAATCATGTGCATGGGACTAAATTCTCAATTAATAGATCCAACCCTAATGATAACTTTTAAAATCCTTGGAGTAGAAACATTCAACTCTAATAATTCCAAACAGATTGCTTCATAAGAAAAACATGAAATTAAAAGAGAATATAAACTCATGCCTAAATGGATAATTAATTCAAGTATCAACAATGATTATTAAATCAATGTTTTAGTACCATAATAAATTTGCTCATTTATAATATAACTCTTTTAAGTGCCTGGAGTGCATCTTACTTGAATTAAAATTATAAAGTTCACCAAAATATTTGAATTCAAAACAGTACTTAAATTAACAATATAGAAAAGAGAAATACAAAATAGAAAATAATTAAAACATGAATTATAAACAGAATTCAAAACCAGGAATAAAACAGAAAATGAATAAAAGAAAAGGAGAGAAAGAGGCTTACCAGCTTACCTGGCCACGCAGAAGCCCAGCAACAGCCCGTGAAGCAGCCCAGCACCCCAGCCCACTACTTGGCCTGGCCCAACTTACCCCTTCACGATATTTTCACGCGAGGAGGGGCCATCGTCTTCGTTCATCCCGGCAAGCAGCTCGGTGGCAGCTCCTCCGCCACCGGCCGCGCTAAGATGCACGCCGCCGCTTCCTGGAGTCTATAAGTACCCCTCTCGCCGCCGTCCACAACCCTAGTCTTCAATTCCCCATCTCTCAGCAACAATTCGGAAAATCGGAAACCCTAACTGAGCCGGCCGTTCGTCGTTGCCGTCGATTGGGGCATCCCCGTGCCTCGCCGTGACCACCGTCGTCATCAGCACCCTCGACTTGCTCCACCAGCCTGAGGAATCGACCCCGACCGGACCGTAGCGCCGCCGTCGAGCTCGTCTTCTCCGACGACGGGAGTAGACGATTCCGGCGACACAGGCCCCGGCAAGTCTCGCCGTCTCGCGCATCATGCTCCTGGTGAGCTCCTCGATCTCATGGTGTGATCGCTTAGCCCGATTGCATGCCGTAGCGCCACCACGTCGCTAGCCCGTGACCACCGTAGCCGCACCTCGCCGCCGGGCACGCTCCGGTGACCAAATCGGAGCGGCGCCGCCACCATCAGCTTCGCCTCGTTGTCCTCGTTCTAACACGCCCACTCACAGCCCCGCGGGAACCCTACAGCGCCGGCGACCATCGTCACTGCCCGCCGGCCACCGTGAGCCATGCCACATCGGCGCCACGGTGGCGGCTGACGTGGACACTGGCCCACTAGTCAGTGGCTTGGGGTAGTCTAAACCGGGTAACTTTAGTAATTTTGTTTAAATTCAATTATAGAAAATGCCTGAAACTTTGAAATAATGTAGAAAATTCATAAAAGCTCAGAAAAATACAAATAAGATATCAAAATTCTTATAAAAGAAAAATCTATCCAATACAAATATAAAATGAAATTTATATTTTTAAATAGAAATTCATTATTTAATACTTATTAAATAAGCCTTTTCTTTAATTCTAAATTGAATTAAAATTCAATAAATAGTAAAACCTTTTAAAATAAATAAAAACCGAGTAAGAAAAATAAAGAAAACATTAAAGCTATTTTTCTTTATTTGTTATTTTGTAAATCTTTATTAGTGGAAATTTAAACCCTAATTAATAATTATCTTAATTATTAATTGTTTAAAAATAGTAAAATGCCATATCTAACATTATTTTAATTTCAAAGGTTATTAATAACTTCAATTTACTTAATGAAGTTAACTCCGAGAATTATAGGATAGTTAGGAAATCCTAGATCCATTAGAAACCAAGTGATAACCCATAATTTCATGGGGGATCCTAAAACCCTAATACTATTTAGAACCTAGCTCCATTATTTTATGTGTGAAACCTAAATGGTTTCCAAACCCAAAACCCAAATAGCATGTGATCATGTCACTTCATTAGTTATCATATATCCATATCTAACAACTAAATACTAGTTCAAATCCACATAAAATATGGGAACCCTATCACTACTAAATAGCATCCCATGTGTTCATCAAACCTAAATGATCAATTAGGGTCAACCAAGTGTAAACCCTAGATTCTATTACCAAAGCCATCATTATTAATTATCCCTATTTAGCACCACACCATTGTGATGAACCCTAATAGTAACTACACCTACTACTTTGTATTACATTCCCTACTCCACTAAACCCTACTAGTGTTGGATACCAATTATCAACCATCCTATTTAGAAGCCAATTATTCCTTACTTAACGGAACCAACGAGTAAATCCTAGACAACCTCAACCTTAATTGTAATACTTCTTATTAATTAAGAAGTATGTTCTTCAAAAGTTATTCTTTTGAAGAAGATAAGAAATCATCATCAACCCCGCTTAAAAGGACCTATAAACCCTAGCCAGCTATCACTAGCAAGATAAACCCACCTTGACAACCACCATGTATAATAAATTGCTTAGGATGCCTAGGCTTATCTTAACCCTACAAGCCTCGGGTGTTGATGAATCCAACTTTGTTGGGATCCATCTAATACCTATTCCAGCAACTACATGCAGCCATAGTCAACCATAGAAAACCACCCACTTAATTATCATACTTGTTCTTTATTAAAGAACATGTTCTTCAAAAGTTATTCTTTTAAAGTATATGATAATTAATCATTAACCATGCCATATAGTACTAAACTGACCCATTGTTCTTTACTTGTTAATATTATGCCAATTATCATTCTTTGTGTGCTCAATTGATTATTATGCTCTATTAACTACCTGTTGATAATACCAAGTAATCACACCTGAATAAGAACCTTGTATGTGAATCACTCTAAAAGTGCAACACACCCTGAACCAATCATTACAACTCACTGATTCCAAATCATCGGGGTTAGGTCACGCTTAGAGCGATTGCATCTCATTCTTATGCATTATTGCATCCTTGCCAATCTCTTAAACATCGTCCTTACCGAACGATGATGTTATTTCAGAGTTTGGAGTTATTGCGTATCGAAGACCTTGCCTGCATAATCTTGCAGTCAAGAAAGGCAAGTTCATCGCTTGCTCATGTCATTTGAGTATCTTTATCAAATTACTTGCAAAGTACTATGATTATCACTATTGCATAAAAACCAAAAACACTACTTTCATAACTATGAATATGACTATGTGGTGGGCAATGGAACCATGGATTGTGTTGATATGGTGGAGGTTCCATTGCAAGGGTTTATATCCATCTAGGATTAAACAACAAATGTCGCCAGTGATTCTTGTGCCGTAATACTGTGTTAACCATAAGATCCGGAGTGGGACGGAGTAGTCAAAAGTGTTTCCACCTCTCGTTCATCAACGGATGCGCTTTACCGTAGACACTTGTATCCGTCGGCGGCAAGCGGTAGGCTGGGGAAGCCTTAAGTCCCCACGGCACGATCCGTAGACACTTGTCGTTCGAAGAACAAGCGGTAGGCTGGGGAAGCCTTAAGTCCCCACGGTATTGCGGTCTATGATGGGTTGCAGCCACCGGCGTAGGAGTGTATGGTAGAGCCCAAGCCTCGTTGTCGTGGTCGGGGTCCACCTTGAAATCTACAGGAATAATGGGACCGACGTGGACCCATGGTCGGCGCATGCAACAACGGGTGGGTGTTCGAGGTAGCGGAGGAACATGATTGGCTAGATCTTATACCGGGCCTCACACCATAGGAAGTGTGGACGAGAACATGACTCGGTTGGCACCAAGGTTAAGATCTCTTATGGGTAAAGCAACACACCTCTGTAGAGTGTAATGAACCGTGACCTGTCACTCTGCTCCGGGATATGGAAGCTGCGAACGCGGCCGGAAAGGAGCTCCATGAAGTTCTAGTAAACCGGTGAAGGGCTGACGGACATAGTTCTTCCGAATAAAAGCAACCTCTTGAAGAAATGGTTATGAAAACCTGCATTGGTATTAGACTTTCTGGTCTAATGCTGTAGTTAGTGCATTAAAAACCTCTTTCCTATAATGAACTTGTTGAGTACGCTCGTACTCATCCCACTCTTAAATCCCCTGCTTAGATATGGAGGCATCGAAGGAGGAGCTACAGTGCAACTCGAAGACCGAGGAGTCAACAACTACTTCAAGAGACAGGACCCTGTCAGATGAGTCAGATACCACATCCAACAAGGAGGAAACCTAGTTTAGCCATAGAAGGGAACTAGCTTCCTAAAACTAGCTCCTATTTAGCTAGAGTCTATTCTTAGCCTCCGTAGTTAGTGAAATACTCTTCCAATAGAGTTCGTGATAGGATTAGACTACGAGTCGTTCTTCCGGAGTTTATTTGTAGTTTTACCTCATTGTAAAGTAGGAGGTCTGTGATGATCTTATGTAACGGACTCGATGTTGTAATTCTATAGACATACCTTGGACCCGCATATGTTTCTGTTGTACCACTCTGAGCGATATAATACTAGTGGAACGGTGTTTCATTGGTGTTATATCAGACTTGCATACTACACCATGCAGTGGTATGCCGGGTCACCACATTGGATCAGTGGGGTTGCAGGTCGGTGGCATTGCGGGTCTTCCCTGCCTCAGTCCGATTGCGTGGGGTTGAGGGGTCTGGGCATCTCCCAGTGAAAGCTTGATGATGTGTCGTCCGCGGACGTCGCTTTCCTCTTTGGAGGGTCATCGTGGAGCTACCCTTTCCCCTCAACCTCAGGCCATCTCTCCAGGTGAAATCCTTGACCCTGTGGTGCAGGGTTGGACGACGGCGTCGTTCCGCGTCGCTTCCCCTCATGAGGGTGTGATACGTCTCCGACATATCGATAATTTCTTATGTTCCATGCCACATTATTGATGATATCTACATGTTTTATGCATACTTCATGTCATTATTATGCGTTTTCCGGAACTAACCTATTGACGAGATGCCGAAGGGTCAGTCTCTGTTTTCTCGCTGTTTTTGGTTCCAGAAATCCTAGTAAGGAAATATTCTCGGAATCGGACGAAATCAAGGCCCGAGCATCCTATTTTTCCACGAAGCTTCCAGAACACCCGAGAGTCGCCAGAGGGGGGCCACTGGGCCCCCAGATGACAGGGCGGCGCGGCCTGGGGGGGGCGCCCCCCTATTGTGTCGTCGCCTCGTTGACCTTCTGACGCCGCCTCTTCGCCTATATAAAGGTCCCTGACCTAAAACTTCGATACGGAAAAGCCACGGTACGAGAAACCTTCCAGAGCCGCTGCCATCGCGAAGCCAAGATCTGGGGGACAGGAGTCTCTGTTCCGGCACGCCGCCGGGACGGGGAAGTGCCCCCGGAAGGCTTCTCCGTCGACACCACCGCCATCTCCATCAACGCTGTTGTCTCCCATGAGGAGGGAGTAGTTCTCCATCGAGGCTCGGGGCTGTACCGGTAGCTATGTGGTTCATCTCTCTCCTATGTGCTTCAATACAATAATCTCATGAGCTGCCTTACATGATTGAGATTCATATGATTATGCTTGTAATCTAGATGTCATTATGCTAGTCAAGTGGGTTTTACTTATGTGATCTCCGGAGACTCCTTGTCCCACGTGTGTAAAGGTGACAGTGTGTGCACCGTGTGGGTCTCTTAGGCTATATTTCACAGAATACTTATTCACCGTTATGAATGGCGTAGTGAAGTGCTTATTTATATCTCTTTATGATTGCAATGTGTTTTGTATCACAATTTATCTGTGTGCTACTCTAGTGATGTTATTAAAGTAGTTTATTCCTCCCGCACGGTGTAATGGTGACAAGTGTGTGCATCGTGTAGTACTTGGCGTAGGCTATGATTGTGATCTCTTGTAGATTATGAAGTTAACTATTGCTATGATGGTATTGATGTGATCTATGCCTCCTTTCGTAGTGTGAAGGTGACAGGTGTGCATGCTATGTTAGTACTTGGTTTGGTTATGTTGATCCGTTATGCACTCTAAGGTTATTTAAATATGAACATTGAATATTGTGGAGTTTGTTAACTCCGGCATTGAGGGTTCGTGTAATCCTACACAGTTAGTGGTGTTCATCATCCAACAAGAGGGTGTAGAGTCTAGCATCTATCTATTTATTCTGTTATGTGATCAATGTTGAGAGTGTCCACTAGTGAAAGTATGATCCCTAGGCCTTGTTCCTAAATACTGCTACCGCTGCTTGTTTACTGTTTTACTTCATCTTTACTTCCTGCAATATTAATACCATCAACTGCACGCCAGCAAGCACTTTTCTGGCGCCGTTACTACTGCTCATATTCATTCATACCACTTGTATTTCACTATCTCTTCGTCGAACTAGTGCACCTATTAGGTGTGTTGGGGACACAAGAGACTTCTTGCTTTGTGGTTGCGGGGTTGCATGAGAGGGATATCTTTGACCTCTTCCTCCCCGAGTTCGATAAACCTTGGGTGATCCACTTAAGGGAAACTTGCTGCTGTTCTACAAACCTCTGCTCTTGGAGGCCCAACACTGTCTACAAGAATAGAAGCACCCGTAGACATCAACTATTTTCTGGCGCCGTTGCCGGGGAACTGAAGAAAAGCTACACCACAAAGATTTCTAACTCCCACGTCAACTACGCACCAGCACTTTTCTGGCGCCGTTGCCGGGGAGGAAAGGTAAAAGGTTCTCATACTTCGGTCCCAGGTAAAGTACTTTTCTGTTGCCGTTGTGTGTGTGCTCGAAGCTATTTCCTTTAGATCCTGCAATTGCATCTTTTTGTTTCTTTTTTACACTAGTTTGGCATAATGGACAACAATGAGCTTCTTATTCTATTTCCTGATTTAAGACATGGATGGTTTGATGCGAAAATTAAAAAACCTATGGAACATATTAGTATGAACGCTTTGAACACCATTGTTGCCAATGATATGGAAAATTCTAAGCTTGGGGAAGCTGGCTTTGATGAGCATGATCTTTTTAGTCCCCCAAGCATTGAGGAGAAAATTTACTTTGATGATACTTTGCCTCCTATTTATGATGATTATAATGATGATAGTCTTTTAGTGACGCCTACTATGGAGAGTAAATTTAATTATGATTATACTATGCCTCCTATATTTGATGATGAGAATAATAATGATAGCTACTTTGTTGAATTTGCTCCCACTACAACTAATAAAATTGATTATGCTTATGTGGAGAGTAATAATTTTATGCATGAGACTCATGATAAGAATGCTTTATGTGATAGTTATATTGTTGAGTTTGTTCATGTTGCTACTGAAAGTTATTATGAGAGAGGAAAATATGGTTGTAGAAATTTTCATGTTACTAAAACACCTCTCTTTTTGCTGAAAATCTTGAAGCTGCACTTGTTTTATCTTTCTATGCTTGTTGCATTATGCTTCATGAATTTGTTTATTTACAAGATTCCTATGCATAGGAAGCATGTTAGGCTTAAATTTGTTTTGAATTTGCTTCTTGATGCTCTCTTTTGCTTCAAATACTATTTCTTGGGAGTGCATCATTAAAATTGTTGAGCCCATCTTAATGGCTATAAAGAAAGAACTTCTTGGGAGATAACCCATGTGTTTATTTTACTACAGTAATTTTGTTTTTTATTTTGAGTCTTGGAAGTTGTTACTACTGTAGCAACCTCTCCTTATCTTAGTTTTATTGCATTGTTGTGCCAAGTAAAGTCTTTGATAGTAAGGTTCATACTAGATTTGGATTACTGTTGCAGAAACAGATTTCTTGCTGTCACGAATCTGGGCCTAATTCTCTGTAGGAAACTCAGAAAATTGTGCCAATTTACGTGAGTGATCCTCAGATATGTACGCAACTTTCATTCAATTTGAGAATTTTCATCTGAGCAAGTATGGTGCCTCAATAAAATTCGTCTTTACGGACTGTTCTGCTTTGACAGATTCTGCCTTTTATTTCGCATTGCCTCTTTTGCTGTGTTGGATGGATTTCTTTGTTCCATTACCTTCCAGTAGCTTTGGGCAATGTCCGGAAGTGTTAAGAATGATTGTGTCACCTCTGAACATGTGAATTTTTATTATGCACTAACCCTCTAATGAGTTTGTTTCGAGTTTGGTGTGGAGGAAGTTTTCAAGGGTCAAGAGAGGAGGATGATATACTATGATCAAGAAGAGTGAAGAGTTTAAGCTTGGGGATGCCCCCGTGGTTCATCCCTGCATATTTCAAGAAGACTCAAGCATTTAAGCTTGGGGATGGGCATCCCCTTCTTCATCGACAAATTATCAGGTTCCTTCTCTTGAAACTATATTTTTATTCGGTCACATCTTATGTACTTTACTTGGAGAGTCTTTGTGCTTTTATTCTTGTTTTTGTTTTGTTATTTTCATTCTCTGAATAAATTCATGCTTGCGTGGGAGAGAGACACGCTCCGCTGGTTCGTATGAACACATGTGTTCTTAGCTTTTAATGTTCATGGCGAAGGTTGAAACTGCTTCGTTCATTTTTATATGGTTGGAAACGGAAAATGCTACATGTAGTAATTGGTAAAATGTCTTGAATAATTTGATACTTGGCAATTGTTGTGCTCATGTTTAAGCTCTTGCATCATATACTTTGCACCTATTAATGAAGAAACACCTAGAGCTTGCTAAATGTGGTTTGCATATTTGGTCTCTCTAAAGTCTAGATAATTTCTAGTATTGAGTTTTGAACAACTAGGAAGACGGTGTAGAGTCTTATAATGTTTACAATATGTCTTTTATGTGAGTTTTGCTGCACCAGTTCATCCTTGTGTTTGTTTCAAATAACCTTGCTAGCCTAAACCTTGTATCGAGAGGGAATACTTCTCATGCATCCAAAATCCTTGAGCCAACCACTATGCCATTTGTGTCCACCATACCTACCTACTACATGGTATTTCTCCGCCATTCCAAAGTAAATTGCTTGAGTGCTACCTTTAAATAATTCAAAATTTATCACCTCTGATTCGTGTCAATGTTTTATAGCTCATGAGGAAGTATGTGGTGTTTATCTTTCATTCTTGTTGGGCAACTTTCACCAATGGACTAGTGGCTTCATCCGCTTATCCAATAATTTTGCAAAAAGAGCCGGCAATGGGATTCCCAGTCCCAAATTAATTAACCTAAATAGACACTCCTCCATGGTATGTGATTGTTGGACGGCACCCGAAGGATTCGGTTAGCCATGGCTTGAGAAAGCAAAGGTGGGGAGGAGTGTCATCATAATAAAACTAAAATAAAAAGGCACTCCTTCATGGTATGAGATTGTTGGCGAGGCACCCGAGGATTCGGTTAGCCATGGTTTGTGAAAGAAAGGTTGGAAGGAGTGCCACCCAAAAATAAAAATAATTCATGGGAGCCGCTCTTTGAAGGTTTGTCTGGCAAGGGGGTTAGAGTGCCCACTACCATTCGTTGACAACAACAAACACCTCTCAAAATTTTACTTTTATGCTCTCTTTATGTTTTCAAAACCAAAGCTCTAGCACAAATATAGCAATCAATGCTTTCCTCTGCGAAGGGCCCTTGTTTTACTTTTATGTTGAGTCAGTTCACCTATCTCTCTCCACCTCAAGAAGCAAACACTTGTGTGAACTGCGCATTGATTCTTACATACTTGCATATTGCATTTGTTATATTACTCTATGTTGACAATTATCCATGAGATATACATGTTACAAGTTGAAAGCAACCGCTGAAACTTAATCTTCCTTTATGTTGCTTCAATACCTTTTACTTTGAATTATTGCTTTACGAGTTAACTCTTATGCAAGACTTATTGATGCTTGTCTTTAAGTACTATTCATGAAAAGTCTTTGCTTTATGATTCATTTGTTTACTCATATCATTACCATTATTTTGATCGCTGCATTCATTACATATGCTTACAATAGTATGATCAAGGTTATGATGGCATGTCACTCCAGAAATTATCTTTGTTATCGTTTACCTGCTCGGGACGAGCAGGAACTAAGCTTGGGGATGCTGATACGTCTCCGACGTATCGATAATTTCTTATGTTCCATGCCACATTATTGATGATATCTATATGTTTTATGCATACTTCATATCATTATTATGCGTTTTCCGGAACTAACCTATTGACGAGATGCCGAAGGGCCAGTTCCTGTTTTCTGCTGTTTTTGTTTCCAGAAATCCTAGTAAGGAAATATTCTCGGAATCGGACGAAATCAAGGCCCAGCATCCTATTTTTCCACGAAGCTTCCAGAACACCCGAGAGTCGCCAGAGTGGGGCCACTGGGCCCCCAGATGACAGGGCGGTGCGGCCTGGGGGGGGGGGCGCCCCCCTATTGTGTCGTCGCCTCGTTGACCTTCTGACGCCGCCTCTTCGCCTATGTAAAGGTCCCTGACCTAAAACTTCGATACGGAAAAGCCACGATACGAGAAACCTTCCAGAGCCGCTGCCATCGCGAAGCCAAGATCTGGGGGACAGGAGTCTCTGTTCCGGCACGCCGCCGGGACGGGGAAGTGCCCCCGGAAGGCTTCTCCATCGACACCACCGCCATCTCCATCAACGCTGTTGTCTCCCATGAGGAGGGAGTAGTTCTCCATCGAGGCTCGGGGCTGTACCGGTAGCTATGTGGTTCATCTCTCTCCTATGTACTTCAATACAATAATCTCATGAGCTGCCTTACATGATTGAGATTCATATGATGATGCTTGTAATCTAGATGTCATTATGCTAGTCAAGTGGGTTTTACTTATTTGATCTCCGGAGACTCCTTGTCCCACGTGTGTAAAGGTGACAGTGTGTGCACCGTGTGGGTCTCTTAGGCTATATTTCACAGAATACTTATTCACTGTTATGAATGGCGTAGTGAAGTGCTTATTTATATCTCTTTATGATTGCAATGTGTTTTGTATCACAATTTATCTGTGTGCTACTCTAGTGATGTTATTAAAGTAGTTTATTCCTCCTGCACGGTGTAATGGTGACAGTGTGTGCATCGTGTAGTACTTGGCGTAGGCTATGATTGTGATCTCTTGTAGATTATGAAGTTAACTATTGCTATGATGGTATTGATGTGATCTATGCCTCCTTTCGTAGTGTGAAGGTGACAGTGTGCATGCTATGTTAGTACTTCGTTTGGTTATGTTGATCCGTTATGCACTCTAAGGTTATTTAAATATGAACATTGAATATTGTGGAGCTTGTTAACTCCGGCATTGAGGGTTCGTGTAATCCTACACGAGTTAGTGGTGTTCATCATCCAACAAGAGGGTGTAGAGTCTAGCATCTATCTATTTATTCTGTTATGTGATCAATGTTGAGAGTGTCCACTAGTGAAAGTATGATCCCTAGGCCTTGTTCCTAAATATCGCTACCGCTGCTTGTTTACTTGTTTTACTTCATCTTTACTTCCTGCAATATTAATACCATCAAGCGCACGCCAGCAAGCACTTTTCTCGGCGCCGTTACTACTGCTCATATTCATTCATACCACTTGTATTTCACTATCTCTTCGCCGAACTAGTGCACCTATTAGGTGTGTTGGGGACACAAGAGACTTCTTGCTTTGTGGTTGCGGGGTTGCATGAGAGGGATATCTTTGACCTCTTCCTCCCTGAGTTCGATAAACCTTGGGTGATCCACTTAAGGGAAACTTGCTGTTGTTCTACAAACCTCTGCTCTTGGAGGCCCAACACTGTCTACAAGAATAGAAGCACCCGTAGACATCAGGGTGTCATTTTTGGAGTTCGTGATTCTCTTCGTGCTTCCCCGAGGCGGGACTTGCACAACATCGCGGTTCATAGTTGGCCGGCGATGCTTGTGTTCCGTGTGGTGGCTTCTGTGGCAATGATGGTATTGAAGAGTGATGGTTTGGTCGCGGCAATACCTTGTTAATCGACTGTCCCGGCGTGTCCGAATTTCCTTCATATTGGTCTTCCGTTGCTGCGGAGTCGAAGCTGCCATGTTCTTCATGGTCTTCTATTGGGCGGCATACGATGACCTGCAAGGGGCGGTCCAGGTGAAGTTCTCCTTCTGCACGGGTCTTGCGCATCCCCTCTCCGGAGCCCATCATCCGAATCGGAGCTGCTTTCCCCTTCATGAGGAGCCACCTGATTGGCGTAGGCCGGCTTGAGCCTCGCGGTGCCGCTTTGGCAAGGTCTTCTTTGTTGGTTGTTTCTTTGGGAAAGTCGGAGTCGCTGCGGGTGTGGAGTGATGACGATGACGTCGGTGAGCAACCTCGACGACGATCTTCGCCTCGGTGGTGTTTGTGCAGCTTCGGTGGGTTGCCAGGGTTGTTGTGCGTGCTCATGCGACGGTCGTGTTCCATAACGGTCGGCATGGGTGTTTGTACCGGTTTTTGGCTGGTTTTCCATTAATAAACCGGCCACCTATTCTTCTCTGTTAATGAATATGGTAAGTCTTGCCTCGTTTCAAAATAAAAAAGATATTGATAATGGTACAAGTTGCCTGAAAAATTGGGTTTGGTATTCGATACAACTATCGAAAACAGTGTGGTAAAAAGATTAAGATACAATGAATAATATTGAATACTTGATTTGTTCCCCATTCAGTTTGTACATTTCGTGTGACATAACTTTTTATCCTGTTGCAAGGCACGGGTATTTTTGCTAGTATTTATAGACCTTAAAGAAACATAGAGCAATGGCTCGGTTTCGTCGAATAAAAAATGATACCTGCATAATAGCAAATGCGGATATAAAAGTTTACACAGGCTTAGACTGTTGGGTTATTTGAACAAGCCGAAAGCCTCGTCGAGCGGTCATGTATTTGGCGGTACAATCAGGCCCAAGGCTCAGTACCTACCACTTCCTCCCAATTTCCAGATCGAAATGGTGGAGTGTATCCTACCGGCCGTCTTCTTCCCCGCGCGTCGCCGCCGGCCGATACTACTCGACCCAAAATCCCTCCACCGGTACCCCCGCCGCACCTCAAGACTCCTCTTCCCGACCAACACATAAAGCCGTCCCTCTGTCAAAGAAACGGCGCACACGCTCGTTCAGGATCTCGCGCGGTCGGTGAATGTAACGGCGAGGGGGAGATAACCCGTAGTCGATTGCCGAAGAGAAGCAACGGCGAGGAGGCCGTACCAACGGAGAATCAGCTCAAACTTCCAGGCAGTTGGCTGAATCAATTCTGCTACAGCGCACGGACGGTAACTGAGATGTCGTTGTTTCATTCAGTATTAGTTCTTGCACGCTCCATGCCTCTCTCTCATGGCTTTGTACTCTCCTCTCTTCAGGATCTATATACAACGGAGCTTTCACTTCTTTTGTGCAGATCATTCAGGCTGCCTTTTTGAGGTACATCTTATTTACAACACCTATACAACATTACTTTCACTTCTTTCACAACTTTATTTACATTCCATTTCAAATTTACATCTTATTTACATTCAACTGTAATTTGTATACCATCCAGAGTGGGTGTTCTTGTACACCTATATCTACGTTGGCACAACACCCAGCATATTTCTGAAATTTGATTATTTGCCACATTGACCAGCACATGTCAAATAATCAAATTGCAAAATAAAGTGTGGTAAATTGTTAAATCCCCCGTTGTGGAAAATAGGCTATACGTATGCAGCAGAAAGGAAATGCAAAATTTGCTGCAAAAACATGGTCCGTCTTACTTCACCTTCTACGCGTTCTCACTCTGTGTCCTCGTCTCTGACCAGATAGAGCTTCTGCCCATCATTGATCATATCGATGTCCTGGACCGTTGCGCCATCCTCGGATAGCAAGCGAATGCATGAACCAGATAAACCCAGCTTCTCCTGGGCAGACCTTATAAATCCTTCAATCGTGTGAGGAATCCACATGACCACCCCTTCTTTTCGCTTGGCATCAGCATCCCACGGATGGTAAGGGAACACGGGGCAACGTCGCGGATGCATTTTGTCTGCCAACATAAGATATTTTTTTTGTCAGAAATGGAGAATGTGCTGGTAATGTTGTGGAGGTATGAGCTTCTGAACTTACTTCTCACTTCTTCGCCGCGTGTAGGGAACTTGGAGAGCTCAGCGGCTTTCGCTTGTTCCAGCAACCTCATAAGCGGCTTACTCCCGGACTCACGTGCTTCGTCCAATGGCGTAGTACCGCGTCTGCATTCATGCAATTGTCAAGTTCAAACATGCATTCAAAGTTATTTACTTACTCCTTCAGTAAAAAAGAGTTGCGCTCTTAATGGTTTCAAGCTTGATGGCATAGACAAATAACGAATTATTTTTTGGAGCTACCTGTCTGTTGCGAACACGCTGGCGCCTGCTTCTACCAGCAACTTCGCCATCATATACAAACCCTCTGCAGCTGCTATGTGGAGAGGATTTCGCTGGTCGTAGTCTTTTGAGTTTGGATCAGCACCGTAAGCCAGAGCACCTTGAACGAATTCAGAGTCTCCCTTTGACACCGCCATGCAGAGACGGCTGCCGTCGTTCTCAAGGTTCAGCTTGGCTCCTTTCGTAAACAGCAACGTGGCCACTCTACCATGCCCATGCTTCACTGCCTCCAGCAAGGGTGTGCTCCCAAATTTATCTGGTGTTGAACAAAAAAAGAAGTGCATAAAATTGCGGTCACATAATTGCACAAGTATATATATGCTAGAAGCTGGAATTTGCCACAGGGATGACATTTAACTGAGTGAGTACCAGTAAGATTGATATCAGCCCCTTCATGGATAAGAAACTGCACAATATCTTCATACCCTTTGGAAGCTGCAAGATGCTGTGAAGATGATGATGGGTTCATGAGGCATGCAATATTTGTCATGAAGGATGATACATTTGAATTACATAATAACCAGAGCACCAAGTTTTTAGTAGATTGTACCAAAGGAGATCGCCCATCATAATCAGTTTTCTTTGGATCTGCTCCAGCTCGGATTAAGCCTGTCAGCTGATGAAGGTCACCGTAAAAAGAGGCCGTATTTACTCTTAAGGTCAGCTCTGCCTCTTGCTTCCCTATATGGAATATGATGTCTGATTCTATATGTTTGACACGCTGGCCGTATTCATTGTTCTGCAGTCAGAGATACCGCATTAAGAAAGAAATGCACCATCCATGAATACTGCAATTAAATAAAAATAATTACTTCCATGTTGATTGTTTCTACTGTTTTACCTCAGTAAGATTGCTCAAAAGTTTTCTCCCATCAGCGAAATAAATCTCTAATATGTGTGTGAACGACTCTTTATCTAGCCGTAACAGCCTGCATAGTTCACAAACACGAACGGTGTAGGGCTGTGGAATGTTGCAAAGAATTGCAACTTCTCCAAATGAACTCTCTTGCTCCAACATTATAATAGTCTCTTGACCATCTTCGCCAATGCCAACACCTTCCTGCACAGAACAAGAATATATGGTTACTAAGATGCCTACATAACTACTTATGGAGGTCAGGTTGCTAAGAAAGGTGTGTATCGAACCCATTAACTTTGGATACTATTAATGTGCCGAAAAAAACACTCAAAAACAATTCAGATGTGGTGCGCCTGAATTATGATACAATAGTACACACAAGGATCAGTCAAAATCGACAGTACATTATAAATACAAGGAACCACGGTGGTGCTGAATATATGTGAACATGTAACTGCTGGTATCCTTTTTTGTGCTTTATTTCTTCCCTATACTTGGCCATGAAATTTTCTTGGTAATCATGTCTGTGGATTTTCTATACTCCTTAGCTATAAGCCACACTACTATCCATCACAAGCTGGGCTATGAGATTCGGATACTTTATGTTCGTATAGTACACAAGATTGGACTCCCCGTATACCTTGTACCCATTTATACCTATGCATCTTTGGAATTGAAAATGAGTTGACAATTAAGATATTTCAACCCAATGCCCATGGACCAAGTCCTAGACATGGTGGCACTGTAGATTTTGCTTTACTTAATGTGTGAAATAAGGGCATGTTAGAGTGAAGTTGATGAATACAAAAAGAATACTGAACATATTTCGAATCATAAAAGTGGTGCTACAAATACACAACAGAAATTTGCAGAAAAGTTGGTACCATGTAAATAGCAAGAAGGTTATTTTTTTTAAAAAAGTTTAATGGGCATATGTTTACCTATGCTTAGAAAAGCCATACTCTTAGTAAGAAATGTGGACCGAACCACCACAAGGAATTTAACAGTAAGTGAAAGCCAGTCAACTGGATACTGAAATATTCGAAGAATTTAGCAAAAAACTGAGATAGAAGAATCAAGCAATTATCCCTAGGATTGAACTCACCAGTGCACCCTGACAGACGAAGTATAATTGATCAACTGCGCTTCCTTGCTCCAAAATAACTTCTTCTGGTAAGTAGAACTCTTCTTGCAGCCTGATCACCTGCAGAGACCAAACATGCATTAGATAATTATTATGAAATTTAATAAATTATATGATAGATCAAAACGCATAATTTGTCCAAGGGAAAAAAGTACACACAATCTGGTGGATGAATTCTGCTGAGCATCCTTTGAACAATGGAGTTCTTTCAATATAGGGCATGTACAGTGTTTGAGAAATCTGCAAATGCGTTACAATATCTCATCTGTTAGAGACTCACAACAGACAAGAACATGGCTGATATGCTATGTAAACGACGGTTGAGTTTTGAATCACAAGCTGGCAATTTAGAGAAGACATATTTCAGAAAAATGGCAAGGTACCAAAAATATAACTCAATCACCTTTGCACGAATAGAAATTGGGATATCCTGAAGTACAGAGGCTTCGGTGCAGCTGCTTTCATACTGCAACCTCAAATGTCCCTTGATCTGTTCTCTGACGTCCTTTCCAAGTTTATTTCTGTTCATATACCTGATAACTTCTTTCATTCTGTCTCTGAATCGCTCGGTTGCCGAGCCTTTCACAATCATTGCAGTCATGTTACCAACGAGGTAAGCGCCAAGAACCATATCAAATGAAACATAAATCATGAGAAATATCATTTCCCTAACATTTACAGCATGAATGTCACCATAACCTGCAGAAGAAAAAAAATCATTTTAAAACACAGGCTAAGTTTTTAAAGTCTTTATTTGAAGGAAAATTATATGCTGAAACGTGAGACCAAAAGTTACCAACAGTTGCCATGGTGACGATGGCAAAGTACAATGATGTAATATAACGCTTGGTAATATCAATCTCCCTGAAGTTAGAATAGGTATAGTCTCCTAACTGCAAACTCCCAATCCATGTATGTCCTTCCATTGATTCAGGAAGTGTCGTTGCCAGGTAATAGAAGATACAAGCCGCTGTGTGTGTACAATAGAGCTCCACAACTATGAGTTTCACTATCCTTGTGAACAGGTAATTCACACGGATATCCTTTTCCAAATCCGTGAAGAATTCTGTGACTTTCAGAGCTCGTGATAAGCGAATCCACAGTAGGTATCTTAGTTCTTCTTTACGTCCGGAAGCCTGGTTTAGAGTTAATTGTATGAAAAAAAGAAAAAAAAGCTAAACACAACCACATCATAAATTGCACAGGGAAAACAATATGATAACAAAAAGAATGACCTTATAGATAGCATCCCATGGGAAGCAACCAAGGAGATCGAAAATGAACCTTGATTTGCAATATCTGGATGTACAGAGCACATGAATCATGGTTATACTCACATTTGAATTGGCGAAATATTATATTCGAACATATTGCATAGAGTACAAACTGATGGACTTGATTGGAGGATAACATGCAAATAAATAGGTTCTCTTTGAAATTAAGAACGCCCACTTGTTTCACCAGGGAACATATGTTCTTGGGTGCCGATTTTAATATCCCAGGAATCCAGCACGAGTTCCAATTATTATTCATTTGTACTGTCAATGTATGACATAAGTGAATAGTTACCGGAGGGCAATAGATGTTGGATTGTATACGATACGGTATGTGTCGGTGTCACGGTAGGCCACAACAAACTTCAGGACAATATCAATAAGGAAGGCAATCTGGCCAACTATGTCCAAGAAGAACAACTTCCTAGGCAGCCCCCTGAAGAATCCAAATTCAAATGGTGTAAGGAAGGTACTGTACACTGCCCAAACCACTATGAACCTGGTCCATAACCTATATAACCTGCAGGGACATCATCCAACAACAAAAAACAACAAATAAGTAAATTGGCACACACTACATATTTTCAAATATTTGAGCAGCAAACCAGTGATATTTTCCAAGGTTCCAAGCTCGCAAAACAATCAACTTGAATTTGTTAAATTATAGCCTTGTGATTTGTTGCCTACAAAGGTTCAATTTGGTTGTCAAATTAGCAACAGGCACGAGCGTGCACACACACACAGCTTTTCTTAACTAGGTGGAAAAGTAGTTGCTGGCCAAATAAGCCCCATGATTATGCGTTACTGTGCACAACAGAGCTAATCAACTGTCCCAGGTAGTACTTCTAAAAAAAACTGTCCCAGGTAGTATATTATGCACAGGAGCCTGGATGGTGTGATGTGGCCACAAGTGCTAGACCGGTTTCATCTTTTGCACAGATCCAATGGTATTAATAATAAGTTAACTGAGATGGAAACACATGGAATGAATAAATTTAGATGATCACTGAGACACCTAATCCCCAACGAGACCTGTCACAATCAGCAAGGGTTAAAAACTAAGAACCAACGTCACACTGAATGTTTCAGATTTTGATCTACTTAAAAGTCACACTTCGTGTTGGCCTGCGGATCAACTTAAATATTCCTCAACCAAACTATTATAACTACACTCAGGATTAGTGGCACTCTCTTGATAGTACACAAGCGCTCCTGCCAGCCTGGTTTATTACTTTAGGCCATCCAAATCACCAATCTAGATCGTAGGTGCCCAATTCAAATTTGGAGCGCAGAGCAATATAGAAACCCTCTGAACTGCAGTAGCCCTACACCTGGTTGGCGTTGTGGAGGGCAGCTTATTGACTTAATTGCCATTGGGGCTAAGCAGCGGTCTCTGACCATTGGAATGTTGTGCTGCTTGGTAATAGCTACACAAGCATTATTACCTCATGTTGCTATTGTTTGTTCTTTATGGAGCATATCAAAAAGATCCGAGGTTGAATGGCTATATTACAATATATACTAAGGATTGCTAAGGAAAACATATATGGAAATTGTAGAAGAAAGTGCTGTGTGAGTTTGGTGCAGTAGTACTCTTTGTTTCTCAAGAAACAAAAACGATGAAATGGTCCAACATAGTAATTGATATGCCTAGGAAGGAAACAAGATGCAAAATAATTTAGTCCCCTTTTCATTCTGTTCAGGTTCGTAAGCAGTATAATAATGGTTCGCCCACATACAACCAGGGTGAGCTGAGCCGATCAAGGTTCTAGCTCGAACAACCAGCTAGCAGGCAGGGTTGCCTGTGGGTGTGGCAGTGTGATACGTACTTGTTGTCGGGGTGAATGATGCGGCCGTGGAGGAACCCCTCCTCGCGGCCGTCGGTGCCGAGACGGCTGTGGCGGCGGAGCGGTGGGAGGCGGCCGACAAGCTCGAGGCGGCTGTTCCGGGACGAGCGCGACCGGTCGGGCACGTCGTCCACCTCGTACTCCTTCTCATCCTGGTCCTTCTCCCCGCCCTTCCTTTTCGACCCTAGCCACCTTCCCATCGCCATGAGCTAAGCTGCCAGGCACGCGTAGTAGCAGCTGAAAATGGTGGTGGCGTTCCAGTTGATGGAGCTTGGATTTCGAAGTTGCGCTGGCCGGGCGCGCGATCGAGGCGAGATAGGGGAGAGAGCTAGCTAGACGAGGCCACGCGTGTGCTTTATAGGGGTGGAGCGTGGCACAAGCTGCTCGACACGGGCTTCCTCTCGTCGCCACGCGTGGAGGCGTCGACGTCAGCCGACCAGTCGCTAGTACTAGGACAGAAGGGAACTACAGACTGGACTACAGCAGCGCTGTCCCGACACGCACGTCCCGTGGGATTTGTTGAGAACACATCTCCGATTGATCAGCTCGATCGAGCCACTTCAGCACCGGCCAGTTTTACTATAATCAAATCAGAATGATCGATCGTTTCGTTGTTATTGATTTTCCTTAGTTTTGATGATTAGGGTTTGGGCAGAGCTCAATCCCAAGTTATTCGATTTGCATCGCGTTTCAGTTGCGATTGAGGGTTTTGTGTTGAAAGTAGGGTTGCAACCATAATTTTTTAGTGGCATTTTTTTGTTTGTTTGGAAAACTCAAAAGCTTGCGTTTCTAGAGATCCACCTCGAAGAGACTGATTCGCTCCCCGGTGTCGCCTCCTTCTGGCGACTGGGGGGACGAAACCCTAGGCTGCCGCCGGTTCCTCCCCGCCTCGATCTCCCCTCCTCGTCGCCCCCGGAGGCGCCACCGGTCGAAGGCCGCGACGCCGGGAAAGGGGGTGGCGGGGATTTGGGCTCCCGACCCCTCGTGCGGCGATAGGGGGAGGAACTCCGTGCGGGATCTGTTGTTGCTGGTGTGGGCGCGATGTCGGCGCCCCTGCTGCGTCCTACTCCTGCCGGAGTAGCCGTGGGGGCTTGGGTACCGAAGGCGGTGGCCTCTGCGAGGTGAGGGCGACACGGTCCCTAGCGGCAGCGGGGGCGGGGGGGGGGGGCTTGTTGATGCTGAGGACCGTCTCCTTGGTCACGTGGGTGCCGTGGAGACGGTGGAGGGTGCTCGCGTCATGGTGGTTGCCCCGCCGACCCCGTGGCAGATCTGAAGACGGTGACCGGCTTCCGCGTGGTACCGACCCCAAGGCCATGGAATCTGGCGTTCTCGTCGTTGTTGGTGGTTGGGGTGGCAGGGCAGGGGCTTTGGCCGGGAGAAATCCTTGGCTAGCGGTGGCTGTCACAGCGTCGGTGATGTCTTGGACGCCGTCTCCCTTCTTGGAGGAGATGCTGAGGTATATCCCCCCTCCCCCCTTCCTTTGAGCCCGGGTGAAAACCTAAATATTCGGATTGGGCGGCGACGGCGCTCTAGCGTCGTGTTTCTTCTTGGAGACGCCGCCTTGGGCTGGCGGAAGGTGTCCGTGCCGCGTGTGTGTCCTGGTCTGCAGTTGCGGCTCTTGTCGTGTCTTCTTTGGCGATCTCCGTCCTGAAGCTGAAGTCTTTTGGGTGGCCAGTGCGTTGGTCGGCGGCGAGGCTTGTGGTTTTTCGCGTGCGGTGGTCGTGTCTGCTCTGGTCCTTGGTATGATGCCCCTGATGCTCATGCGTTCTCTAGGGAGAGCTGCTCCGCCTGCCGATGGTCTGGCGCCCTTCGATCCAGGGCGAGAAGGTTGGGACCTTCTTTGGAGGTTGAGGCGGATGGCATTCTGGATGCGATGCGCCAGGACTTGACGGGGGCAGGATTCCCGGCAGCGAGCTTCACCGCGTTGCTTCTCCCCCGCTCTGGTTCTTCCTTGAGATGATGCCCTTGTTGACAAGTTGTTTTCTTTGTAATATTTCGTTTGCTTGTTCATCGATGTTTGTAAGATGATTTTCAGCACCCTGTAACTCTTGCCGGAAATTTAAGGCAGGACTACAGCCTACTCTTTAAAAAAATGTATTGATAGAGAGAATCTGATATAGAGAAGCAACACCCGAATACAAAACTATTTTGTAGTATTTGGATACTTAGAATTTTTGTTGGTACAAAGGTAGCTCGATTCACAGATTACAATCTTCTGGTTTTTTATGGCTATGCCGCACATTGACAATATTTATTTATTCTATCCTACTCGGAACATTCGTCAAATGACACTTTGAAACGGCAACATCGTGGGTAGATTTTTCAAAGAACAAGCAATTTTACATTGACAGAACTACACAACGGACATAGGATTTTTTTTCTTGAAATGGGGGAGCCAAAAACCTCTGCATCATAGCGATACTTACAGCTTTTATTTAAATTTTATTCAACAGTGTCAATAGTTAGGAAGAACCTTAATGCTTTTATTAGCAGGTAAAGATAAAAATTTGTTTGTACTCTTTGGGGGGAAAATATCCATCCACTCACACCTTTTTATGCTATTGAGCACACATTGATCCAGGTTCTCATCTTCTATTATCTATTATCTATCTATTATGTTATATACTTCAAGCAATATATAGATCTAAAGTTGAGAAGAAAATCAAGGATGCTATTTTCCAAATGGAGTTAAATAAATCTCCAGGATCTGATAATTTTCCAGCTGAGTTCTATCAAACCTTTTGGAAAGTTATCAAGGGTGATTTAATGTTAGTGTTCTTTGGTGTTATTACCCTGTTGCCTAAGAAGGAGAATGTGGTTCAAATCCAGCAATATAGACCAATCTGTCTTCTTAATGTTAGCTTTAAAATATTCACGAAAGTCGCTACTATTAGAGCTAATACTGTTGAAGAAACAATTATTACTCCTACGCAGTCGGTATTCATGTGAGGACGACATATTTTTGAAGGAGTAGTTGTCTTACATGAAACCATTCATGAACTTCATTGGAAGAAAATGGATGAGGTGATATTTAAAACTGACTTTGAGAAGTATGATAAGGTAAAATGGTCTTTTCTTCAACAAGTTATGCGCATGAAAGGTTTTGATCCCAAATGGTGTCAACTCATCGAACAATTTGTTAGGGAAGGAAGTGTAGGGATCAAAGTTGATGATGATATTGGTCACTATTTTCAAACCAGGAAGGGTCTTCGACAGGGTGACCTGCTGTCACCTATGTTGTTTAACATTATGGCAGATATATTGGCCATCCTAATAGCAAGAGCGAAAGAGGATGGACAAATAGGAAGTCTTATCCCTCATTTAGTTGATGGTGGAATTTTGATTCTGCAATATGCCGATGACACGATACTTTTCATGGAACATGACTTTGAAAAGGCTATAAATATGAAACTAATATTGCGTTTCTTTGAAGAATTGTCAGGATAAAAAATTAATTTTCACAAGAGCGAGATTTTCTGTTTTGATAAAGCCAAAGAGGAAGAGGAGTAGTATAAATAACTATTTGGTTGTGAATCTGGTTCTTTACCCTTCAGATATTTGGGTATCCCAATCCATTATAGAAAGTTAAAAAACTTTGAATGAAATCCAGTGGAAAGTAGGTTTGAGAGAAAACTTGGGTGTTGGGCTAGAAAATTGCTATCATATGGGGATCACCTTGTTTTGATTAACTCTGTTTTTACTAGTTTACCGATGTTTATGCTATCGTTCTTTGATTTACCTAAAGGGGTAAGGAAGAGATTAGATTTTTTCCGACCACGCTTCTTTTAGCAATGTGAGGAAAATAAAAAGAAATATAGGTTAACTAAGTGGAACCTGATTTGCAGACCTAAGGACCAAGGTTGTCTTGGAATTGAAGTCCTGGAGATTAAAAATTCTTGCCTACTTAGTAAATAGCTATTTAAACTTCTTTCTGAAGAAGGTTTATAGCAACAACTATTAAAAAAATAAGTACCTTTCACAGAAAACCTTGGCTGAAGACCTTTCAGGAAGGGAGTAATGAAAGTTAAAGGAGATTTTTTTTATAGAGGAAAATTAGAGGTAGGCTCCGGAGAAGGAGTGCGATTTTGGGAAGATAGATGGTTAGGTGATCAGACACTTGATTCTCAGTATCCCCAACTATACAACATAGTCCATCGTAAACATGATACAGTGACAAATGTTATGAGTTCAACTCCGTTAAATATTGGTTTTCGGAGAAGGCTGATTGGTGATAAATGGGATCAATGGGTACACCTATGCCAACGATTAATGGAGATAAATTTAAATGATGATCAAGATAAGTTTATTTGGGGCCTAACATCTTCAGGGAAATTCATTGTTTAATCTATGTATGGTGATATGTTAAATGGAAATATAAGATATCTTCGTAAATATCTTTGGCAAATAAAAATCTCACTGAAAATTAAAATATTTATGTGGTTCCTTAGTAAGAAAGTCCTCTTGACACGTGATAATCTAGCAAAGAGGAATTTGAATGGAAATATGAAATGCTCTTTCTGTGACGCTGAGGAATCGGTAGAACATTTGTTTATTTCATGTCGTTTTGCTAGGCTTATTTGGCGGGTTGTTTTTGCTGCATGTAATATTCCGCCTCCATCTAATGTCACAAATATGTTTGGGAATTGGCTTAATGGAACTGACAAAACTGATAAAGCTAGGATTCACATTGGCGTTTCGGCTTTATGTTGGTCAATTTGGAATTGCAGAAATGATATTGTTTTTAACAAAACAGGACTCTACTAATTGTTTACATGTTATTCACACTATGGTTCACTGGATCCAGCTTTGGCGTTTCTTGCTCCGGGAGGATCAGCGGGAGTGCATGGTTTCTGGATGCAACCACCTTCGAATGGTTGCCCAGGATATTTTCTACCAGGCTACTTGGCGACCTATTAAGAAATTACATGATGCCTAGTTTGCTTAGCAGTTTTCTCTTTTTTTGGTGGTTGATTTTTGTATCAACCCTCGTTGATCCTTGAATTGTAAACTTTGAATATTCAGTTTCTTAAGGTTGTGTGCATCAACCGATGCAGAGGCCGGAGCACACCCCATTTCGAAAAGAAAAAGAATATAGATCTAAAGCAAAAGCATCTAGTTATTTTGTATGGATCCCGCGTATAATAGAAATGAAGGGAATATGTATGTTACCTTCTCAAGGGGCATAAACCTAGATAAATGAGCCCCTCTTATCATCTGGCTACTTGGGTGCTCGACGAACAAATAAATTATCGGATGTAGGCTTCCTAAGTCATGGGTCCCCATGGTGTTATTTCTTGACAATGGCGCGGACCCTGAGGGCCTCATCTAAGAAGATCATCCAATTCCGTGGCATTGACATGAACATCGAGAAGTTCTATGGCTACTATGGCTTCAGTGACAAGGGTTTTAGGACCCCACAACCAGCTTCATCGACAAGCACCCTCGGGGAATGGACAAGATGCACACCAAACCTGACTTTGGCATGAAAGCAAGCCCGCCCAAATCTATGGGCTACCCCGCAAATGGATGGCCAATGGGCTACCTTGTCTCAAAACCCTACACCATCTAGCGGTTTGCCAACTGGCGCATCTCGTTGAATCTAGGCGGGCGTATGGACCAGGAGGTATATCGAGGGTATACTAGTCCCCTACATACACCATCTTTGGATCCTACCTTTTTTTTTATCTTGCAGACAAGTAATACTGCATGAAAAACACTAACAACACATCGCTTGGTGGCTGGAGCCCATAGATTGGCAGTAGGAAGTAGGAACAACCGAGTAGAAATGCTTCAAGGAGAAAAATATACACTACGGGAAAACAAGACGTTGCCGTGCGACAGATCGCACGGCAAAGGGGCCTATATGCCCGGCAAAGTCTTTGCCGTGCGTGGACGCACGGCAACGATGCTCGGCAAAGATACCGACATCAACGAGGTCATTGCCGTGCGCTTCGGGTAGTCTGCACGACAACGTCTTTGCCGTGCGTCCTGAGCTTTGTCGTGAGCCCATGCGTTTTCCGTGCGGCAAAACGTTACCGTGCGTCGACTACGCTGCCGTGCGACAAATCGCTGCCGTGCGTCTACTTCGCTGCCGTGCGCCTAGTCTCTGCCGTGCCAACTTCTCTGCCGTGCGTCTACTTCGCTGCCGTGCGCCTAGTCTCTGCCGTGCCAACTTCTTTGTCGTGCGCCCTCGCCCTTCCCTGCACGTCAAAGCCTCCTCCAGCCACACCCAGGGGCTCCCAGGAGCACAGGTGAGCGACACGTGGCCCCTTTGCCGTGCGTGTGCACACGGCAAAGTGACCAAAAGTCCTTTGCCGTGTGCACACACACGGCAAAGGGGCCTGATTTTTTCATTTTTTTTGCTGTTTTTCATTTATCCCTGCAGTTCAAATATTGCATTTCACAAATATAGCATATATATCAACATATGATCACCAAACACATCAACAACACCACATATACGTCGAGCACACATAGTTCATGCATACAATCCGTTACATAGAGTCCATCCATATAGCAATGTCCATTATTACAATCCATAACAAGTGTGAACAATCCATTACAACTCCGACAAGTGCACAAGACCATGCCATCAACCTTGTCCTCCTCCATTGCTTGCGCCCGCCTCATCATCATTGCCTTGTGACACATAATCTACAAGGTTGATGGAATTAGCATTTGTCATTTGCATATTGATCACTTGAACAAGTACAAGTAGCGGGTTGGGCACAAGTGTAGGAGGACTCACCGCGGTTCATGCTCCGGATGATGTTCGTGTTGTTCACGGTGAAAGGTGTCACCGGCTGACTGGACGGTGGCGGCATCCACGGCAAGGAGAAAGGAGGAGTAGAAAGACTCCCCGGTGGAGAAGACAGAGCCGTCTGGCTCATCAGCCAGCTCATCTGTGCCTGATGCTGCTGCATCATCTGATTCTGCTGTTGGATCTGCTGCATCATCTATGTCTGCTGCTGCTGATACTCCAAAATCTGCCGCTCCATGTTCCGTGCGTGCTCCTGGGCGGTAATCGTCCTTGTTTGGCGGGGGCGGCCTATTGCGTGAAGGCACCGTCATCACAACATCCCATCCATGTAGACATTTTGTCGGGTTTTTGCACGCGTACGGGAGATAGAATACTTGAAAGGCCTGGGTAGCCAAGATGTACACATCCTCTCCCTTATAAACAGAGTTCCTTTCAACTTCGACCAACCCAATTTCAGGATCCCGTCTCACCCGACGTGGGTCAAACCAATGGCATTTGAAGACGACGGGATTTAGCCCTTTGTGAAACCCGTAATTCAGCTCGTATATACCCTCGACTCTTCCATAGTAATGGAGCCCATCATCACCTTGACATACCACCCCGTTATTTATTGTCTTCGCGTTGGGCTGGCTTGTTGTGTATTTATGGGTCTGGAAGCGATACCCGTTCACGTCATAGGAGTTGAACGCTTCGAGGGAATGGTCAAAGCCCCTAGCAATTTTTCTTAGCTCCGACTTCATCTCTTTGTTAGGTCTTTCCTACAAGTTTAGCACGAGAAGTTTAGAACAAGAAATGACCGATAAATATCGGAAGTGCTAGCTAATTTGGATAGAATAGTACCAAATTACAGAACCAGCTACTGAAACCGAAACCGCCGCCCTTATCGAAAATTTGCTTGGATTCTTCCGGGGTAGGCTCCCTGTGGGTATTCTTCCAATGTATAGCCTTGAATTGCCTATACCGATGAAAAGAGGAAGAGTTAGCCACGAACATACGAGTGGATCAAGGCCGTGAATGTTTGCGAATAACTAAATGGTTCGCACTTACTCGATGTACGGCTTCACTTCGACCACGGTGTTTAAGACATACGAGTGGATCAAGGTCCGCTCCTGTAGGTCCGTTCTGTACGGCTTCGAGCCACTTGACTTGCCACCAAGCCCCACGAAGATACTAAGCTTGGGTACTTCTTCATTGTTGGCGGCATTGTAACGGAGGACCGGGTTGTGCTTTGTGGGAATGTTGGGATCATAGTGCTTAGTGGTGAAGTTTGCCACCTCCACGTTCAGGACTGCCTCGGCTATGGATGCTTCGATCTTGCATTTATTGCCAGTCATTTGACAAAGCTTTTGTGTTTCTCTCTCGGGACCAAACTGCCAACGGCCCCAATTCGCCCCCCTTTAAGCATTCCTCCGCGAGGTGCAGGATCATATGTTGCATCGGATTAAAGAACCCTGGAGGAAAGATCTTCTCTAGATCGCAAAGCAACACGGGTGCCTCTTTATCCAGCTTCTCAATCACTTTAGTGTCTAACTCCCTAGCACAAATCTGGCGGAAGAAAAAACTCAACCTCGCTAGCACTCGCCAAGTCTTCTCAGGGACATAGCCTCGAATCATCACCGGCATTATCCGCTCAAGCCATATGTGGTAGTCATGACTCTTCCAGTCCTTGTACTCGCAACGTTTCAATGTTCAGACCCCTCATCCAGTTGGCTGCGAACCCATCAGGGAAAAACAAGGAGTCCTTCATCCATTGGAAGACCTCCCTTTTTTGGGCCTTTGTGAGGCAGAACGGAGCGTGTGGCTTAGTCCAAGTTTTTTTTGGCACCATGAGGTGGCTGCATGTTCAACTCCGGCCTATCGCACCACATTTCTTGATCAATTCGAGCCTTTATGTTATCCTTCGTCTTCTCAGTGTCCACAATCGTGCTCCAAATGGCTTCACTCGTATTCTTCTCGGTGTGCATTACATCAATGTTATGCGGGAGCTCGAGAAACTCAAAGTAAGGGAGCTTCAATAAGCACGGCTTGTGAGTCCACTGGTGTGTCTCCCCATATCCCAAAAAACCATTCCCATCAGGGCTAGGCTGAAGAGCATCTAACTCGGCCTTGATTTCCGTTCCGGTCTTCGGAATTGGCTTCGGGCCACGGACAACACGACCTTTCTTGAAACTCTTTACATCACTCCTGTATGCATGCCTCCGCTCAAGGAACTGTCGAGCTTCATCAAAGCATGAATACTTGCCTCCCTTGTTTAGCCAGAAGAAAGTCACAACCTGTCTGCACTGTGGGCAAGGCCACTTCCCATCTGTACACCACCCGCAGAACAAAGCACGTGCTGGCAGGTCATGCAGGGACGTGTGGTACCACACATACATATCGAAGTACTCCTTATTTGATGCGTCATATGTTCGGATCCCGCGACCTTCCCAGCCACGAACCAAGTCATCCACCGGCGGTTCCGGGTACACATTCATGTTCTTACCCGGGTATTTGGGCCCTGGGATTATCATCGACACAAACATGTTCTCCGATCTCATGCGGACGCCGGGGGGAGGTTCATGGGAATAACAAACACCGGCCAACAACCGTATACTGCAGCCGACATACCATATGGATTGAACCCATCGGTTGATATCGCAACTGCTACGCTCCTCGGGTCACCTGCTTTCAGTGGAAATTTCTTGACAAAGTTCTTCCATGCAGTACCATCCGACGAATGTATCATCTTGTCGGTGTATCTGTTTCCTTTCAAGGCCCACCTCATCTGCTGGGCAGTATCCTCGGTCATGAAGAGCCGCTGGATCCTCGGTAGAACTGGAAGATAGTGGAGGATATTCTTTGCAATCGTGGTCTGCCTCTTCTGACCATCACCATTGCGGTCTACCTCAAAGTACCTAGAGGAATTGCATTTGATGCAATAATTTGTGTCAACGTGCTCCTCTCTGAATAGCATGCATCCCTTTGGACAAGCGTGTATCTGCTGAGATGACATCTTAAGGTCACTGAGCAATTTGGTCGAATAGTAGAAGTTTTTCGGCAAGAGGTTCCCTTTCGGAAGAAGGCTGCCTACGATGACCAGAAGTTCATCGAACCCATCTCTGCACAAGTTCCTATGGCACTTCAAGGCCATAAGGCGAGCGATGGCATCTAGTTGGGTAACCTCTGTAATTTCATGTAGGGGTTTCTGCGAAGCAAACAGAGCCTCATAATACTCCTTTGTGTTTTCCTCCGGGTCCTCACTTGTCTCCGCATCCTGAGGTGTCTCCACCTCTACATGAGGGATTTCAGGCACATTACCATTAGCCAAGTTTTCTAAGCATCTATCAAAACCAGTGTCATATTCCCCCCTAGGTTGAATCTGCCGCACCTCCTTCCTAGCACGTTTCTTTGCCTTTTCTCCATGGTAAGTCCAAATCTTGTAGGATGGTGTGAACCCAACTTGATCAGGTGCATACTCATAGTTTCCTTGTCCTGTGCCTTTTGGTTAGCGCACTTACTACAAGGGCACCAAACTCTTCTAGGTCTGCTAGGGATGGCAAATGCCCTATCCACAAACTGCTCGGTCTTTTCTCCCCATTCATCAGTATAGTTCCACTGACTGATTCTGCCATCGTACATCCAGCCACGATTATCCATCCTCTAATCAGCAACAAAACAGACGAACATAGCATTTATATATCAAATAGGAAATAAATGCATCATATCTTTATTTATTTTTACGCGTGCATCAACCTGAAACTCTACTAGGTGGGCTCCTAGCAGCCTCCGGATCCGTAGATTGAGTACGTTCTCCCAGCTCTACCCCGATCCGAGACAGAATTTCGGCAGCACCTCTCCGCTGCTCTCCCGATACACGTCTCGGCAAAAAGCCGAGAGGGGTGTGCATCCGGAGAACAACGGGGAGGCGCTACCGAAATCCTGTCTCGGATCGGGGTAGAGCAGGGAGAACGTACCCAATTACGCATCTGCCGGCTGTCCCGATAAATGCCGTAAGAGTTACGGTTCATAATATGCGAGACCAGTAATGCATATTTATCCGCGTAACCCTTACGGTCGGGAAGAGACGCCTAGATATCGCGACAGACTTGGTGATCTAGACACAAAAAAAACCTAGGTACAAGAGAGGCGAACGGATTCTCACCCTCGAAGCTTGGTCGACTGCCGGTGAAGAAGACCAACGACCCTCCGGCAAAATCCCCTCTGGTAAAATGGTCCCCTTGATCAATGCTCCTCAAGCACCCCGACAACGCCGGCCCCTGTGTCCACCTCAAAACATCGTCTGCATAGCGAGAAAAGTAATTAGCGATAAAGACCATTTGTTTGCTCTAAATCCCACTATTGTAAATACAATATTTCTAATAAATTGTGCCCTCCACTTTCTAAAATAATTTCTATACTAAAATACCCTATTTTTCATGCATATTTATTGTAACTACTAATTAGCATGCATAATATTTTTTAACTACCCTAAATACAATAAGTAATATGAAAATTTCAAAAAAAAAGAAGAGGCACATACCTTGACCCTCCTCAGGTGGTGGCCGGCGCGGGAGGCTGCAGGCTGCAGATCGAGGCGAGTCAGGTGGTGGCGGCTCGGGTGGTGGCGAGCAGGAGGGCGACCGTGGGGAGCAGCAGCGGCGGCCTGCCGGCGAGCAGCAATGGAGGGTGAGGGGGACCATGGGGAGCAGCAGCGGCGGCGGCGGGGAAGGGGGCGGGGGAGTAGCAGTAGCGGCGGCGGCGGGGGAGGGGGCGGGGGAGTAGCAGCAGCGGCAGCGACGGAGATCGAGGCGGCGGCGTGCGGCCTGCGTGCGTGTGGCGGCGGCGCGGGGGGTGAGCGAGGAGAGAGTCGACCAGCTGGCCGGTGCGTTTTTGTGGCTCAGGGCGCGTCCCGACCAAGTCTTATCCGCAGCCTTTGCCGTGCGCAGCCCTTTGCCGTGCGGCAAAGGAGCTTTGCCGTGCGGCAGGCTTCTCATATATGTGGGAGATGAACATGGAGAGATTTTCCGAAGCGCGTATTAATTGCTCCGAAACCATCATATATGTGGGAGATGAACATGGAGAGAGTAATTTTGTATTGCACATTGTCTTAAGTAACACTAATAAATAGTCATGAAAAAGTAAAACTAATAAAAAAATAAATATAAGTATTAGATGAAATGAAATAGAAAGAAAAACAAATAAAATGAATTATGGCGCACGGCAAAGAAGGTGTCGCACGGCAAAGGAGTCTTTGCCGTGCACTTTGCTTGGCCTCACGGCAAAGGGAGCGCAGTCCTTTGCCGAGCACCTTTTCTTTGCCGTGCGGCGTTTATTGGCTTTGCCGTCCTGGCTTCTTTGCCGTGCCCTTTAGAGGGACTTTGCCGTGCGACGGGACGTTGCCGTGCGGCACTGATGAGTTTGCCGTGCTCCCCTGAAACTTTGCCGTGCTCATTGTCTTTGCCGTGAGTTCCTCTTGCGGCGCACGGCAAAGATGTCTTTGCCGTGCGGCGCCTCACGGCAATGTTTGGCCGCACGGCAACGGCCGTTTTTCCCGTAGTGATATCATGTGGAAAGTTCTAGTTGTGTGTTGTGCCAGAACAATGTAAATGAGTGTTTCATGCACCTATTCTTCAGATGTGATTTCAGTCAAACTTTTGGTGGAGACTCAATCTTGAATGGAATACTGAATATGGGGCTGCTTAACATGGTTTTGGATAGCAGGAGAAGGTATAGTTTGAAATGCTTTAAGGAGATCTTCATTACACCGGTTGCTGGGCCATATGGAATCATGGAAACGGACATATTTTTTATGGGCAGGATACGGTACTCTTGAGTTTTTCAGATTCTATAAAAGAGGATTTCAGTCTAATTAGGCATAGAGCCAAACCTAGTTTGAATTGAAAGAGGGTATGCAGCGGTGGCCAAATACCTTGCAAATGTTCTTGCTACAACGTTGTTCCCATAAAGGTGTAGTAATTTAGAGAGGAAACAAAGTACCAGTTGTTCGCCACATACACACGGGTTGTCTAGGGGAAGAACTCAAATACAACGAGTGTCGTTGCGTGGAGCACTTGGAAGAAAGGGAGCTAATCATGGTGGCGTTGGTTTGCAGAGTTTCTTTTTGAGCGCTGCTACCCCTGCATGGAGCGGAACATAGACGAGCACAGGGAGGACTAGGAATAGAACATTCCTGGACGACTTCAAGTTCCTAGTACTTCCTGTGGCGTAGGCCAGCAGTAGGGCGAGCACGTCCGTCAGAATGACCATGTTGACTGGCCAGAGCTGCTTCCAGCTGACATCGGTGTTAGAGACCTCGCTCAGCGTTAGCGGAAGCAGCGTGACCATGACGATGATGGAAGCCATGAACGCCGCGGAGTTGCTGTAGAAGAAGACGTTGTAGCGGAGTTTGCTAATGTCGTGGAGGATCGGGTTGCCAGCGGAGAAGTGCTTGCCTCTGGCATCCTTGTCCTCCTGCCAAATGCCGCCCGGTGGTTTCAGGCCAGACTGGTACGTGACGCTCGCAATCAGTACCGCGAGCACCATCAAGTATTCAAGCACCTCATTTTGTTCCTCAACACTTCCTCCTTCGCCACGAAACGACCGTTGCCCCCCGTGATCTTGGCGCCTACGGCTCCTCCGTATGTACCAGAAGATGACGAGCTGCAAGAGCAAGGAAATGGCCACGGCGGCGACCAGAGTCAAGACATAGATAGAGGTCTTGAGATGGCGGTAGTTTCCGCTGACGGAAGTGTAGGCACCCATGAGCGCGAGCATGCCCACCGCCATGCACACGTGGAGCGCGTAGCACCGTATGGCCGGCCTGTAGAGCTTGCGGTTCACGAGGAGGAGGATGAGAACAACGGACGCCATGAAGCTCACGGCGTTGCAGTAGAAGAAGGCCTTATAACGGCGCGGGTGGCTGCTGAGGAGGACGGGGTACCCGGCGCGGTGGCGGTGGCCAAGATGTCGATTATCTGCTGGCCAGAAGCCGCCTGGCGGTGTCAGCCCGGCCTGGTACATAAGCGCGGCCACCAAGATGGCGATTATCAGCATCACCTGACGCTTCCTCTCCAGCTGATCCTTGCTTCGTCCTTGAGCAGCAGAAACAGGAAGATCAACCTTCTCCTCCTCTCCTCCTAAGGCGATATGGATAACCGTGCATGAGAGGACAAGGCCACCCATGGCGGCGACACAGGCTGAGGTGAATACCTCCCTGGTGCTCCCCGCAATATATGCGATTACGAGGCCGATGAGGTCCAGCACCATGGCTGCCAGCAGGGCGCGCCGCTTGACCAGGTACCTACACTGGACCATTATGACCACCACCAGAGATGTCACGAAAGCTGCCGAGTTGCTGTAGAAGAAGACCATGTAACGAGTAGGATGCGTCGTCCGGAGCACAGGGTAGCCGATCTTATGCCCAGCCCGGCTGTCTTGCCAGAGGCCGCCCGGCGGATCTAGTCCAGCTTGGTAGGTGATGCTCACCGCAAGACTAGCAAGCACCATAACGAAATAGCGAATTCTTTTCAGGTCTTTGTCCTGGTCTTTGTCTTGGTCTTGGTTTTTGGCTTCGCCTGCGATGGTACCTGCGCATATATGTAGTCAATCCATTAATCGACATATGTTATTTGTGCGAAAACTGGATCAATCATGCATGTACTAGCTACTATTCTCCATCAATCAATCAATCAATCAACATGCTGAGCATACCTGCGGGACTTGAGCTTTTCAACCATCCGGAGAGCGCTTGAATCATACACCCACTAATTCGTTTCCAGCAATCGAAATAAGAAAGAGCCAGCTGCAGGAAAACGCAGGCAGGAACTGCAACGGCCAAGGAGAGGACCTTGACAGTACTATGAGCCTCCCTGCAGCTCCCAACAGCATAGGCCTCCATAAGGCACAGGAGCGCCACGGAGATGAGCACGTACATCACCGCGTTGAACCGTCTTGACATCTTCCAGATCAGCTTCTTTTCGAGGAGATGCAGGATGATGAGCAAGGAGGCGACGAACGCCGTGGTGTTCCACAGGAAGAATGCCCGGTACCTCCAGAGACCACGGTCCTGCATGATCGGGTCGCCCGCCATGTGCTGCCGCTGGAGGTGGACACGAGTGGTGGTGCTGCTGCTCCAGAACCCGCCCGGCGGGTTTAGCCCAGCGACGTAGGTGATGGTGATTGCGAAGGTCGCGAGAAGCATGTGCACCTCGTTCTTGTCCTTGTCCACATCCCCTATTGGTGTTGGGAGCATAGTGACGCCCGCTTCAGCTTGCGAGCTCGACGATGTGCCCCTTTCCGGCTTCTGTCCTAGCAAACCGAGAAAGCACAAGAACCCATACGTGATGTACGCCAGGACGGGGAAGGCTAACACCAAGGCGCAAATGGTGGTGAAGGCGTCGAGGCAGCTTCCTGCAGCGTAGGAACCCATGAGTGCAATCAGTTCGAGAAACATGACCGGGCAGAGAACCCCTCTCCAGAATGTGCTCTCCTTGTGTAGCGTGAAGAGGATGAGGCAAGCCACCAGCGACGAGGTGAGCGCCGTGGCGTTGCAGTAGGTGAAGGAGATGTATCGGCGGTAGTGCATGTCCCGGAGGATCGGGTCGCCGGCGAGGTGCCCGGCCTTGTCCTGCGCCTCCCAGACTCCGCCCGGCAGGTTCAGCCCGGACACGTACGTCACCATGGCCACCATAGTGGTAAGCGTAAGCAGGTGCTCCTTCAGCTCGTACAGTTCTGAGTTCGGGTTTGCTTTAGGTGGGTTGGAGCTGGGGGCCGCCATTTGGTTGACGGTCAAGGTTTGGGGATGCATGGAGATCTAGGAGCTCTGCATTATGGTTGCTTAGCATGCATACATATATATACTACTCCAGCCGATGCTACCTTTGGAATCAATTCCTTTTAGTTTGTTTTTCTGACGACCAGTGAGAAGACTTGGTTATGTATTTTTCCTCAAAGAAACCATCAGATGGTGCATGGGCGACCTCGTGTTGAACTTTTCCACAAACCAAGTTGCAGTATTTCTCTTCTTAAGAAAGAAAGCTGCACAATTTCACACGCTGGTGATAACTTTCGTTCACTAAAAAGTCCAGTGCCCTACTTATAAGATGGTTACTCATCTCGCATTATTGGTGTACTATGATATTTAGTAACGTGCAAGTTGGCTATTTTCACGTGCTTGAATGAAAGGTCTTTTACGATGCAATTTACAAGTCATATTGGCTAGTAGTACCGAGTTATATCAACCGATTCTAATGGCATCCTACGTAATTACTCCCTTTTTTCAGTTTTAGTTTTGCAAGAGCAGCTTTGTTTTTGCTTCGATGGTAATCTCTCCAGAAATAGAGCGGCGCCACTCTATGCATGTGGCCTGGCCTATCCCTCGCCTCCAATCCCACAATGCCATGGCTGTAAGCTCTCTTTGTACGCCCCAGCATTTCTCCCGATCCTCGGGTCGCATTGGTTCTTCCATGGGGAACAGAGCGAGGACTTTATGCTCTACATGTGGGATAGCTTGAGCTTTGTCGCCTTAATTTGGTGAGATTATTTTATTTCCAAAGGTTAATGAAGTAAAAAAAAATCAGTAATAAAGACCGATATACCTTCTTAATGTTTACTTTAAGAATTTTACGAAAGCGCTACTATTATGCTTAATTTAGTGGCTGACCATGTGGTTCGTCCAACTCAAACTGTGTTCATGCAACAAAGATATATCCTAGATGAAGTGGTAACCTTGCATGAGACAGTCCATGAGTTACATCGAAAATAGATAAATAGCGTAATCTTAAAGATCGACTTTGAAAAGCCTGTGATAAAGTGGTATTTCCTTCACCAAACGCTCATGGTGAAAGGTTTTTTTAGCAAGTGGCGCGCTCTAATCCATAACTTCGTTCTCGGAGTAAGTGTAGGTATAAAACACGTTGGTAGTTACTTCTAAAGGAAAAAAATGTTTACGGTAAGGCGATACATTATCACCCATGCTATTTAATATAGCGGCTGATATGTTAGCTATAATTATTGAGCATGCAAAAACTGATGGACAAATTGAAGAGGTAGTCCCTCACCTTGTTGATGGCGGTCTATCTATTATTCAGTACACTGATGATACGATTATCTTTATGGAACATGACCTAGAGAAAGCGAGAAACCTGAAACCGATAGACTTAGCATTCGAGCATTTATCTGGTCAACATAGAAGTGAGTTGTTTTGCTTCTGTCAAGCCCAAGGCGAGGCTCATATCTATGCAGAACTTTTTGAATGTGTCCGGCGCGAGTTTCTAATTATCTTATTAACTATTCCGATTCATTTTTGAAGGCTTATAAAGGCTAAATGGACGCACATCGAGAAAAGACTGCAAAAGAGGTTTTGTAGTTGGAAAGAAAAACTACTATGAACATCTCGGTGGAGAGAAGATTGGTGCTCATTAGTTCAGTATTTATGAATATGGTGCTGTATATGAATTTCTTCTTGCGTCAACTGGGTTATTTTTGATAAATATTCCTTTGGCAAGGAGATAGTAAGAAGAAGAAATACCAGTTTACTAAATGGAGTGTTTTTTTTGCTTCCTAAAAGATCAAAGAGGGCTAGGTGTTCATGATCTCGCGGTTAAGAACAAAGCTCTTCTGGGTAAATGTCTATACAAATTATTTACCGAAGATGGGTGTGGCAACCACTACTAAGGAGAAAGTATGTATGCTCAGTTTTCTATCTCAAATTTATTTGAAACCTGGAGATTCACATTTCTGGGCTGGTATTATGGCAACGAAGAAGTACTTCATACCATATGGTTCTTTCTCTATCAAGGATGTATCAAAGATACGGTTTTGGGAGGATAAATAGTTATAAAATACCACTCTTCAAGATCAATATTTAACTTTGTACAATACTGTGCGTCACATGGGTGATGCTATTGCTAAGTTAATTGAATCTTCCCCACCGAATATGACGTTTAAAAGGAATCTTGTTCGGTTTTGGCCTGCATATTGGAATGCATCGCTTCAACGTCTGGTTTTTGTCCATTTGACGCAAGGGACTGATGAGTTTCACTGGAACATAAATGGGAATGGAAAATTATCAATGTTTTCCATCTACAGAGCGATGATATTGCCTATTGAGTTTGTCATTAATAATAAGTTGCTTTGTAAAATGAAGATAACAAAGACAAAGGTTTTCTTGGGGTACCTTTGTAAGGGGTGTTATTCTCACTAAAGACAACCTTGCAAAACGCAATTAGCAAAGAAGTGAAAGATTTGTATTTTTCATCACGATGAGGTAATAAAACACATATTCTTCGAATACTAGTATGGTAGATCTATGTGGTCAATTATCCAAATATGTTCCACCACCTTATATATATCACGTAGGGTTACAAATATTTATGGTGAATGGCTAAATGATGTGGACCATAGGTTCAAAATACTTATTAGGGTGAGAGTGCTCGCCGTCATTTGGTCACTTTGGCTACATTGAAATGATAATGTTTTAATGACAAAAATTGTTCCCTCAATTAGTTTATCTACCGGTGCACCAAATTTGATTTGTTCGTGGTCGTTTCTTCAACGTATGGAGCACTGCCATCTATTTATGAATGTGTCTACATAGTTGAAGGACATGACGTGGGGCCTTATTATCTAACATGGGTGGCAGCATAATCTAAGGATTGAGCCTCCACCTACTTAGGCTTCGATACAGTTTCACGTTAATTTCATGTATTGAGCCGACGTGTGCGGCTATGTGTAAGGGTTAAACTCTTAAGTAATAAACTGTTAGAAAAGATGAGTCTTATTCGGAAGTCCACTCTCTGACCTTCTCTTACAACCATTTTGTCCATGAAGCCAGCTAGCAGCCGCCTCCCAGAAACCCTCCCGCACCCCTCCCAGAAACCCTAGCAGCCGCCTCCCGTCGCCGCCGCCGGGCAAAGGCCGCGTGGCGGGTCTCCGTCTTGACGCGGCGAGGACGACGGCCGGGGGATCCCTTCATGGCTGCGGCGGTAGACCTCCTGCCCACGTGTGATGGCTGGGCGGCGGCGGTCAGAGGAAGGAGGGGCGGCGGTGCCAGTGATCTGCGCCGCGGCCTCCCCTGCCTCCCGTCGGTAGCACACCGGTGGTGGCTGGTGGGGGGGGGGGGGGGTTGCGCCATCCCCTCCCTTTCTCGCTGGTGCGGGGTGGTGACCTTGGGATTCTCCCGCGGCACGAGGACGCCTGGGGCAGCAGCCTCGGGTTCGACGAAGGAGGCGGCCTTCTTCTTCGTCGGAGGTGGTCGGCCAGGCTGGTAGTCCTGTGTGGGGGATCATGGGATCTCACACAGGTTTCCGGCAATGGTGATCTAGTCCGGGGTGTCATGGCGGCCGGTGAAAACTGAGCCTCGACCTCGGTCTTGGCGGATGATGGCGGCGTCGGTCGACGTCATTACCTTGTCGAAGGCGTCATCTTTGCCCGTCTTGGCACTACACTCGGCGAGTTGGGGATGCACGGCTGCCGGTAAAAATCGTGCCCGACCTCGGTTGGCGGACGATGGCGACGTGTCGCGTCGCTCCCTTCCTGAAGGCATCGTCGTCGCAGTCTACGGTCTCTCACTCATGCTGCTCCGGGGGAAACCCTAGGTCCGGGTCTCCCGGATCGGACGATGGCGGCGTGCCCTGCGTCGTTCTACCTCTTGGAGCATCATTTTTAGAGCAGCTGCTGGATGTTGGCGGATTTCGGTGGAGTGGTGTTCATCTACCACATTGTTGGCGCTGAGTCTCAGTGGCATGGTGCTGCAGGGTATCGACGACAGATGCGGGATGATGTATACGTGCAGGATGGTGGAGCCGTCTGGCGTCATGGTGGCATCGACGGCAGGTCTTGCAAGGTTAATGCGATGATCTCTCTTGAAGATGTAGTCGAGGAAGACGGCGGGAGCAACTTCTGTGGCGTGTGTGTTGGTGTGCGCTAAGAGTCTGCTTGACTGGATGTGCTTCTCACCTGCTATTGGGCGGTTTGGGAAGGTATTAGGTTTGATGATGTGAGTTGGTGTATTGTCACCCTCTTCATCCCACTGTAGGTATAGTACGGTTGCTTCGAGAATGATCTTTTCTATTGTTTCTTGTAAAGTTTCATGAATAATCTAATAAAAAAAATCGTGTGCATCCTTTGGATGCAGAAGCTGGGGGGATATTTCAAAATATTGCAAGATAATTGCATGCAGCTTTGGTATCAGGATCACTCACTATCCTTCCATCTTCAGTTATTGTGATACTGCATACCGGTAATATATTTCCGTCCGCAATTTTGGGTTGCAGCATTGTGGAAAATTTACTAGTTTTCCCACTGAGCTTGACTCATCTGATAGTATATCCTCTTGGCCTCAAGTAGCTTGACTTAGTGGTTATCGAGAGCAACCCTGATGTTCTTCTCTGGAGGTGAGAGCAATATTTGTTTCTCCAGTTCATCTATCTGTGCTTAAACAAAGTTAAGTTACAAGCCTCAATGATTTTGTTGAGCGGGGATGAATTTTTCTCCACTTCTTTCGTGATTGCTGAAACACAAGGATTTTCTAATACAAAGGGATGAGTACATGTCGTCAAACTTTCAAATATTGATTCCCAAATAACATCCAAGTTATTTGCATTAGATTCTAGCCCATCATTTTTGTGTTTCCTTTTATAATTAGTACTCCATGTCAAGAACAGATTATACGGAGTACCTTAGCGTTTCCTTTATTAATACTGGGTTAGTGATAGCAAACCTAGACGGGGTGCAAACTGGTTCCTATTTAGATAACTTGTAATCCTTTTTTACTTAAATAAAAAAAATCTGAAATCCCAACACTTACAAAATCTAGTTCATTTGATTCAACAAAATAATGGCTAGAAGATACCTTAAGTTCACAAATTTATACCCCTTATATACATATGGAGTATTGCAATATATTTTGTCACTCCCTCCGATTCATATACTTGCTAGTAGTATGAATGTATATAGAATTAAAATATTTCTAGATACATCTATATTAGTAGCAACTAATATGGATTAGACGGAGTATATTTTCCATCCTCCCGAATAGCTGGCGCGCGTAGGTGAGTCTGGGAACTACACACGTCAGAACACAAGCTATTCGACCATCCTGCTCATCATATGTACAGTCCCCCTATCCATACGTTAGGTTATGTCTAAGTACATGGTACGTCGTTTAAAGAAACAAAGCTTCTTCTTACTTAACTAACAGCTGCCAAAGTGAAATGGAGAGCTTTGTTCCTTTAAGCGAGCTTAATAATGGTACGCACTATGCGCTATTTTCTTTTTAGAATGGAGCGGATATATGTCCAGATCTCTTCCAGCCTCTTGGCTTTTTATACTACTCTTAGCATCTTGTTATCGCCACAGTCTGTACCAGGAAAGACTCTTTTTGTGTAAAAAACAAATACTACCAGAGAACGTGGACGCGGTTCTTCAGCGGTACTCACAGCTAAATAAGTTGTCGTCTTCTTGCTTGGTCGTCTTTTTCTCTTTACAGAAAAGGCGTATACCACTGCATGCTTTTCAGTAAAGCGAGGGCATTACACCATTCAAGCTATACATAGATGCCATGCTAGGCCAAACAACAAAGTACTAATAAACAAACGAACGAAAGTAGCACACTGAAAGCAAGGAAAAAAATCATCTACATCATGTCAAGAACTCAGAGTAAATGAACTCCATCAGTGACATAGGCATCCCCAATGAGTCTGCTGAAGAAGGTACCCGGGGTTTACTGAAGGCCCACGACCGAAGATCACAAAGCCGGAAGCCCAATAAGACGTTGATATGGAAGATAGAGATGTATTAGGAATAAAGACTTGTAACTATACGGGACGAACTCAAAGAGTCTCCCGCTGTTTGTAACTTGTACATCACGAAACCCTCGGCTCCGCCTCCTATATAAGGGGGAGTCAAGGGAGAAAGAAATGATCGATTCATTGTCAACACAATCCTAGTTTTTAGCAGTCGAGTACCTTTCCGGCTGAAACCTTCGAGATCTACTTGCCCTCTACTTTCCACGAAACCCTAGTCTACAACTTGTAGGCATTGACAAGTCGATACCTTGTCAATTGGCGCCGTCTGTGGGAATTAGAGGCGACAAGGAGCTGATTTTGATGACACGTTCAACATCGTCGACATCTTCGGTGGCAAGCAACGCGATGGTTGAAGGTAAACAGATCAAAACTGGTCTCGTTGATTTTGTTCCTCACCCTCCCGCCCGTGTGGATGCATATGCCTATCTGGAGGAGCCAATGGAGATGACGTTCGGAACTTTCCACTTCTGTGTCGGGAGAGAAGGATCACATCGCCTAGCGGCATCGATTCGTTCGGGACCGTTAGCGATTGGTTCCACTTTTTCAGGATCATCATCGTCAATCAAGTCAAGCGACGAGGAAACTTCGTCGGCAAGCTACGTCAAGCCCACCGCCGGCGGAGATCTCGCCAATCTGTTCGACGGAATGTCTTTCGGGTCGTTCACGGATTCCGATCTGGACAATGACTTGGAAAGCTTCGACAGCTTCAACTTCGTCGACAGATCTACTTCTATTTGGGAGGTCTTCACCGATCGTTACGACGGTGTTACCGACCCCGAAGAGGAACACACAATGCCAACATACCATCAATTATGTGTAATCGGTGAGCCGAGTCCTCAAGAGGACGAAACATCAGAGGCTTTCGATGATTTGGGAAATCCATACATCGATCCCGCTGATCTCACGCGAGGTTTGGGCAAAAAGTATGTAACATCCCAAATTTTAAAACAAAGAAGAAAATGAATTTCACTTATTTCAAATTTTGGAGCCAACATAAACTTTATTTGAATCACTGGATATGCATAGTGCTCATGCATGTAAGTAGTGATCCTTGCCATAATTGTTTGTTTGTTGTATTGAACACGTTTCAAAACCCTAAACCCTACCCTTTTCAAAACCCAAGAGGAACAATTAAAAAGAAAACAAAAGAAAAGGAAAAGCATATGTGGGCATAGAGCCATAATTACAAATCTTGACCTATGCCCTTGTTACTTCACCAAAATGGTTGTGAACCATTACTAAACCCAATCTAACCCTAAATGAACCCTAAACCCTGCCTAAGTGAATCAAGTGAAACAAAATAAAATAAAAGAAAAATAAAAAAATAACACCACATATGGGCCTATGGCCATTTTTGCAAATCTTTAACCTAGGCCATATTAACTTGTGCCAATGGTTTGGAAACATAAATAAACTGAAAAGAATACCTTTTGAATCAAAGAAACCCAAATCAAATCAAAGGAAAATTCAAAACCTTGCAACATGTGATACTGGTCAAAACTGGTTTTTATATCAGGGTACCCACTTTGAGCCCCTGTATTAAGAGATTCTTAAACCAAACTCTCCCAACTCTTCGCACCTCATCCAAGAACTCATCAAGATGAACAATTTTGGTAAAGACCAACATAGCAAATTCATTCTCAATTGCTTAATTTGATCAAGCCAAAATGCAACATCAAAGCAGATTTAAGATCATGCCTATTTTGGATTTTCACAAACCACCTCCATTTTGCAAACCAACACCACCATTGTGTGCCAAACATTATTTGAATCATCTCCATAAAATATTTTTGCAAAATTCAAAAATTAGCTTCATGCGGCCTTTGTGTCGAACACTTGGCATGCACTAATCTGCCAACCCTATACATCCTATTAACAAGCAGGTTTTAGCCTCAACAATCAAACCTACGTCATCATTAGTACCCTCTTGCACTCATTACCCAATGCCAAGCGCCAGAGACAAAGATATGGCATGATCTCATCAAGAACAAGACCATGCCGTGGTGGTCATGCCCCTCTCCATGCCATCCTCTCCTCCTCTCACATCTGCCGTGCGTCAGCATGTCCTGGAACTTCTCCACATTCTGCTGAGCAGGCTAGACATCATCCCTGGCCAAGGAGAACAAGACACTGGCCAGCCCCGTACGCGCCCGCGACGCCCAGACACGCCCATACGCGCACGGGCATGACGCAGAGCGCGCCAGTACACCACCTCGCCCCATCGCGTCAGCCCTTCCCTCGCCCTCTCCTCTCGCACGCGCACTCACCACACCACCAGCAACCTCCTGGACAACCTCACCTGCCCGCGCGTGCACTGTCGCCGACGCCATCGTCAACGTCCGCCGCCACGGTGCTGCGAGGACGACGACGTCGCCCGCACGCCCCTGTCACCCTCCTGCTGCGCCATGATGCGCGTTAGGACCGCCTTGACGTCGCCAACAGTACGCACCCACTCCCTTGCCCCTTCGCCGCCCGTAGCGCCGTCGCCACCATCCACCTGCCCGCACCCCCTCGGCCACCTCGCAACCCTATAAAAGGAGCACGCCCCGACCCTTCTCCAGCACACCACTCCACTCCCCTCTCATCTCTGAGTCTCCTCGACCACCTCCCTCTCCACATTGTCGCCGGAGCCGCTCCAATTGCTCGCCGGAGCACCGCCAGTACCGCAACAAGGGCGCCGTCGATTGGAGCCACCTCAGGCGACGCCACCAGTACCAGAAGCTCCGCCACCCTCGACAACCTCGTCCTGCATCAACGCCAACGATCGCCGGCCACCGGTGAGCTCTCCGACCCCCTAGGCTCGCCGCCGGTAACCCTTGCGCTCGCCGTCGACGACGACGCACCTCACCCGTCCGATCTCTATCTAATCCAACGGATCTCAGCGCGCGTACCGTTTCGGTGTTTTAAAGGCCACTAACAGGTGGGGTCCACTATAAGGCGGCCCGCTGCGCACTGGAGCACAGTTGGGCCGACCCGTTTAGTTTTCCCGTGTAATATCCCAGGTAATGGGGTTACAAAAATAGAGGAAACAGATGTGTGCATTGCATTCATGCATAGAAAATCCTGGGAATTTTCGCGCTTTCGTTTAAAACTGGCAAAGTAATCGAGGTTTCTCTTGCATCGGTGGAATTGAGTTAGTCATCGATGTGAGTGCGATAAATCTCGACAAGCTTAAGCTTTTAAGCACAATTGAAATAGCAAAGATGGGTAAGACCAATACTTCAACTTGATAATCATCAAAAGTTAAATTGAACTTCATATTGGAATTTGAATTTAAAAGAGTAATTTACATTTACTGTGGTACTTAATAATACTAAATTAAGGAATTAAACTATTAAGAACCATAGAATTCTTGGAATCCCAAAATGGGGAAAACTCAAATTTCCAATATTATCATATAGAACAATGTTCCATAATACAAGTTATGATTAAACAATAGGGAATAAAGATAAATAAATAAAAATAGGAACTAAATATTACAAATAATAAATACTCATATGAGTAATCTTGCCACAATTATTAAAGTATCACCATTCACAAATAAATACAATTACTAACAAGGAAATTAGAGCTTTATTGATTGGCACACAATTATACAATGTCTTTACAAAAGAATAGAAAAAAATGAATATAAAATACAAGTACAGAGATAATAAAAGCCAATCAGATCCTAAACTAAATCTTGAAGATTGCTATCTTCAGCATTTATTGTTTAGCTTGAGCACCTGCAAAACAAACAAAGAAAACAAAAAGAAAAGTAAAGCCAAGTGGCCAGAGTTAGAAAGAAAAGGGAAGAAAATGAGAAGATCTTTCTCAGTCCATGCTCATCCACATGAGGGGATGTACCAGGTGGAGACTTGCACCACACATGCAAGTAGCACTGTCACACATGCATGCTATGTGTTGTCTCACGCACAGAGCACATAGGCAGTAGTACAAGGCCGAGCACAGCCCCAGGTCATCAATAAAAGAGGCATCCTTTGGAGCACACAGCTCCTTAGCACAGGGTTCATCGACCAGATCAAGAACACAAGAAACAATAGCTGTTCTTTATCCAGACCATCAAACCATCTCAGGAAATATCCCAGTTCATCCAACCAAGGACCAGTATGGGGGTATCCCAGAATAGGATCAAGCAGGAGCTAGGAGGAGGTGCAGTCAAACAAGCAGTAGATCAAGATCAACATCACCAACTATTCCACTTTGCTACAACAAGTTGATCCACTGATTTCAATGTAAGCATCTCAACATACTAGCTTGCACAACTAGGATCAGGGGAAATAAAGAGAAGAATACACAACACTCCATCAAACCACCCTTCAACTAGATTTTCATCTAGGAGGATGGAGAGATGGATTTTTTCTCTCAGCCTTGCATAGAGGTGCTATGCAAAATCATCATAGAGAATAGAAAGTCACAAATAGTATCTGTTCTTATTACAAATTTGTGCCTCAGCCTTTGCATCACAGGCAGGGTCAAGAGAAAAAGCACAAGCATCTGTTCTTATCAGTATTGGATCACAGAAAATTTGTCAGGGACACATAGCAGCAGATCATGCTGTCTTGATCTACTGCTATGTACACTCCACCAGGGAGGCATCATAGTAGCAGATCTAAAAGCAGCAGAAACCATCAAATTGCCCAACACAAGCACATCAAGCTAATTTCCTAGCTTGCATATCCAAGCAACCATTCAAACTAACCACTAGCCACACTTGCAAATCTTACCAAATAAATTTAAATCATTTTCCTAGTTAATTCAACTAGGAATCATTGCTATCATATATTCACCTGTCATATTGGACAGCTACAAAATCATCAGCTTAAGTATAAGCAAGCCATCCACATAACCACAAGATCCGGTCATGTATGCACATTATCCAACAAGTATTCCCATCAATCGAGCATAATAAACATACCATAAGCTCACCAAAATCCACCAAATAAATCCTCCAAGCAATAGTGCTTCTAATTCATTGCTCAAATTCAACCATGAATGAAATGGGGCATCAATTTATCATAGTCAAACCACCAAACAAAGCATCAACTAAATAGTGCATGTTGTAGAGTATATTCAGTTTCATCAGTAAAATAAATACAACCAGCCACACATGCCTGGATGATTAATCATCCAAATAGAGGCATAACATTAAACCACCTCAACTGAATTTAACATTCAGTTTGGACAGTAAGAGTAAAATAGCAGAAGCCACGCCTCACAATCACAGGAATAGTCAGAGCCAGCTCACATTAAGCAAACAGATAAGTCCAACAGCAATCCAACAATATGTTCCAGGCCAATCATATGTATGCACATAATCTAGAGATTCCATAACAGTAAAGCCACTAGAGATGCATATAAGCTCACTAGTCCAAGCTATATATCAAAGAAATCAAGCTATTGTAAATTTTGCAGCACATTGAACAGAGGCAGAGGAGAGGGAATGATATAGTCATATAGCTCACATTATAGTAGAAGAATAGTCGCAGCGGTTGACGCCGGGGTTGCGTCCACGGCACCGTCCAGCCGGCATCGGGGATGAAATAATCATCACCAGCACAACACCATTCCCACCAGTGCATCACCACCAGTACACGGACGCCGGGGTTGCAGTCGGAGACGCCGTCCGGCCGGCGTCGAGGATGCAGTAGTCACCACCAACACCACACCACCAATTCACCGTCATGACCGCAGTCTCGCCGCGGTGGCTGCGGGAAACACGCCGGCGACCAGAGCCATCCGTGGGCTAGGGTTGCCGAGAGGCACGCGTGTGGGGAAGGGGCGGCGCCGAGGCAGCGGTAAATGGCAGGGGGGTTTGGGGCGAAGCCACGCCGGGGAGCAGCGTCGTAGGAGGAGACCGGCGACGGCCAGAGCAGCAGCAGACAACGGTAGAACTGCCGGTGACCACTAGGGTTTCCAGGGTCGTGGGCGAGCAACTGGGGCCTTGGAAATCAAATCGAAGAGAGGGTTTCGAAGAGTATGAGGAGGCGGAGCAGATCCGGCCTGCGGCGGCGTCGGAGAGGGCCGGAGACAGCCAGGAGAAAGCGGCGGTGCGACCAGGCCATGGAGAGCTCGGGAGTGTATGCGTGCGTGAGAGAACGAGAGGATAAGAGGACGACGAGAGCGTGAGGGAGAGGGGTTGGGTCGGGTCGAGTTTGACTCGAGCCCAACCGACCGAGCGGGCCATTTGGGCCAAATCAATTTGGTCCGGTTGGACCAATTGAGCTCTAGCCATTTGGCTATTTTCCTTTTTAGCACAATTCTTTAAATAAATAAAGTTATGAAAAAGCTAAATAAAAATAACTTCTGAACATGAGGAAAATTATAAACAAAACAAAAATAGCAACAAATACTTTAGAATTAAAATAACAATAATATGAATTTTCCTCTAAATTTCAGAAGACCAATTTTAAATCTTAAATTGTTAAGATTTAAATACTAAAAATATAATTTTCTTGTTTCTATTTTTTTTCCATCAAGAAAATAGTAAATATCACTTTGTATTAAAATATCATGTAATACAAATTTTATTTCTTTGCTAACCTAATAAACCCTTGCTATTGGAATTTAAACCTCGATTAATAATTATCTTAATTATTAATTCTTTAAAAATAATAAAATGCCAAACCCAATATTGTTTTTATTTCAAAATTATTAATAACTTCAACTTTATAATGAAGTTATCAACCTAAGAACTATATGGTAATTAGGAAACCTTAATTCTTTATAGAATGAAATTACAAACTTATCATTTCATGTGAAACCCTAAAACCCTAATCTAATTAGGAACTCTAGCTCCATTAATCCATATGAACCCTAATTTGCTTCTAAACCTAAACCCGGTTATAACTTATGATCATGTTATTTCCTTTTGAATTATAGACCCACAATTAGCAACTAAGTACTTATTCCTGTTCCCATAAATTAATAGAAGCCATAGTACTTATAAGTTGATATACCATGAATTCATCCTAATAAAACCTAGATGATAATGTAGGATCAACCAAGTGCAAACCTTAATTATTATTACCAAAACCATCATCCTTAATTATCCATGCTTAGCATCACACCATTGTGATGGACTCCAATAACAACTATGCCAAATATTGTGCATTACCTAACCATAGTCCATTAAACCCTATCAGTATTTCATAATTATGAACCATCCTATTTAGGAACAGATTATTCATTACTTATTATATCCAATAACAAACCTTAGACAACCTCAACCCTAATTGCAATACTTCTTATTCCTTAAGAAGTATGTTCTTCAAAAGTTATTCTTTTGAAGCAAATAAGGAATCATCATCAACCCTGCTTATAAGGACCTATAAACCCTAGCTAGCAATCACCAGCAAGATGAATCAACTTTGATAGCAACCATGTATAATTACTTGCTTAGGATGCCTAGGCCTAACTCAGCCTTACCAGCCCTAGGTATTGATGAATCCAACATTATTGGGATCCATCTAATCCTTACTCTTGAAACCAATTGGAACCATAGAACACCATAGAGACCACAAACCCTAATTATCATACTTATTCTTTATTTAAGAACATGTTCTTCAAAAGTTATTCTAAAACCCACCACTATTCATTACATGTTAGGATTATACCAAATGTTATTGTTATATGCTATTAGTGCTATTATTATGATTTATTACAACACCTGTTTATGATACTAAGAAACCAATCCTTAATAAGAACCTTGTTTGTGAATCACTCTAAAAGTGCAACACACCTTGAACCAATCATTACAACTCACTGATCTTAAACCATCGGGGTTAGGTCACGCTTAGAGCGATTGCATCTCATACTTATGCATTATTGCATCCTTGCCAATCTTTTAAACATCGTCCTTACTGGACGATGATGCTATTTCAGAATCTGGAGTTATTACGTATCGAAGACCTTGCCTGCATAATCTTGCAGCCAAGAAAGGCAAGTTCATCGCTTGCTCATGTCATTTGAGTATTTCTATCAAATTACTTGCAAAGTATTATGGTTATCACTATTGCATAAAAATCAAAACCACTACTTTCATAACTATGAATATGACTATGTGGTGGGCAATGGAACCATGGATTGTGTTGATATGGTGGAGGTTCCATTGCACGGGTTTATATCCATCTAGGATTAAACAACAAATGTCGCCGATGATTCTTGTGCTGTAATACCCGTGTTAACCATAAGATCCGGAGTGGGACGGAGTAGTCAAAAGTGTTTCCACCTCTCGTTCATCAACGGATGCGCTTTACCGTAGACACTTGTATCTGTCAGGGCAAGCGGTTGGCTGGGGAAGCCTTAAGTCCCCACGGCATAGTCCGTAGACACTTGTCGCTCGAAGTGCAAGCGGTTGGCTGGGGAGGCCTTAAGTCCCCACGGTATTGCGGTCTATGATGGGTTGCAGCCACCGGCGTAGGAGTGTATGGTAGAGCCCAGCACTGTTGTCGTGGTCGGGGTCCACCTTGAAATCTACAGGAATAATGGGACCGACGTGGACCCAGGGTCGGCGCATGCAACAACGGGTGGGTGTTCGAGGTAGCGGAGGAACATGATTGGCTAGACCTTATACCGGGCCTCACACCCAAAGGAAGTGTGGACGAGCACGCGGCTCGGTTGGCACCAAGGTTAAGATCTCTTATGGGTAAAGCAACACACCTCTGCAGAGTGTAAAGAACCGTGACCTGTCACTCCCTGTTCCGGGATATGGAACTGTGAACGCTGCCGGAAAGGAGCTCCATGAAGTTCTAGTAAACCGGTGAAGGCTGACGGACATAGTTCTTCTGAATAAAAGCAACCTTTTTGAAGAAATGATTATGAAAACCTGCATTGGTATTAGACTTTCTGGTCTAATGCTGTAGCTAGTGCATTAAACACCTCTTTCCTATAATGAACTTGTTGAGTACGCTCGTACTCATGCCACTCTTAAATCCCCTGCTTAGATATGGAGGCATCAAAGGAGGATCAACAGTGCAACTCGAAGACCGAGGAGTCAACAACTACTTCAAGAGACAGTACCCTGTCAGAGGAGTCATATACCACATCCAACAAGGAGAAAACCTAGTTTAGCCATAGAACGGAACTAGCTTCCTAAATCTAGCTCCTATTTAGCTAGAATCTATTCATAGCCTCTATAGCTAGTTAAATACTCTACAAAAAGAGTTCGTGATAGGATTAGACTACGAGTCGTTCTTCTGGAGTTATCTGCAGATTTACCTCATTGTAAAGTAGGAGGTCTGTGATGATCTTATGTAACGAGTTCAGTGTGTAATTCTATAGACATACCTTGGACCCGCATATGTTTCGTTGTACCACTCGAGCGATATAATACTAGTGGAACGGTGTTTCATTGGTGTTATATCAGACTTGCATACTACACCATGCAGTGGTATGCCGGGTCACCACAGTTGGTATCAGAGCAAATGCTTTGACTCTAGGATTAAAACCCTTTAAAGGAGACCTATAGGATTGGTAGTGTCTATAGGAAGTCGTCTTATTTAAACCAAATACTTCTTATGACTTGAGATGGATATTCACTTGAGAATAATCCGACACACTTGAGTCAACCTTTCTTACCTATATTTCCTAAGTAATGTTAGCTAGCTAATCTCAAGTATGTAGCATACTCTTAAGACCCTAAAATAGATGAGTAGACCATAGTTGGTATACAATACAAGGTAGTCCAAAGAGAGGATACAACCATAAGGAAGATATCCTAGTGGAAGATGTGTACCAACATATGTTATGATTAAGTAAGAGTTATCCAGACTGGTAATAGGAGTTATATCAATTGAAGAAGATAATTAAGATACCCTAATAGAAGATGTAGACCAAGTTAAGTAATGAGTAAGTAAAATTATCTAAACTTGTGAAACAATTGATACTAAGTAATAAGTATATGCTATATGAGGTAGTATAGACCATGATGAGTCAATCATGGGAGGTAAGGAAGAGAGATAGGAATAAAATATACCTACTTACATGGTAGAGTTATTAATCATATAAGATTCACCTGAGAATCATTATGTGATGGACTAGAACCTTATAATTAATTAAAGAGGAGTACAATAAGAAGCCAAGTGCAAAACAATAGTGCAAGATTTGTGTTCCAAAACTATGGGAAGTGTGCCAAGCACATCATGAACATAGTCTTATGATAGTATAAACACTTGAAAGTATAGGAGCTATATTTCCATAGTTATGTGTCTAGAATAGTGATGTTAGAACCAGACATATCATTGAAGTAGTCCTCAACAAAATGGAAGCTAAGTTAGTACTTCCAAAGAAAATTAGGTTAACCACAACTATCCTAGACCACTTTGTTTCAAGTTTATCTCATTGCAAATGTGCAATTAAGGTAAATGTTGAGACAAATAGTAGAATCCCATATAATCGTGTTAAGTATCACGATATAAACCTAACTATGTGGTGTTATATACTACACACCAGAGCCTGATGTTTAGAGATGTCTTACTCAACTAGTATATTAAGGCTTATGATGGTGTGTATTACATGCACAAAGCTGAATCTTCTTGGATTTTATTGGATTTTCATTGTTTGACTAGATCCATACATGAAGTTTGACTTTGGTATGCAAATGCATGTTGCAATATCAAGTTCTTACTTGATGTTATAGATCTAGAGGGTAATGGAAAACGTGTGAGGAAGTGACGATTTCTGAAGATTCCGAAGACAAGATGAAGGTTCATCAGAAAAAGGAAGCAAAGTTGTGGGAAGTAACCACAATACTCTGAAGATAGTACCAATCAAAACTCATGCTTTGCCTCAACAGAGGAGTACTTAGTACGAAAGAAGCATGAAGGTGAGAAATATGATGATTATGGTGAAGCTCAAGCAGATCCATAGTCATTATGGAAGAGGGAATGCATGGGAAATCACTTAGGATACTATATTCATAGTGTCAGCTAGTGGTTTCCTTGCAAAATAAACCCTGAATGAAGGAAGGTGATATATGAAATCATAGCAGATATAAGAAGACCGTAGTTGATATCAGAAGACCACAATTGGTATAGTATCAATACTGCGAGATAAAGTAGAAAATGTCTCGTCCAGTTGATCAGAACCTATAATAGAGTCCATTTTTAGATATCAAATAGCCACAGTTGGTTTAATAACCACAGTCTGGTATCAGTTGGTATTACGAATAGTCCACGATTTAATTAATTGTAACAAAAGTTTGTGAATAAATAAAAATCTTGTCAGCCAAATAGCAAGATCTATAATCATTTAGTCGAAGGATTCACATTGGATGTCCACAATTGAGTGAATACACCACAAACATTCTTCGTGAGACTTTTAGAAAAGTACAACCCATAAGTTAGAACCAGACCAATATTCCAACCATAAGTTCAATAGTTGGAAGAAAAGGAGTTGAAGACCATAAGAAAACTCTAAGGGGTAGAGTAAAATATTGAGTTGGATGTACAATGACTCAATACTTTAAGCAAGATAGAAGAAGAAGGTCTGAACTGAGAGGAAGTTCGATCTTATTTTCATAAGATTATCGAACACTACTTTCAGAAGGATGTCAGACCAGAAGCCGAGGTTCATACCTCGAGGAAGTAAGAATTGGATAATAGCTTGAGTAGGTGAGTACTATTTACTCAGAAGAACGAAAGCTCAAGTCAGCTAATGTTAATGAAGTTGGATGAAGGAAATACCAGAGACCAAATATAGCTCAATAAGGTCAAAGACTGAAGGAGTTAACTATACCAAAATCAAAGACTAATAGAAAGATTCCTTTCATGGAACCTAAAGAACCCAAAATAATTATAGGTATCAACTATAAACCATGATTGGATGGACTAAATGAGTCTAATCCATTCTTAGTGAAATAAACCATTAAGACTATTCCATGTTAGGTACCTTACCAAGTACCATTATTGTAGTTTTAGTAGTAAGGGAAACAAAGACCTATTTACCAATTGAGAGTAGGTTATCAAATTAGTCTTCAGTTAAGACTAGCAGCACCAGAAGAAGTCCCAATCATTGAATCTTCAATAAGAAAGGAAACAAGATTATAGTATTGAAAGAAATCATGGAATCAAAGGAAGAAGCCATTGTTCAGAGGAAAACGCTAACGGATTCCAGGAAGAATCTGGACAAGGGATATATTCAAATATATCCATCAAGATCAATATGGAGTTCGAGAAAAGATATAGTCTGCACAAGTCAGATCCACACTCCGGAAACGTGAGAGAGTTCAAACTTCGAGGACGAAGTTTAGTTTAAGGGGTAGAGACTGTAATATCCCAGGTAATGGGGTTACAAAAATAGAGGAAACGAGATGTGTGCATTGCATTCATGCATAGAAAATCCGGGAATTTTCGCGCTTTCGTTTAAAGCCGGCAAAGTAATCGAGGTTTCTCTTGCATCGGTGGAATTGAGTTAGTCATCGATGTGAGTGCGATAAATCTCGACAAGCTTAAGCTTTTAAGCACAATTGAAATAGCAAAGATGGGTAAGACCAATACTTCAACTTGATAATCATCAAAAGTTAAATTGAACTTCATATTGGAATTTGAATTTAAAAGAGTAATTTACATTTACTGTGGTACTTAATAATACTAAATTAAGGAATTAAACTATTAAGAACCATAGAATTCTTGGAATCCCAAAATGGGGAAAACTCAAATTTCCAATATTATCATATAGAACAATGTTCCATAATACAAGTTATGATTAAACAATAGGGAATAAAGATAAATAAATAAAAATAGGAACTAAATATTACAAATAATAAATAAAAATATGAGTAATCTTGCCACAATTATTAAAGTATCACCATTCACAAATAAATACAATTACTAACAAGGAAATTAGAGCTTTATTGATTGGCACACAATTATACAATGTCTTTACAAAACAATAGAAAAAAATGAATATAAAATACAAGTACAGAGATAATAAAAGCCAATCAGATCCTAAACTAAATCTTGAAGATTGCTATCTTCAGCATTTATTGTTTAGCTTGAGCACCTGCAAAACAAACAAAGAAAACAAAAAGAAAAGTAAAGCCAAGTGGCCAGGTTAGAAATAAAAGGGAAGAAAATGAGAAGATCTTTCTCAGTCCATGCTCATCCACATGAGGGGATGTACCAGGTGGAGACTTGCACCACACCCGCAAGTAGCACTGTCACACATGCATGCTATGTGTTGTCTCACGCACAGAGCACATAGGCAGTAGTACAAGGCCAAGCACAGCCCCAGGTCATCAATAAAAGAGGCATCCTTTGGAGCACACAGCTCCTTAGCACAGGGTTCATCGACCAGATCAAGAACACAAGAAACAATAGCTGTTCTTTATCCAGACCATCAAACCATCTCAGGAAATATCCCAGTTCATCCAACCAAGGACCAGTATGGGGGTATCCCAGAATAGGATCAAGCAGGAGCTAGGAGGAGGTGCAGTCAAACAAGCAGTAGATCAAGATCAACATCACCAGCTATTCCACTTTGCTACAACAGGTTGATCCACTGATTTAATGTAAGCATCTCAACATACTAGCTTGCACAACTAGGATCAGGGGAAATAAAGAGAAGAATACACAACACTCCATCAAACCACCCTTCAACTAGATTTTCATCTAGGAGGATGGAGAGATGGATTTTTTCTCTCGGCCTTGCATAGAGGTGCTATGCAAAATCATCATAGAGAATAGAAAGTCACAAATAGTATACTGTTCTTATTACAAATTTGTGCCTCAGCCTTTGCATCACAGGCAGGGTCAAGAGAAAAAGCACAAGCATCTGTTCTTATCAGTATTGGATCACAGAAAATTTGTCAGGGACACATAGCAGCAGATCATGCTGTCTTGATCTACTGCTATGTACACTCCACCAGGGAAGCATCATAGTAGCAGATCTAAAAGCAGCAGAAACCATCAAATTGCCCAACACAAGCACATCAAGCTAATTTCCTAGCTTGCATATCCAGCAACCATTCAAACTAACCACTAGCCACACTTGCAAATCTTACCAAATAAATTTAAATCATTTTCCTAGTTAATTCAACTAGGAATCATTGCTATCATATATTCACTGTCATATTGGACAGCTACAAAATCATCAGCTTAAGTATAAGCAAGCCATCCACATAACCACAAGATCTGGTCATGTATGCACATTATCCAGCAAGTATTCCCATCAATCAGAGCATAATAAACATACCATAAGCTCACCAAAATCCACCAAATAAATCCTCCAGCAATAGTGCTTCTAATTCATTGCTCAAATTCAACCATGAATGAAATGGGGCATCAATTTATCATAGTCAAACCACCAAACAAAGCATCAACTAAATAGTGCATGTTGTAGAGTATATTCAGTTTCATCGATAAAATAAATACAACCAGCCACACATGCCTGGATGATTAATCATCCAAATAGAGGCATAACATTAAACCACCTCAACTGAATTTAACATTCGGTTTGGACAGTAAGAGTAAAATAGCAGAAGCCACACCTCACAATCACAAGAATAGTCAGAGCCAGCTCACATTAAGCAAACAGATAAGTCCAACAGCAATCCAACAATATGTTCCAGGCCAATCATATGTATGCACATAATCTAGAGATTCCATAACAGTAAAGCCACTAGAGATGCATATAAGCTCACTAGTCCAAGCTATATATCAAAGAAATCAAGCTATTGTAAATTTTGCAGCACATTGAACAGAGGCAGAGGAGAGGGAATGATATAGTCATATAGCTCACATTATAGTAGAAGAATAGTCGCAGCGGTTGACGCCGGGGTTGCGTCCACGGCACCGTCCAGCCGGCATCGGGGATGAAATAATCATCACCAGCACAACACCATTCCCACCAGTGCATCACCACCAGTACACGGACGCCGGGGTTGCAGTCGGAGACGCCGTCCGGCCGGCGTCGAGGATGCAGTAGTCACCACCAACACCACACCACCAATTCACCGTCATGACCGCAGTCTCGCCGCGGTGGCTGCGGAAACACGCCGGCGACCGAGCCATCCGTGGGCTAGGGTTGCCGAGAGGCACGCGTGTGGGGAAGGGGCGGCGCCGAGGCAGCGGTAAATGGCAGGGGGGTTTGGGGCGAAGCCACGCCGGGGAGCAGCGTCGTAGGAGGAGACCGGCGACGGCCAGAGCAGCAGCAGACAACGGTAGAACTGCCGGTGACCACTAGGGTTTCCAGGGTCGTGGGCGAGCAACTGGGGCCTTGGAAATCAAATCGAAGAGAGGGTTTCGAAGAGTATGAGGCGGCGGAGCAGATCCGGCCTGCGGCGGCGTCGGAGAGGGCCGGAGACGGCCAGAGAGAAGCGGCGGTGCGACCAGGCCATGGAGAGCTCGGGAGTGTATGCGTGCGTGAGAGAACGAGAGGATAAGAGGACGACGAGAGCGTGAGGAAGAGGGGTTGGGTCGGGTCGAGTTTGACTCGAGCCCAACCGACCGAGCGGGCCATTTGGGCCAAATCAATTTGGTCCGGTTGGACCAATTGAGCTCTAGCCATTTGGCTATTTTCCTTTTTAGCACAATTCTTTAAATAAATAAAGTTATGAAAAAGCTAAATAAAAATAACTTCTGAACATGAGGAAAATTATAAACAAAACAAAAACAGCAACAAATACTTTAGAATTAAAATAACAATAATATGAATTTTCCTCTAAATTTCAGAAGACCAATTTTAAATCTTAAATTGTTAAGACTTAAATACTAAAAATATAATTTTCTTGTTTCTATTTTTTTTCCATCAAGAAAATAGTAAATATCACTTTGTATTAAAATATCATGTAATACAAATTTTATTTCTTTGCTAACCTAATAAACCCTTGCTATTGGAATTTAAACCCTGATTAATAATTATCTTAATTATTAATTCTTTAAAAATAATAAAATGCCAAACCCAATATTGTTTTTATTTCAAAATTATTAATAACTTCAACTTTATAATGAAGTTATCAACCTAAGAACTATATGGTAATTAGGAAACCTTAATTCTTTATAGAATGAAATTACAAACTTATCATTTCATGTGAAACCCTAAAACCCTAATCTAATTAGGAACTCTAGCTCCATTAATCCATATGAACCCTAATTTGCTTCTAAACCTAAACCCTAGGTTATAACTTGTGATCATGTTATTTCCTTTTGAATTATAGACCCACAATTAGCAACTAAGTACTTATTCCTGTTCCCATAAATTAATAGAAGCCATAGTACTTATAAGTTGATATACCATGAATTCATCCTAATAAAACCTAGATGATAATGTAGGATCAACCAAGTGCAAACCTTAATTATTATTACCAAAACCATCATCCTTAATTATCCATGCTTAGCATCACACCATTGTGATGGACTCCAATAACAACTATGCCAAATATTGTGCATTACCTAACCATAGTCCATTAAACCCTATCTAGTATTTCATAATTATGAACCATCCTATTTAGGAACAGATTATTCATTACTTATTATATCCAATAACAAACCTTAGACAACCTCAACCCTAATTGCAATACTTCTTATTCCTTAAGAAGTATGTTCTTCAAAAGTTATTCTTTTGAAGCAAATAAGGAATCATCATCAACCCTGCCTTATAAGGACCTATAAACCCTAGCTAGCAATCACCGAGCAAGATGAATCAACTTTGATAGCAACCATGTATAATTACTTGCTTAGGATGCCTAGGCCTAACTCAGCCTTACCAGCTCCTAGGTATTGATGAATCCAACATTATTGGGATCCATCTAATCCTTACTCTTGACAACCAATTGGAACCATAGAACACCATAGAGACCACAAACCCTAATTATCATACTTATTCTTTATTTAAGAACATGTTCTTCAGTACGAAGTTATTTCTAAAACCCACCACTATTCATTACATGTTAGGATTATACCAAATGTTATTGTTATATGCTATTAGTGCTATTATTATGATTTATTACAACACCTGTTTATGATACTAAGCAACCAATCCTTAATAAGAACCTTGTTTGTGAATCACTCTAAAAGTGCAACACACCTTGAACCAATCATTACAACTCACTGATCTTAAACCATCGGGGTTAGGTCACGCTTAGAGCGATTGCATCTCATACTTATGCATTATTGCATCCTTGCCAATCTTTTAAACATCGTCCTTCATGGACGATGATGCTATTTCAGAATCTGGAGTTATTACGTATCGAAGACCTTGCAGCATAATCTTGCAGCCAAGAAAGGCAAGTTCATCGCTTGCTCATGTCATTTGAGTATTTCTATCAAATTACTTGCAAAGTATTATGGTTATCACTATTGCATAAAAATCAAAACCACTACTTTCATAACTATGAATATGACTATGTGGTGGGCAATGGAACCATGGATTGTGTTGATATGGTGGAGGTTCCATTGCACGGGTTTATATCCATCTAGGATTAAACAACAAATGTCGCCGGTGATTCTTGTGCCGTAATACCCGTGTTAACCATAAGATCCGGAGTGGGACGGAGTAGTCAAAAGTGTTTCCACCTCTCGTTCATCAACGGATGCGCTTTACCGTAGACACTTGTATCCGTCGGGGCAAGCGGTTGGGTGGGGAAGCCTTCAAGTCCCCACGAGCATAGTGCCGTAGACACTTGTCGCTCGAAGTGCAAGCGGTTGGGTGGGGAGGCCTTAAGTCCCCACGGTATTGCGGTCTATGATGGGTTGCGGCCACCGGCGTAGGAGTGTATGGTAGAGCCCAGCACTGTTGTCGTGGTCGGGGTCCACCTTGAAATCTACAGGAATAATGGGACCGACGTGGACCCAGGGTCGGCGCATGCAACAACGGGTGGGTGTTCGAGGTAGCGGAGGAACATGATTGGCTAGACCTTATACCGGGCCTCACACCAAAGGAAGTGTGGACGAGCACGCGGCTCGGTTGGCACCAAGGTTAAGATCTCTTATGGGTAAAGCAACACACCTCGCAGAGTGTAAAGAACCGTGACCTGTCACTCCCTGTTCGGGATATGGAGCTGTGAACAGCTGTCGGAAAGGAGCTCCATGAAGTTCTAGTAAACCGGTGAAGGCTGACGGACATAGTTCTTCGAATAAAAGCAACCTTTTGAAGAAATGATTATGAAAACCTGCATTGGTATTAGACTTTCTGGTCTAATGCTGTAGCTAGTGCATTAAACACCTCTTTCCTATAATGAACTTGTTGAGTACGCTCGTACTCATGCCACTCTTAAATCCCCTGCTTAGATATGGAGGCATCAAAGGAGGATCAACAGTGCAACTCGAAGACCGAGGAAGTCAACAACTACTTCAAGAGACAGAGCACCTGTCGGAGGAGTCATATACCACATCCAACAAGGAGAAAACCTAGTTTAGCCATAGAACGGAACCAGCTTCCTAAACTCTAGCTCCTATTTAGCTAGAATCTATTCATAGCCTCTATAGCTAGTTAAATACTCTACAAAAAGAGTTCGTGATAGGATTAGACTACGAGTCGTTCTTCTGGAGTTATCTGCAGATTTACCTCATTGTAAAGTAGGAGGCTGTGATGATCTTATGTAACGAGTCACGTGTTGTAATTCTATAGACATACCTTGGACCCGCATATGTTTCTGTTGTACCACTCTGAGCGATATAATACTAGTGGAACGGTGTTTCATTGGTGTTATATCAGACTTGCATACTACACCATGCAGCGCCCATTTAATTCAAAATTCGTTTAACTCGATTTAATTCAAATTCAACACTGGTGCTTTGCTAGAAATTGAATAACTTCAAATCTACCAAACCAAATTGAGTGATTCAAATTGTTCTGGACCCTAGATTTGTCTAGCCAACCCCACTGGTCTCAACCCTAGATTTGTTGTAGAACTCATGTAATAAAAATAACAAGGCAGCACCTTTTCCAACTTCAAACATTTATTAAAAATCAACCATAATGAATTTTGAGTTTTTTCCAATTCTCAAAAATCACATTTCATATGGTCTATATGAATACGTAAAAATATGACATGGTTGTTTCATATGATCATGGGCTAGATTCAAATAGTGGCTATGTGGCCATTTCTAGTCCATTTAAACTACCCTAAATTATGTAGTAAATGGTATGAGAGTTGTTCTCTCATTTAAATCTTTGTCCCCAAGTAATACAATATGAGGAATTGATCTTAGTTATAGAACCTCATATTGCATTACTTAGAGATATTAAATTGTTCCCATAGTAGTATTTAAATTGCATGAGATGTAGAATCTCATTTAAATCATTTTCCCAAATGATAAATGTGAAGTGTTGACCTTGGTCAACATAGTCTCACACTTATTAATTGAGGAGATTAAATCTTAATAAGATTCAATAAGAGGAAATTATTTCTCAAAAGGAAATAAATAGAAACCCTAATCCATATTTCAAAAACAGGAAATTATCCTTCTTACAAGTTTTATTAAAAAGAAAACAAAGCCAACCACCTTGTTAGTAATGTGTGATGATAGGATAGCTTGTGTGATCCAATTGAGCGTTAAGTCTAGTACTTAAGCATTGTTTGGTGATTGTATGCCTCGTATCCGTTTATAGATGCTAGTACCGAGGACTACCAGGAGGAGGAGGTCTTCTACCAAGAGGAAGAAGAAAGCTTTGATCACAGTACCAATCAAGGCAAGCTATTACCAATGCAAGTTCTACTATTGCCAAGTTACTAGTGCAAGAGACTATGGCACTAGTATTGGTATTTAAAGTCTTTTTCATCCAAACCCAAGTTTTACCTTGCTTTAACTTTACTTGATTTATCAAAGCTTTTCCTTATAATTGATATTGGTCTAGAGGTAGAATACTACAAGAGCTTCAAACCTAGCCTAGAAAGCTAAAACTTAGTTAGCACCCCTCATGACTAGTTTCTAGTGCTAAAACTAAAATTGACTAATCTAGATGGGAACATGTGAATCTTTTGACTTTGAAAACCTTGGAATGATGAGTCATTCTATTGAAAGATTTTGAAGGTGAATATGACTTGTGAATGACATGGTGAATTTTACAAAAACTGATGGTTGGGTTCGGATGCGATACCATTCCAATTTTTAAGTACCCCCACAATACCTGAATCTTGGTAGGGCTTAACTGGAAACTTATGTATGTTAGTATGGGTTCCCTCTGAACAAGCGTCATAGGGGTTATGCCGAGGCTGCCTCCGTTGAAAGTGAAATGACGTGAAATGAGGTGAATGTCCGACCCAAGCCCTGTGCAGTTCCCAGGATGGCGGTTTGCCATGGCTGGGAGGCCAAGCTCATGGGGAGAGGTGCTTGTACTAGGATATGTAAATGAAAGGTTATTATTGGTAGTACGCACACTGATTTGATAAAGCAGGGCCAGTTACCCCTGACGGATTATTGCAATTATTGTGACACAAGCGTACTACCTCTGCAGAGTGTAAAACTATTCGAATAGCCGCGTCCGCGGTCATGGACAGGTTGAAAGGCCATACTGTTCCGTCATCAGAACTTTTCAAAATGTGACATGTGCCTGGTGACTTGAGACTTGAACTTGATTTGTGAATTTGACTTGATCACAACAGAGTTGTGGGAATGACACTAATGTTCCCACTTGAGTTAAGTTAGGAAAATAAAGAGTCTTTGATTACTAAATGCTTATGAAATAAAACTGGCTTTATGCAAATGAACCTAGAGCTTAGAACTCCATTGATATAGTTGATAGTGCTTATACTAGTATTAGTTTGCGAGTACTTTAAAGTACTCATGGCTGTGTCCCTGGCTATTCAAATGGCCAGACTATGAAGAGGAGCTCCAGTACCAGGAAGATGGACAGCAGGACGTCTATGATAACTAGGACTACTCCTGATGTCAAGCGTTGCCTATGAAATAGATGGACTTCTACTATGTATTTCCACTGTGTGTTTTGTAATTGATCATGAGATCAACTATTATTGTAAGACTGGATCATGTGATCCTTTGATGTTAGACAATTATGGTTTGTAATGAATGATGTTCTATGATATCAATCTATCATTTCTCGCAAAAACACTATTCCTGGGATTGCGATGTATGGCATAATAGGCATCTGGACTTAAAAATCTGGGTGTTGACAAAGTATGTCGGGCCTACACCTCGCTGGAGGTTGCAACTTTCGCAAGCAGCTTGGGACAGAGCATCAAGAGCCATGAACGGTACAGATCCGATGACCACCACAGCTACGGTGGAAGAACTGCAAGCATATCAATATAGACTCGCACGTGCTAACCGAGAGTTGGAAAAGGAAAGGGTGATACTCGAGCAACGAAAAGCTGCAGCTTTCGCGTCAAGCAGGCGAAGAGCTGAGCAAAGTCGACAATCAGGAACTTCGGGAGATAACCATAGAGCAGCTCGCGATAGAGGAAATCTCGATTGGTGCATATACCCGAGGGCGAGCGGGAGCATCTGATCTAAAACCTCGACATGTCCTTTATGTCGATAGATACAAGAGGAAATATCATCCCCAAAACACCGGAAGCTGGGTATATGGCGACTCAAGCCTATATATTGGCATCTAGGCCACCTCCTGGAGATCCAAGAGAAGTGTTGTACAACATGGCTATGGTAGGAGTTGGAGCCATGGGAACAACGTTCGCAAGTACAAGCGCACCACCTGAAGGTGCCCCAAGGCGAAACAGTCCTCGACCCGCTGTGGTAGCGCAAGATTCTCCAAGGACATGTGAGACAAGAGATACAACGACGTAAGCACGAGTCGATGGAGCACGCCAAGAAAGGAGGGAACGTCAGCACTCACCAGAAAGAGACGAGGAAGACATGTGTGGGCTCCCTTGCTTCACTCGACGAGTCCGTAAAACTCGGGTTCCATCTGGGTTTAAATTACCCGACAACTACAAAAAATTCGATGGTCTGCAAGATCCTGAGGACTGGTTAGTCGACTACCTGGAGACAGTGAAGTTGACAGGTGGAACCAAAGCAACTACGATGCAGAGCATCCAGGTCCACCTAAGCGGAGCCGCAAGATCATGGATAAAAAAACCTACCAGTAGGATCCATCGACAGCTGGGAAAGTTTCGAGGATATGTTTGTGAAAATTTTTCTATCCACGTGCAAGAAACCCGCATCAATAGAGCAGCTAAGGGCCTGCAGGCAGAAGTTTGATGAGCCAATGAGGACGTACATCCAGAGGTGGAACATTATCAAAAATTCGATAGAGAACATATCTGACGAAAGAGCAATAGATGCGTTTGTTGCGGGGATCCGAAGAAAGGACCTAATCGAGGACCTGGGAAGGTCTAACCCGAAAACAATAGCAGCGCTCATGGAAATAGCGAATCGCTGGGCAGATGGAGAAGATGTTGTTCAAAATAAACGGCACAGGTCACCCGACGATGACAGCAACAGAAACAATCAAAATAGACGATGTTTTTCTCGACAGTTCTCAGACTACGATGGCCCCGGCCAAGTAGCGGCTGGTTTCCGAGGAAATAGCGGAGGAAATCATCGATATGACTATCAGAGGAGTAACGAGCAGCGCAATGACTACATGGATGCTCCCCGCTCTAACAAGCAAAATAGTGGACCAAGGTTCCAAGGCCATATGTATCACCCGAGGATCTTTTGAATGGACCATGCCAGATGCACTTCTTTCTCGATAATACTGGGAAAAGACAGTCGGGTCATCTGCCGAAGGACTACCGAACTTTCCTAGAATTGCATAGATACGCAGGTCATACCAATGCGCAAGCAGCAAGCAGGAACCCCCAGGGGCCAAGGATTGAGATTCGCCTTCCACCTCCACCTGCAATTACCGACAAAAATCGGCATCAGTTGCAATTGGCGGCAACCCCAGCCAACAACGGTCCTTATGTTGACACAACAGGAGCAGTGTCGATGATTCAGAAGGGCCGACCTTCGTATAGGGCCCAAAAGGTGATCTCGCGGCAAGTTTACATGGCAGAGAAGATGCCTCCACCAACGATCGAGTACTTGAATTGGTCGGCACAGGACATCGTTTTCACCCAAGCGGACCACCCGCATCAGGTTCCACGGCTAGGACAGTCAGCTCTGATTCTGTCAGCGGTGATTGCAGGATTCGACGTTTCACGTGTGTTCATAGATGGAGGGAGCAGCTTAAACCTTATGTACGCAGATACATTGAGGAAGATGAACATATCTCTGGAAAATTTAACACCAACTGACATGCGCTTCCACGGCATCACGCCCGAGAAACCAAGCTATCCATTGGGAAAGATCAATCTCGACGTTCAGTTTGGAACTCGAGAGAATTACAGAAGAGAGAAGCTGGAGTTCAAAGTCGTAGATTTTCCGCCGCAGTATCATGCTCTACTGGGACGACCCGCTTATGCCAGATTTATGGCAGTACCACATTACACATACTTGTTGTGGAGGCTCCCTGGACCAAAGGGCCCAATTACGGTAAAGGGGAGCTTTGCTCTGGCAGATAAGTGCGACAAAGATTTCCATAGGTTGTCAGAAACCTTCGGGATTCAGGCAGAATACATGGCGTCAAGCTTAACAACTGATTATGATGTATTGCCTGACGGAGGAAGGCCGCTGAAGGAGCAAACTTTCAACACCTCCAAGAACTCAAAGGAAGTGCAGATTCACCCGACGGATCCTAAGAAGAAGACAGCTATCGCAACAAACATGGATAGCGCATAGGAAAGCGTGCTCATCGAGTTCCTCCGTGAGCGCTGGGAAATCTTCGCATGGTGTCCAGCTGACATGCCAGGAGTACCCAGGGAACTTGCCGAGCACCCCCTTAATGTGGATCCAAGGGCTAGGCCAATTCGACAACCTTTGCGGCGTTTTTCAGAACCAAACCGCAAAGCTATGCTCTCAGAAATTAATCGACTTCGAGAAGCAAACTTCATCAGGGAGCTGCACACAAAGGCCACATGGGTCGCTAACCCAGTTCTGGTCCTGAAGAAAAACACTGATGTCCTTCGCATGTGTGTTGACTTCACGTGTCTCAATGTCCAAAGGATCACTTTCCCCTCCCAAGGATCGATCAAATTATCGACTCCACAACGTGATGCGAACGTCTTTCCTTCCTAGACGCGTATTCTGGTTAGAACCAGATCCACTTAAAAGAAGAAGATGAGGTCAAAATAGCTTTTATAACCCCCTATGGTGTGTTCTGCTACAGGACAATGCCCTTCAGGTTAAAAACGCGGGAGCTACTTATCAGAGGATGATGCAAAAGTGTCTCGCCACACAGATTGGCAAGAACGTCCAAGTGTACATCAACGACGTCGTCATTACAACAAAACAGGTGTTATCTTTGATCGATGATCTTAAAGAAACCTTCGACAACCTTGACAAGTTTCACCTCGAGCTAAACCCGACGAAGTGTTCCTTTGGTGTTCCTGCGGGAGAACACCTCGGATACTTGGTATCAGCCAAGGGAATTGAGGCAAACCCCGAGAAGATACAAGCCATCGTGACAATGAGGAAGCCCACGAAGCTCAAGGAGATACAACAGCTGACATGACGTGTCGCAGCTTTAAGCAGATTTGTCGCCAGGCTAGGAGAAAAAGCGCTGCCCTTTTACGCGCTCATCAAGCAAGGAGAAAATTTCGAGTGGAACGAAGAAGCAGACAGGGCTTTCGAGCACCTTAAGCGTACAATCTAGACACCCCCAATACTAGTGGCTCCGAAGGAAAAAGAACCTCTCCTGCTGTATATCGCGGCCACACCTCAGGTGGTCAGCACAGTTCTTGTGGTAGAAAGAGAAGAAGAAGGGAAAATTCATGGAGTCCAAAGGACGGTGTACTTCATGAATGAAGTTCTATCACCATCAAAACATTGTTACCCGCAATATCAGAATTTAGCATATGGAGTGTTTACGACAGCAAGAAAGTTGCGGCACTATTTTTCGGCACATCCGATAATAGTGGTCAACGAGGCGCCTTTATCAAATATCTTAAACAATCCAGAAGCTACGGGTCGTGTCTCCCTTTGGGGAATAGAGCTTTCCCATCGGGACATCACATATGAGAAATGAAAAGCAATAAAGTCACAAATTTTGCTAGACTTCGTCGCAGAGTGGATGGAGCTGCAAAACACAGGACCCCCTGATTTATCGAGTACCTGGCATATGAACTTAGACAGGTGCAAGAGATTAGAAGGAGATGGACCAGGCGTGATACTAGTGTCACCCCAAGGTGACAAAATGAAATATATATTGCAGATGACATTCCCCAATGCATCAAATAATGAGGCAGAATATGAAGCACTCATCCATGGGATGAACATGGCAAAGGCGTGTGGCGCGACTCGACTAAAAATCTTTGGCGACTCCCAATTGGTGGCTCAACAGGTGATGAACAAGTGCGATGCAGTCAACGACAGCATGATGGCATACAAGGAGGTATATAATGAACTCGAGAAACTCTTTGATGGATGCGAAGTGAACCATATCAGCAGACTCAGCAACGATGGAGCCGATGTTTTGGCAAATATCGGGTCACAGTGTTTACCAAGACCACCTGGCGTATTTTGGGAGGAGATAAGCGAGAGATCAACTAAGACAAAGAAAACACCGAAGCAGCCGAAGAAAAAAGAGAAGCCTAAGAAGGACTCGGGGGGCTCCAGCAAATCTAGAAGCAAACGCATCGAAAGATGAGGAGGAACCACATGAGGTTATGATGATACAAGTTCCTTGGATGCAGGCTTACGTGGCATATATCATGAGGAAAGAGATACCCGAAGATCCGGTGGAGGCAAGACGAGTCATCCGACGATCTAAAGCCTTTACCGTGGTCAAGGGAGAGCTCTACAAACGAAGTATATAGGGAGTATTGCAAAGGTGCGTCACACCCGAGGAAGGAAGAGTTATACGGAAGGATGTACATGAGGAATATGCGGCCACCACGCAAGCAGTCGAGCGATAGCAGCAAAAGTCTTTAGGGCATGTTTCTATTGGTTGGTAGAAGACGCAAAACACATAGTGCGCACTTGCGATGCGTGTCAAAGATTTGCGGCAAAGCCTCATTCTCCGGCAGCAGAGCTGATGCCAATACCATTGGCTTGGCCCTTCGCACAATGGGGTCTTGACATGGTGGGTAAACTGCACAAGGCTTGGCCAGGACGATACGTATATTTGCTCGTGGCTGTCGACAAGTTCACCAAGTGGATTGAAGCAGTACCAGTAACTTCGACAGATGCAGCATCAGTGGTGAGCTTCATCAAGGGCATAGTCTTTCGATTTGGTGTCCCTACAAGCATAGTTACAGACAATGGCAGCAATTTTACCTCCAAGGAATTCAAGGCATACTGTGCAGAAGTAGGCATCAAACTACATTTCGTATCGGTGGCACACCCGCAAACCAATGGCCAAGTCGAAAAAGCGAACGACATCATCTGCAATGGTATCAAGAAACGGCTGTTAATACCATTGGAGAAAGCGCGACACACTTGGCCAAATGAGTTGCCTAGCGTGCTATGGAGCATACGGACAACACCCAACACAGCGACGCCAGAAACTCCGTTCTTCTTGGTCCATGGAGCTGAGGCGATTCTCCCGATAGAAATAGAACATAACTCGCCAAGAGTAGCGGAGTATGATGAAGAAACCTCGAGGAAGGCGCTGGAGGATGATGTCGACGCACTCGACGAAGCCAGAGATGAGGTGTTGTCAAGAGTCACCACGTATCAACATAACTTGAAAAATTACCATAGTCGATGTTTGCGACCGAGGTCCTTTCAAGTTGGTGACCTGGTTCTTCGGCTTACGCATGACAGCCATGCAAACATTCGAGTCAGCTTGGGTAAGACCATGCATCGTCACCGAAGTGATTCCAGGAGGAGCGTATAAATTGAAGGACAAGAAGACATGGAAGGAAGAACCAAACCCCTAGAACGTGGCGCAACTCCGGCGTTTTTACGCGTAGAAGTCAAAATAGAGTTACATATGTAAGCATACAATGTACTAAAAAGCTCGCGAGTTTTCAGACGCACTCTTTTCCTTTTAGGACACCGAGTGGGGCTGGAAGGTTTTTAATGAGGCGGGCTCGCGATGCTGCAATATAGTAAAAATATTGGTGATATATATCTTTTTCTTCGTCAGGCTCGGGGGCTTAAAACCGCAGAAGCAACAATATATACTTGGCTCTCGCAAAATACAGTTCAAAACTATTTGTCTTGGTTCACATACCTCGCGAATAAATACACACACTATGGCTACCGAAAATATTCGGGGGCTAGAGGAAAACAAAAAACAAGTAAACTTGCCTTGACTATACATAAGTCTCGCAAATAGTGTTTACAGTACAAGTGACGCACAATATGCAAACTTTACACTCTGACCCAACAGTGATCACAATAGAGAGAAAAAACAAGATAGCTACAGCAAGTCATCTATCGTTACTTTTTCACCTTCAGCAGGAGCATCCAAGACATCTACATAATCATTGTCATGGAAGAAAAAAGCATCAACCCTCAGGAGTTCTTCGATCATCTTCTCAGCAACTGGCGTAACTGCATCATTAAGCTTGTCGACGTTTCTTCTCCTCTGTTTTAACTTGGAGTAGCAGACTGATGGCGTGTATTTCACACGTTCGTTGGGCAACCCCAAGAGGAAGGTATGATGCGCACAGCAGCAAGTTTTCCCTCAGAAAGAAACCAAGGTTTATCGAACCAGGAGGAGCCAAGAAGCACGTTGAAGGTTGATGGCGGCGGGATGTAGTGCGGCGCAACACCGGAGATTCCGGCGCCAACGTGGAACCCTGCACAACACAACCAAGCTACTTTGCCCCAACGAAACGAGTGAGGTTGTCAATCTCACCGGCTTGCTGTAACAAAGGATTAACCGTATTGTGTGGAAGATGATTGTTTGCGAGAGAAAACAGTAGAAACAAGTATTGCGGTAGATTGTATTTCGGTAAAGAGAATTGGACCGGGGTCCACGGTTCACTAGAGGTGTCTCTCCCATAAGACGAACGGCATGTTGGGTGAACAAATTACGGTTGGGCAATTGACAAATAAAGAGAGCATGACAATGCACATACATATCATGATGAGTATAGTGAGATTTAATTGGGCATTACGACAAAGTACATAGACCGCCATCCAGCTGCATCTATGCCGAAAAAGTCCACCTTCGGGTTATCATCCGAACCCCCTCCGGTATTAAGTTGCAAACAACGAGACAATTGCATTAAGTATGGTGCGTAATGTAATCAACAACTACATCCTTAGACATAGCATCAATGTTTTATCCCTAGTGGCAACGGCACAACACAACCTTAGAACTTTACATCCTTGTCCCGGTGTCAATGCGGGCATGAACCCACTATCGAGCATAAGTACTCCCTCTTGGAGTTAAAAGCATCTACTTGGCCAGAGCATCTACTAATAACGGAGAGCATGCAAGATCATAAACAACACATAAGCATAACTTTGATAATCAACATAACAAGTATTCTCTATTCATCGGATCCCAACAAACGCAACATATAGAATTACATATAGATGATCTTGATCATGATAGGCAGCTCACAAGATCCGACAATGATAGCACAATGGGGAGAAGACAACCATCTAGCTACTGCTATGGACCCATAGTCCGGGGGTAGACTACTCACTCATCACTCCGGAGGCGACCATGGCGGTGTAGAGTCCTCCGGGAGATGATTCCCCTCTCCGGCGGGGTGCGGAGAGCGATCTCCGAGGATCCCCGAGATGGGATCGGCGGCGACGGCGTCTCGGTAATGTTTTCCGTATCGTGGCTCTCGGTGCGGGGGTTTCGTCACGGAGGCTATTTGTAGGCGGAAGGGCAAGTCAAGAGGCGGCACGGGGGGCCCACACCACGGGCCGGCGCGGCCAGGGGGGCCGCGCCGCCCTAGGGTTTGGCTCCCCTGTGGCCCCTCTTCGTCTCTCCTTCGGACTTACGGAAGCTTCGTGAGAAAATAGGCCTGCGGGCTTTTATTTCGTCCAATTCCGAGAATATTTCTTTACTAGGATTTACGAAACCAAAAACAGCGAGAAAACAGCAAGCGGCACTTCGGCATCTTGTTAATAGGTTAGTTCCGAGAAAATGCACGAATATGATATAAAGTGTGCATAAAACATGTAGATAACATCAATAATGTGGCATGGAACACAAGAAATTATCGATACGTTGGAGACGTATCGGCATCCCCAAGCTTAGTTACGCTCGTCCCGAGCGAGTAAAACGATAACAAAGATAATTTACGGAGTGACATGCCATCATAAACTTGATCATACTATTTGTAAAGCATATGTAGAGAATGCAGCGATCAAAACAATGTGTATGACATGAGTAAACAAGTGAATCATAAAGCAAAGACTTTTCATGAATAGCACTTCAAGACAAGCATCAATAAGTCTTGCATAAGAGTTAACTCATAAAGCAATAATTCAAAGTAAAGGTATTGAAGCAACACAAAAGAAGATTAAGTTTCAGCGGTTGCTTTCAACTTGTAACATGTATATCTCATGGATATTGTCAACATAGAGTAATATAATAAGTGCAATAAGCAAGTATGTAAGAATCAATGCACGAGTTCACACAAGTGTTTGCTTCTTGAGGTGGAGAGAAATAGGTGAAGCTGACTCAACATTGAAAGTAAAAGAATGGTCCTCATAGAGGAAAAGCATCGATTGCTATATTTGTGCTAGAGCTTTGATTTTGAAAACATGAAACAATTTTGTCAACGGTAGTAATAAAGCATATGCATCATGTAAATTATATCTTATAAGTTGCAAGCCTCATGCATAGTGTACTAATAGTGCTCGCACCTTGTCCTAATTAGCTTGGACTACCTGGATTATCACCGCAATACATATGCTTTAACCAAGTATCACAAAGGGGTACCTCTATGCCGCTTTGTACAAAGGTCTAAGGAGAAAGCTCGCATTTGGATTTCTCGCTTTTGATTATTCTCAACTTAGACATCCATACCGGGACAACATAGACAACGGATAATGGACTCCTCTTTTAATGCTTTAAGCATTCAACAACAATTAATTCTTTTCTCATTAGAGATTTGAGGATGTTTGTCCAAAGCTGAAACTTCCACCATGGAACATGGCTTTAGTTAGCGGCCCAATGTTCTTCTCTCACAATATGCATGCTCAAACCATTCAACTCGGTGTAGATCGCCCTTACTTCGGACAAGACGAACATGCATAGCAACTCACATGAAATTCAACAATGAGTTGATGGCGTTCCCCGAGTAAACATGGTTATCGCACAACAAGCAACTTAATAAGAGATAAAGTGCATAATTACATATTCAATACTACAATAGTTTTTAAGCTATTTGTCCCATGAGCTATATATTGCAAAGGTGAATGATGGAATTTTAAAGGTAGCACTCAAGCAATTTACTTTGGAATGGCTGGAAAATACCATGTAGTAGGTAGGTATGGTGGACACAAATGGCATAGTGGTTGGCTCAAGTATTTTGGATGCATGAGAAGTATTCCCTCTCGATACAAGGTTTAGGCTAGCAAGGTTGTTTGAGGCAAACACAAGGATGAACTAGTACAGCAAAACTCACATAAAAGACATATTGAAAGCATTATAAGACTCTATACCGTCTTCCTTGTTGTTCAAACTCAAAACTAGAAATTATCTAGACCTTAGAGAAACCAAATATGCAAACCAAATTTTAGCATGCTCTATGTATTTCTTCATTAATGGGTGCAAAGCATATGATGCAAGAGCTTAAACATGAGCACAACAATTGCCAAGTATCACATTACCCAAAACATTTATAGCAATTACTACATGTATCATTTTCCAATTCCAACCATATAACAATTTAACGAAGGAGAAACTTCGCCATGAATACTATGAGTAGAAACCAAGGACATATTTGTCCATATGCTACAGCGGAGTGTGTATCTCTCCCATAAAGTGAATGCTAGGATCCATTTTATTCAAACAAAACAAAAACAAAAACAAACCGACGCTCCAAGAAAAAGCACATAAGATGTGGCCGAATAAAAATGTAGTTTCAGGGGAGGAACACTGATAATTTGTTGATGAAGAAGGGGATGCCTTGGGCATCCCCAAGCTTAAACGCTTGAGTCTTCTTGATATATGCAGGGGTGAACCACCGGGTGCATCCCCAAGCTTAGAGCTTTCACTCTCCTTGATCATGTTGCATCATACTCCTCTCTTGATCCTTGAAAACTTCCTCCACACCAAACTCGAAACAACTCATTAGAGGGTTAGTGCACAATATAAATTGACATATTCAGAGGTGACACAATCATTCTTAACACTTCTGGACATTGCATAATGCTACTGGACATTAGTGGATCAAAGAAATTCATCCAACATAGCGAAAGAGGCAATGCGAAATAAAAGGCAGAATCTGTCAAAACAGAACAGTTCGTATTGACGAATTTTAAAATGGCACCAGACTTGCTCAAATGAAAATGCTCAAATTGAATGAAAGTTGCGTACATATCTGAGGATCATGCACGTAAATTGGCATAATTTTCTGAGCTTCCTGCAGGGCAGTGGGCTCAGATTCGTGACAGCAAAGAAATCTGGAACTGCGCAGTAATCCAAATCTAGTACTTACTTTTCTATCAACGGCTTAACTTGGCACAACAAAACTCAAAACTAAGATAAGGAGAGGTTGCTACAGTAGTAAACAACTTCCAAGACACAAAATAAAAACAAAGTACTGTAGGTAAAAACATGGGTTGTCTCCCATAAGCGCTTTTCTTTAACGCCTTTCAGCTAGGCGCAGAAAGTGTGTATCAAGTAACATCGAGAGATGAAGCATCAACATCATAATTTGTTCTAATGATAGAATCATAAGGTACCTTCATTCTCTTTCTAGGGAAGTGTTCCATACCTTTCTTGAGAGGAAATTGATATTTTATATTACCTTCCCTCATATCAATAATAGCACCAACGAGTTCGAAGAAAAGGTCTTCCCAATATAATTGGACAAGATGCATTGCATTCAATATCCAAGACAACAAAATCAACGGGAACAAGGTTATTGTTAACGGTAATGCGAACATTATCAACTTTACCCAAAGGTTTCTTTGTAGAATGATCAGCAAGATTAACATCCAAATAACAATTTTTCGGCGGTGGCAAGTCAAGCATATTATAAATTTTCTTCGGCATAACGAAATACTTGCACCAAGATCACATAAAGCATTACAATCAAAATCTTTAACCTTCATCTTAATGATGGGCTCCCAACCATCTTCTAGCTTTTTAGGAATAGAGGCTTCGCGCTCTAGTTTCTCTTCTCTAGCTTTTATGAGAGCATTTGTAATATGATGCGTGAAAGCCAAATTTATAGCACTAGCATTAGGACTTTTAGCAAGTTTTTGCAAGAACTTTATAACTTCAGAGATGTGGCAATCATCAAAATTCAAACCATTATAATCTAAAGCAATGGGATCATCATCCCCAATGTTGGAAAAAATTTCAGCGGCTTTATCACGGGCAGTTTCAGCGGTTTTAGCGGTTTCGGGCAGTTTTTCGCGCTTTGCATTAGAAGTGGAAACATTGCTAACACCAATTCTTTTATTAGTATGAGTAGGAGGTGCAGCAACATGTGTAGCATTAGCATTACTAGTGGTGGTAATAGTCCAAACTTTAGCTATATTCTTCTCTTTAGCTAGTTTTTCATTTTCTTCTCTATCCCACCTAGCACGCGAGTTCAGCCATTAATCTTATATTCTCATTAATTCTAACTTGAATGGCATTTGCTGTAGTAACAATTTTATTTTCAATATCCCTATTAGGCATAACTTTCGATTTCAAAAGATCAACATCGGAGGCAAGACTATCAACTCTAGAAACAAGAATATCAATTTTATTGAGCTTTTCCTCAACAGATTTGTTAAAGGCGGTTTGTGTACTAATAAATTCTTTAAGCATGGCTTCAAGTCCAGGGGGTGAATTCCTATTATTGTTGTAAGAATTTCCATAAGAATTACCATAGCCGTTGCCATTATTATAAGGATATGGCCTATAGTTATTACTAGAATTGTTCAGGTAAGCATTGTTGTTGAAATTATTATTTTTAATGAAGTTTACATCAACATGTTCTTCTTGTGCAACCAATGAAGCTAACGGAACATTATTAGGATCAACATTAGTCCTATCATTCACAAGCATAGACATAATAGCATCAACCTTATCACTCAAGGAAGAGGATTCTTCAACGGAATTTACCTTCTTACCTTGTGGAGCTCTTTCCGTGTGCCATTCAGAGTAGTTGATCATCATATTATCAAGAAGCTTTGTTGCTTCACCAAGAGTGATGGACATAAAGGTACCTCCAGCAGCTGAATCCAATAAATTCCGTGAAGAAAAATTTAGTCCTGCATAGAAGGTTTGGATGATCATCCAAGTAGTCGAGTCCATGGGTTGGGCAATTTTTAACCGAGAGATTTCATTCTTTCCCAAGCTTGAGCAACATGTTCAGTATCTAATTGTTTAAAATTCATTATGCTACTCCTCAAAGATATAATTTTAGCAGGGGGATAATATCTACCAATAAAAGCATCCTTGCATTTAGTCCATGAATCAATACTATTCTTAGGCGAGAGATAGCAACCAATCTTTAGCTCTTCCTCTTAATGAGAAAGGGAACAATTTTAGTTTAATAATATCACCATCTACATCTTTATATTTTTGCATTTCACATAGTTCAACAAAATTATTAAGATGGGCAGCGGCATCATCGGAACTAATTCCAGAAAATTGATCTGTTCATGACAAGATTCGAGTAAAGCGAGGTTTAATTTCAAAGAATTCTGCTTGTAGTAGCGAGGTGGAGCAATAGGTGTGCATAAGAAATCATTATTATTTGTGGTTGTGAAGTCACACAACTTAGTATTTTCAGCGTTGGCCATTTTAGCAATAGTAAATAAAGCAAACTAGATAAAGTAAATGCAAGTAAACTAATTTTTTTGTGTTTTCGATATAGCAAACAAGATAGCAAATAAAGTAAAACTAGCAACTAATTTTTTTGTATTTTGATTTAGTGCAGCAAACAAAGTAGTAAATAAAATAAAGCAAGACAAAAACAAAGTAAAGAGATTGAGAAGTGGAGACTCCCCTTGCGGCGTGTCTTGATCTCCCCGGCAACGGCGCCGAGAAAAAGATGCTTGATGGCGTGTATTTCACACGTTCGTTGGGCAACCCCAAGAGGAAGGTATGATGCGCACAGCGGCAAGTTTTCCCTCAGAAAGAAACCAAGGTTTATCGAACCGGGAGGAGCCAAGAAGCACGTTGAAGGTTGATGGCGGCGGGATGTAGTGCGGCGCAACACCGGAGATTCCGGCGCCAACGTGGAACCTGCACAACACAACCAAGCTACTTTGCCCCAACGAAACGGTGAGGTTGTCAATCTCACCGGCTTGCTGTAACAAAGGATTAACCGTATTGTGTGGAAGATGATTGTTTGCGAGAGAAAACGGTAGAAACAAGTATTGCGGTAGATTGTATTTCGGTAAAGAGAATTGGACCGGGGTCCACGGTTCACTAGAGGTGTCTCTCCCATAAGACGAACGGCATGTTGGGTGAACAAATTACGGTTGGGCAATTGACAAATAAAGAGAGCATGACCATGCACATACATATCATGATGAGTATAGTGAGATTTAATTGGGCATTACGACAAAGTACATAGACCGCCATCCAAGCTGCATCTATGCCTAAAAAGTCCACCTTCGGGTTATCATCCGAACCCCCTCCGGTATTAAGTTGCAAACAACGAGACAATTGCATTAAGTATGGTGCGTAATGTAATCAACAACTACATCCTTAGACATAGCATCAATGTTTTATCCCTAGTGGCAACGAGCACAACACAACCTTAGAACTTTACATCCTTGTCCCAGGTGTCAATGCAGGCATGAACCCACTATCGAGCATAAGTACTCCCTCTTGGAGTTAAAAGCATCTACTTGGCCAGAGCATCTACTAATAACGGAGAGCATGCAAGATCATAAACAACACATAAGCATAACTTTGATAATCAACATAACAAGTATTCTCTATTCATCGGATCCCAACAAACGCAACATATAGAATTACATATAGATGATCTTGATCATGATAGGCAGCTCACAAGATCCGACAATGATAGCACAATGGGGAGAAGACAACCATCTAGCTACTGCTATGGACCCATAGTCCGGGGGTAGACTACTCACTCATCACTCCGGAGGCGACCATGGCGGTGTAGAGTCCTCCGGGAGATGATTCCCCTCTCCGGCGGGGTGCGGAGAGCGATCTCCGAGGATCCCCGAGATGGGATCGGCGGCGACGGCGTCTCGGTAATGTTTTCCGTATCGTGGCTCTCGGTGCTGGGGGTTTCGTCACGGAGGCTATTTGTAGGCGGAAGGGCAAGTCAAGAGGCGGCACGGGGGCCCACACCACGGGCCGGCGCGGCCAAGGGGGGGCCGCGCCGCCCTAGGGTTTGGCTCCCCGTGGCCCCTCTTCGTCTCTCCTTCGGACTTCGGAAGCTTCGTGAGAAAATAGGCCTCACGGGCTTTTATTTCGTCCAATTCCGAGAATATTTCTTTACTAGGATTTACGAAACCAAAAACAGCGAGAAAACGACAGCGGCACTTCGGCATCTTGTTAATAGGTTAGTTCCAGAAAATGCACGAATATGACATAAAGTGTGCATAAAACATGTAGATAACATCAATAATGTGGCATGGAACACAAGAAATTATCGATACGTTGGAGACGTATCACAGACGTCGATAACCTTATCTAGGTCTAGTTTTGAGTGGCAAATCTTCAACAAGATCAATGCAAATCTGGCGCCAGCCATCAGTTGGGCTTTGACAAAGTTGTGGATCCGATTAACGTTCTTGAACTTCTTCATCAATTCAGGAAGAGATTTGGGTTTTGGATTCCGAGGAAACATAGCACTGTACACCATGGCTAAGGTGCTAATGCGGAACTCAAGAAATTCTCGGACCTGAGCAGCACGATCTTGGAATCGAACAATTTGTCGGGTGCGATCCTCGTTAGCCCAAAAATTACTGCCATTTTCTCTAGCAAGCCGGAGAAGGATCTCAACCCACGAATCAATGTGTTTATCTTCAGCAACACCATCAATAAAGGAACCTAGGACCAAAAACGAAAAGCAACATATGACAGGATATACAAGTATTATCGAGGAAAAAACAAGGAGAAGCATAACGTACCCGCCATATCTAGACTTGCGCAAGTCATCAGCTCAAGCATATAATTTTCTCGGGCGATAGCCTGTGAAGCTTCGGCTATCGCAATTTCTTTCGGTTCTAGAGCTTCTTGAGCTTGTCGAAGAGCGGTTTTTTCGCGTTCGGAGGATTTGCGAGATTGGTCCATGATAGTGATAGCTTGTTTTTTCATGGCTTGAAGTTGTTGTCGAAGTTCAATTAGCTCTTGCTATAGTGAGTCAGCACCCGAAGAATCGTCCAAGGAAACATCGCCAGGTATCCGTTTAGAGTGAAACGCGGTAGGAGAAGCAGAGGAAGGTCCACCAGAATAGTTATCAAACACGAACTGGAAGAAAGAAATGTTGACATCAATTATTAAGCAAAGATCACCCTTTTTTCATTGATAGTTGAGATATTTACATAATTGGGGCCTCTTACAAAAGCTGACTTCTATGATAGTCGCAAATCATAAGGATGGCGACAACTACAAAAGGAAAAAGAAAATACAAAGGGGTAGGTTGGTCTACTTGACCTACGATTTGGCAGTGCTAGCAGATGTAGCAGGTTTGTGCCCCAGGAAGGCGAGGATCTTCTTCAAGTGAGGCTTTGCAGCCTTCACCAAAGTTTTCCATTTATCCTTGTTCATCCCTTTGGGGTCGCCAACCTTCGCCCAGTCGATGTTTTGGCGACTGTCGGCAACTAGAGCTATTGTTCCCTCGACTCCAACCTTCAAGTTTTCCTGCCGGTAAACCAAGGCAGGATCTTCTTCACCTCGGAAGCGATGCACATGCTCAGAGAAAGTCTCAGGTTGTGTCTGCTTAGGAAACAAGTGAGGGAATAGCCATTTAAACACGACACGATATTCAGAAATATTGGTCCGCGCCAGGTCGCCGTGTAGCTCAAGGATGGAAAGAGTGTCGAGGAGACGGTCTTCGGCACCCTCGTGTAAGGTAAAGTCCTCACCCATCCTCCCTGCTGGAGCAAAGCAGAAGTTCATCAATATTCGGCGAAGAAGGTAGAGACAAAAATAAAAGCAGGCGAAGGAAGGTACTTACTAACAAATTGTCGGTTCTGGGTTTCCAAACGTTCTATGATGGCATTTTCGCGCGCTATGTGTTGAGATACCTTGGCACTCAAAGCATTTTCAGCTTTGTGGAGCCTTTGGCGAAGATCTTCAACAGTAGCAGCATCTCGTTCAGCTTTCTCGCGAGCCTTTTCGCTTTGCTCAAGCTTAACAGCGAGCTCGTCAGCGTGTTTCTCGGCTCAGTCGAGGTTTTCGGAAAGGAAGGTCCAAAGGTCAAAATTTGTCGTAAAACACAAAAAGTGGTTTGCTGAGAAAAATGGGGTATACAGAACAAAGAGGGTGTTACCTCTCATATCTTCGGCCGCATCGCGGTACCCAATAAATTGGGTCCCAAGCTTGATGAGATGCTTCATCACATGCTGTAAAGAAGAGCATCAGAAAACAAGTTCAGAAGGGAGAAAACTCGACAAATGGTCAAAGATAGACTGGCAAAGCAAAATAGTAAATCAAGATGAAAAGAAGACTTACATCGTCCAAAGCAGAAGTTGAGGAACCTCCCGTAACAATCGCATGGCTATCGCCAGCCCCAATCCTTGCTCTCTTCGGCGAGGGTGCTCGGGAGCTGGCTGTAGGAGGTGAGGTTTCCATGTCTTGTTGATGGGGAGAATGAGGACGAAGGGGCGATTTTATAGAGAGGAACCGATCTGTCGCACAGTTGGATGAAAGGAATATGCATCTTACGCCTTACGCGTGTCAATAAGGGTATAATCGTCTTTTCATCAAGAAGTTACTGGACAGAAGTTATTGCGCGTGTGCCGGTAATTACGGAGGACGTGTGTCCCCCACTTGCGCAACGTGTCGACCGTGCAAAATTTTGGACCCCACAATTCAGAGACATGACAGGAGTCGTTGTTCTCAAGGAGGTGGTTGCGGCTGTCGTTAGCAATGATATCATTGTGAAGAAAAACATCGAGTGCTCCTACCAAAACATAACGACAGGGATAACAACGAGTGAGCCAATCAGAAAAACATCGGGAGCTTATGATCAAATACAAAGCTTTTGGTCATACGCTCGGGGGCTACTCTTATCAGAAATATGGTTCATATTTCTGATAAAAGAAGGGAAGCTGGAAAGATAGCGACAAAGAAAGAAAAAAAGGTGAGCCTACAACCAAGTACAAGCACTTGGCTGTAGCCTCGGGGGCTACTCCCATCGGGAACGCTGGTCGCGTACCCGATGAATTATAAGGAGTCATATTGAGCATCTTCGAGTTAAAACATAACTCTTCATATACTCCCATCGGGAAGTAAAAATAGCAAGTCATCATATGACTTGAGTAAATATGCCATTCCAGCATCCGAAAAAGGCACTCGACAAAATATTCTCAGAGTGCATCCATCGTGAATAAATCTCTGAATGCCGTAATATTTTACGAAGGTAAGACCCCGGGATCCATCCTGTGTGGCGTGGTATCGCAAATGAATACGCTCTGCTACTTTTTTCTGTATCAACATATGCGAAGAAAAATCCTAACGGACGCGTTAGGTACCCGATAAAATATGACTGGAATTCAGATCATGGTAAGACCTAAAGCGGCACATATCAAATTATGCTAGTATACCGGGGTCGAGTCCAGGGACTTGACCTCGAAGTAGGTTTTTGCGGGATTGCCACAAGAGCAGTTAACTGGTACCTGATCCGTCGGATGAACCAGCCCCATTTACCATTATCCCTGCACAATATATGACTGTTCTAGGAAAATTATTTAGTGACTCAAAGAAATTATGCGTTAATTGTAATGATGGAGATTTTACTCGATTCTGCGATTCAAGCAAAATCTCGGGGGCTACTGACATAGGCATCCGCAATGAGCCTGCCGAAGAAGGTACCCGGGGTTTACTGAAGGCCCACGACCCGAAGATCACAAAGCCCGGAAGCCCAATAAGGCGTCGATATGGAAGATAGAGATGTATTAGGAATAAAGACTTGTAACTATACGGGACGAACTCAAAGAGTCTTCCGCAATTTGTAACTTGTACATCACGAAACCCTCGGCTCCGCCTCCTATATAAGGGGAGTCGAGGGAGAAATAAAGGATCGATTCAATGTCAACACAACTCTAGTTTTTAGCATTCGAGTACCTTTCCGGCTGAAACCTTCGAGATCTACTTGCCCTCTACTTTCCACGAAATCCTAGTCTACAACTTGTAGGCATTGACAAGTCGATACCTTGTCAATCAGCAAGTCACCATTCCATTCTACTTTCCATCCCATTCTTTGCGACTAACTTCACCATGGGACCAAAGACTTGTCCCAGGATGGCAACAGACTATGAATCCTTGCATCGCTCCCTCTGAAACCAAACACTTAGAAATAAACATGGTTGCGCCTGACCGAATCCAACTAATCCGAAATCTCCAAGCATGTCATCCATTCGAGTTAGCCGGCGGAGCCATCCAGAACTCGACACTCTGGCATCAATGAGGGCAGGCATCCAACAAATCTTTGTCATGGCGTGAGAGTGATCATAGGACCAAACCCCCTTTATTCGAAGCTAGGCTGGCAGCCTCCACACTACCGGTCGTCACCGCCTACTAAACCCACCGGAACTAGGCCGACATATCGAGGGTGGTGGATCAAGATCCACATCACCGCCACTTCCACATGATCGCACCGAAGTGCATCATCGAGGAAGAGAAACAATTCCGCCGTCTCAACAAGAGGACTCCGCCTCGGCCTACGTGCTCGACGAGAAGTACTCACGCCGCTGTAGCCTCGCTTGAACATTGTCGCTGCGATCCCCCCCCCCTCCCCAGCTCCTTTGGTGTTGGGGCCCGCCGTCGGTGGCAGCAGCGGCGAGAATCTACACTGGGGAGGAGCTTTTGGTACTAGCTTGGGCTGGCCACAATGCCGCCCTTCTGAGGGCTGAACATATATTCCAACATTTCCGAGCTCCACTTCTGAGGGGAGTCAGTTTGTGCAGATCTCTATCCACATTGCATTTCGATTTACATTCATTTCCAATAACTTACAATCTGTGCGTATGGAAAAGTAATTTATAATCTGTACATTATATATGAAAGAGTTCGTTTTCTTTCTTATATCTACATGACTACATCCGTACAACAACCGGCATGCAAAAAATGCTATGCAAATCTGGGGAGGCTAATCCTACAGAAGTACTTGACAGGAAAAGTTAAAAACCAAATTCTTATGGAAGAACATGGTTATTCTTCTTATTCCGCTCCACAGCCGACCTGCTCTACTAGCTCTGTCCCTCGCCATTGACTCCGATCAAATAGAGCTTCTGGCCATCGTAAACCATGTCGACGTCCTGCACCCTTGCGCCATCCTCACCGAGCAAGCGCAAGCACGAGCCGGATAAGCTCAGCTTCTCCTGCGCTGACCTGATGAGTCCATCTATTGTGTGAGGAATCCATAGCACCACCCCCTCTTCGCGCTCGGAATCACTATCCCATGGATGGTTTGGAAACACGGAGCATCGTCGCGGGTGCAATGTATCTGCGAACGTAAGCATATTTTGTGGGGGTTCAGAAAGAAGCATAGGTCGACGTAATTTCACGGAGGTTTTGAGTTTATGAGCTTGCCTCTCACTTCATCGCCGCGGGCGGGGAACTTAGATAGCTCGTCCGATTTTGCTTGTTCCAAGAGCATCATAAGAGGCCTACGACCGTATTTGCGCCCCTCGTCTAGCGGAGTAGTGCCCCATCTGCATACATGGCAATTTCAATATCAAAGTAACACACTTGAAAGATGAACTTTTAGAGCAGGTGCTTGGTGAGCACCCGTATCCACACCGTCTGTGCTGCATCAAGATTCGCGCAAGTTCTTTTTTTCCCCTCTCAAATAATTTTTTAATTTTGTATCTCTCACACCACACATTGTTTAAACTCAAAAATTTGCAGATCACTTAAACATAACAATTGGAATGTGGGAAAAATATTTTGGATTTTTTATGTCATTATCAACATATGTATTTCAAGAATTTTTTTTGAATTTTAAATAATTTAAAATTTAAATTTGCACGGAAAAAATCAGAACTATTTTTCCTCCATTATATTTGTTATTTTCGAGTGACTTGCAAAAAAATTTAATCAAAATATTATATAATTTGAGAGATTAAAAAAAGTCAAAAATTGAGAAGGTGCGTGGAGCGCACCTGCTCCACCACACTTTTCCCAATATATTTTGGTGGTACCTGTCAGTTGTGAACACGCTTGCACCTGCGTCTACCAGCATCTTCGCCATCATGTACAAGCCCTCCGCGGCGGCTATGTGGAGTGGAGTGCGGTGGTCGTAGTCTTTTGAGTCTGGATCAGCACCGTAAGCTAGAGCCCTCCGAACAAAATCAGAGTCCCCCTTTGATACTGCCATGCAGAGATGGCTGCCACAGTTCTCGAGATTCAGCTTTGCTCCTTGGCTGAACAACAATGTGGCCACCCGGTCATGCCCCTGCTTCACTGCCTCCAGCAAAGGCGTGTTCCCAAACTTATCTAGTTTGGAGCGAAACACAAGTGTGTAATATGTGTGACCGATTTTGGTGTTATAAATTACATTAATATATGCATTGAACTGTGTGAGCATACCGGTGACATCGATATCGGCGCCTTCATGGATTAGGAACTGCGCAACATCTTCATACCCTTTGGCAGCTGCGAGATGCTGTGAAAACGATAGTGCTTACATCATACATACATTATTCATTATGAAATGCACAACATTAGAGATTATATTTATTTTTGAAAAGGGGAAGACCGTCATCTGCATCGACTGATGTATGTAACCTCACAATCTGGATTATATGAGAACTTCAAAACCATTACTAAAGGTTCATACCAAAGGAGATCGTCTATCATAATCAGTGTTCTTTGGATCGGCTCCTGCTCGTATTAAACTCTTCAGCTGATGAAGGTCCCCGTAAAAGGCGGCGCTAATTACTCTTAATGTCAGCTCTGCCTCTTGCTTACCTATATGAAATGTGATATCTGATTCTAGTAGTTTGACACGCCCACCGCATTCATTATTCTGCAGTTAGAGGAAGCACATCAAGAAAAAGAAATAATATCCTTCAATCGTGAAATTTGGTGAAGTAACAACTATCTTGCTGATTGTATATGTTGTCTTGTGTACCTCGGTGAGGTTGCTCAAGACTTTTCTTCCATCAATGAAATAGATCTCCAATATGTTTGTGAAGGACTGCTTATCAAGACGCAAGAGCCTGCAAAGTTCACAAACACGAACACTGTACGGTTGTGGAATATTGCAAATTATAGCGATTTCTCCAATAGAGCACCCAGGTTCTAGCATCAAAATAGTCTCTTCTTGACCATCTTCACCAATGCCAACACTTTCCTGGATGTTAAAGAAACATGCCACAAAGGGTTTTACAATGTGCATTACTTTAATTTGTAAGGTGCACAATACGAAACTCATATGACTACCCACTACCCAGAAACAAAAATTATTAAGCAATAATCCCTAGGCTTGAACTCACCAGTGCACCATGACAGACAAAGTATATCTGATCAACTGCACTTCCTTGTTCCAAAATGACCTCTCCTGGTAGGAAGAATTCTTCTTGCAGCCGGATCACCTGCCAAGCGAAAGAACGTGATGATAAATATTGAACAATCTGTTGATATGCATAGATCAATATATACAGTTCGACACAAGAATAGAAGAGTACATACAATCTGTTGAATGAATTCCGGTGAGCATCCTTTGAATAGAGGAGTACTATCAATGTATTGCTTGTACAGTGTTTCAGAAATCTGCAAATATAATATAAGTTGTAGTTCATGAGTCAGGTAGTCAATTGATATGCAAAGACACAGAAACTTATGCAGAATTGGTACTGAAATCTAAAAGTTTCTGAAAAGAAGTTCTTTAAACATAACTCATCACCTTTGCACGAATAGAAATTGGGATGTCCCGAAGAACAGAAGCTTCGGTGTAGCTGCTCTCATACTGCAACCTTAAATGCCCCTTGATTTGTTCTCTTATGTCCCTCCCAAGTTTATTTCTGTTCATATACCTGATAACTTCTTTCATTTTGTCCCTAAATCTCTCAGTTCTCGATCCTTTGACAATAAGTGCAGTCATGTTACCGATGAGATAAGCTCCAAGAATCATGTCAAATGAAACATAGATCATGACAAATATCATTTCCCTGACATTTACAGCATGAATGTCACCATACCCTGCAGAGGGAAAACGTCTTAGTATTTTAGGATACGGGAACATTTATACGTCTATGGACATGGAGATGCAATGGCAAGAACTTTGAGTTTACGATGACATCACGAGTCAGAACTTACCAACAGTTGCCATGGTGACGATAGCAAAGTAGAATGATGTCGTATAAAGCTTGACAAGATCAAGCTCCCTGAAATTATCATAACTGTAATCTCCTAACCTCAAACTCCCTATCCATGTATAACCTTCCATTGATTCAGGCACCGTTGTGGCTAGGTAATAGAAGATACAGGCTGCTATGTGTGTACAGTAGAGCTCCACAACTATAAGTTTCACTATCCTTGTGAACAGATAATTCACACGAATGTCCTTCTCCAAATCATGAAAGAATTCTGCGATCTTCAAAGATCTTGTTAAGCGAATCCACAAGAGGTATCTTATTTCCTCTTTACTGCCACATGCCTGTAATGGAGATCAACATAATAGGCAAACAATCGAAATGTTAACCACAGAATAAGCTCCACACCATATATTAACCAGTGAGATTCAAATCGTTAGCCAAAGGGTAACCTTGTAGATAGCATCCCATGGGAAGCAACCAAGGAGATCGAAAATAAAACTTGATTTGCAATACCTGGATTCAAAGGTAAAAAAAACAGCGGTTGAAATTTATGTTCAATTATTTGGAGAACATGTTTCAGAAAGTACAGTTGCCTAAATAGGAGCCCTCTTGTACGAGTGCAAGAATAGAAGCTTTTTTCTTCTCTCATGAAGGAAATGTGCAATCATTTCAGCAACATCCAAAAAACTGAGATTTGCAACACATTACTCTTCAGATCCCCGTTTTAATGATTCTGATGATTTATACAGGATGGCGTGCAAACATAGGAGCATCAAGAAAGATGCAAATGTAGTGTAACACAGGGCAAGTTCCCATTTAATATAGTTCAAAACTATTCAGTCATTAGATGAGAAATGTTACCTGAGAGCAATAGAGCTCGGATTGCATACGATGCGGTACGTGTCGGGGTCGCGGTAGGCCACAAAAAACTTGAGAACAATATCAATAAGGAAGCCAATCTGACCAACTATGTCCAGGACGAATAGCCTCGGAGGGAGTCCCCTGAAGAAGCCAAATTCGAAGGGCGTAGCGAAGGAGCTGTACACTGCCCAAACCAATATGAACTTGGTCCATAACTGATACAACCTGCAGGAACAACATCCCCAAACAGAGAGTAGATTAAGTAGCATGGATGAATAATAAGCCATCAACTTTCAGTACATGCCAATTCACAATTTTTCGTATTGATCCCTTGAAGTAGAAACTTAAAAACCAGTTAAGTAGCCTGCTGAATTACAAGTTTCAGAACCATTAGCTTCATAATATTGCGACTGCATCCTTGCTGAAATGCATAGTGTCAACAACTCTTTTAATCATGTGCGATCAGTGATAAAACAAATACACTGTAGTCTATAGACATCAACCACGTAATTAAGTTGGTTTTCAAAAGATTCCCCACATGACCGAACTGTCCAAAAAAAAATTAATACTCCAGCTTAATTTAGGCCATTCAAACTATCAAAGTAGCGCAGTCTCTATCGATCTAGCAAAGTCAGCGAAGCAACAAGAAGGAATTTCGGGGAGCATGACGTTATCAAAATCATCACAAGTATCCGTACATCTGGTTGGCCTAGAAGAGGGAGGTTAGCTATGCAAGTTGCTTATCTGTCATAATTTGATAAGCAGAGACATCTCCACATTGTAATATATTGTTTGGAAAGCTGGTAGTAATAGCTACTTGTGCATGTAGGCAGTTCAAAAAATCTAAATCCTCTCCATCACGCATGTTTGACTTAAAAATAGTACAGTAAAACATATGTGCTACCTCCAGTTTTACATTACTCCCTTCGCGCTATATTGAGCATACATACCACAAGTGGAAGGCATACAATGTTTTGATGCTGCCTGGAGACAACAAAAGAAAGCAAGGGAAAAAAGGGAGGTAAAGAGACGAGAGTCACGTTAGAGCAAAGATTCAGAAACGGTACTCTGAACCTGAATGAACAGTACATTACATAAAAATCTTACTTCCCTTTCTATGAAAGTTGTCTTAATTGTGTTTAAATTTGGATGTATCTAGCTATTGTTTAGTGCCTAGATACATTTTTTGATAAAGTTTAGACATGTTTAATGGAGTATATCCAATCACGATGGCAAAGCGATCTTGTTTAGTGATTTTCATGTTAAAAACAAAAATCTTGTATGAAACTACAAGAAAGAGGAACACCTGTATCATATTGTGCAAAGGGCAGGTAGAAAAATCTAATATGCAGTGAGGATAAAGAGACCTATAGGCTGTATCTCTACGAATTATATTTGTTCAATAGACTTGTGCAATGGCAATAATAAGATGGTAAGAAACAAGTTAGATAGAAAAAATAAAAAAGAATCATTTTTTTGGAAAACAATTATGCATGTAGGTAGTAGATGCATGGGCATGTAAAATCTAAAACCTAAACACAAAAGTATGTAACTTGGAAAAAATAAAAAATTACCTTACATACTACTTTTTTTCGATAAAGGACGCTTTATTACTTTAAAAAAGCAATTACACCCGGCTTCTGCATAACCAGGATGCACACAACCGTTTATACGTCTCTAGTCGAAAGACTGGAAAAACGATAACAAGGTGTAATACATATCGAAGCGATGAATTATAGAATCATGGGATCAGGGGTACCCACCCTCATTCACTTCTTTCCCAGAGTCACGAAACAGGTATGTTTACGACAGAACATTTCACACCCTAATGATTTTCAAACAACCATTTTAAGTTCACTGTGATAGCAGAAGACATCAATTTATTCACTGCGGCCAACAATCCCTAGACTCTGAAGTCTGAGCATGCTACGTCACTGTGCTGCCACATCTTTTTTTTCCTATCCGAGCAGGCGCAACTAGCAGACTTGAAAGAAAAATGTGCTGTGTTTCGTTTTGTAATTCTGGTTCTGTTTAGTTGCAGAAAAAGCTAGCAAAGCTATCGGCATTTATTTTTTTCGAAATGGAGTGTATCTCCAGCATCTGCATCGATAGACGCATGAAGTCTTTTTTACTCGCAAAGCTGTCAGATAGGAGCGGAGCCGATCAATTTTCCTCAACATGCAGCGGCCCAGCGTGAAGCGCCGACGAGCAGAGGGAGTTTCAAGCACGTACGGGTGGATGATATGGCCGTGGATGAAGCCTTCCGCTCCGTCGACGGCGCCACGGAGGCGTGGCCGGAAGATCGCCAGGCGGCTGTTCCGAGACGACTCGAGCCGGTCGTTCACCACGTCCACCTCGTACTCCTCCTCCACTTCCTCGTCCACGCTCCTCTTCGACCCCAGCCTGCCCATCGGCGGCAGCGAAAGGTTGTGGTGGTGGTGGTAGAGAGTAGAGACGGAGCTTGGGTTTTGAAGTTATTCTTGAACTGGGTCTGTGTTACGGCCCCGGCACGAGGATGGAGCAACGCGACGGGGTTATCTATAGAGGGGAAGAACACTGCCTGACTGAGCGGGAGATGGAGCAGGTCTACTCACGCTTACTACGGGCCACGGCGTTCAGGGTTCCGTTCCTGGTTGCCCGGGGAGGGACAAGGCACAATGTTCCATTCCCTGATCGAGATTCCTGTTTGACGAGCCGGGGGAGATTCCACTCCTCGAATCTCAAACATCTGGAGGAAATAAACGGTGGACATCGATCGGAATGTGATGGCTGGACGTATAATTATTAATTTAGATTTTATGTGTTACATCATGATTTGTGTGGTTCTAAACAATACTTTTTAGAGATAAAAATAGCAAGAAGCATCGTGGCTGTAAACAATACGTACATTTTAGAGATAAAAATAGCAAGAAGCTACGACAGATTGATATGACATTTTTTTTATTTTTGAACTAGCTAGTTGTCCCAATTGCACGGGAAGCGTACTGTTAATCATGTTTATTTTATTGGCAACTATCGCACCGCCTTCGATCGAGCAACAACACTCCATGGACCACCTTCGATCGAGCAATAACGCTTGATGCGGTCGGAAGAGATGATGCCTTCGATCGACCAACAAAAAGGTCCTCTACAAGATCAAAACCACCATCTTCAATGGGACTGACGCCCATGGGATTGGCGACTACCAAAACTCGCCAAGTTTTGAAACATTAACGAGGGTCCTACTAAGACTTGCGGCTCTCTGGTCTATGGACCATAAAACTGCTCACAGCGTGTCAGAGTAGCATTCATTAATGTGAGTATGTGACAGTGCTAAACTAGATTTAAAACATAAACATAACAAAGCTACGATAAATCTAAGACAAAACTACAACACAAATGTCAGTGTAAATCTAAACTAAATTAGAATATTTTTTTAGATAAAAGGGAATATATTAATATCAAAAGATACCAATTACACCCAGTTTATGCAACAACGCCCCACCCTAATGGCAGTACAGATGCATGCAACCGAAAAAAATTAAAGAAAACTAAGAAATAAAAGTCCCGCTACAGCATTCTAGACCTAGCAACAGCAATACAACCACCACCGTGACAACACCTGAAGTACAGACTCTCCAAAAGCGACGCCTCCAAGAAGGGAATAGTGCACCAGCGCCATCATCGCCCGACCAAAGGTCTTAGGTTTTCACCCTGAAGATAGTCCCCACTCTCAAAACAATGTCTCCAACAAGAACATTGCCAGGCACAACCAGTCAAGGCTAGACCTTGGATTTTCACCATGAGAGGTAAGACTCTGAACTTCTCCTATGCTGCCGCCCCACATGCATACCACTACTGCAGAGCCCGGAACGCCAAGCAGATCCCTCGGCATCACGGATACTCGAACCTCCATTAGCCAGTCCACCAATCCGGCCTTCATGATATTCCTTCTTCTGACTTCACCATGGACCAAAATGTCATCTGATGTCAACACAGAATAGAGCTTCGCGCCGCTCCCTCCGGAACCAAACGGTCGGAATAAAAACATTGGTGCGCGCGACCGAATACCACCCGATCCAGCAAACTGCAGTCAAAAGATGCACTGTTCCATTCGCCAGCGGAGCTTTCCGAAACTCATCTCTCCAGCCAGATCAAAGCAAACTGACCTCCAGAAGATCTGCATCCTCGCATGCGAGAAACCCGGGGACCGCCACCAAAAACAAAGCAAGATCAGCAGCCCCGACGCTGCCAATGCTCCTGCCGGATCACCAAGGAAGAGGACAGCGACGCGGATCATGCGTACCGCCGCTGAACCATTACCGGGGGCGGAGGCAGCCACCGCTCCACCGAATCCTCCATGGCTATCGACGGAGAGCCTCAGGCCCCGGCCAAGTAGTCGTGCCGCCCGGCTTCCTCCACCGGCGCTACATCACCTCCCATGGAACGCCGCCGCGGAAACCCTCTTCTCCCCCTCGTCGATTCGACTTACGGGGTGCCGCCACCACCGCCATAGCCAGGACAGGACCGGGGCCGAGGCACGGGGGCCAGGGCCGAGGCCAGCGTCGAGGTCGGGGCCGCGGCCGGCAGCGGCTGAGGGTGACGGGTGGCTGTGGGGTGCGGGGGAGGAGGAGCCTCCGCCGCCGCCCGGGAGGGGGGCGGGAGAGGGAGTCGCCCGGGAGGCGGGCTTGCATAGTGACACCGGGCAAGAGCCGAGCGACGGAGCTCCCATCCTCCACTAACAGCATGGTCCCATCTACCCCCGACCCTTCCCACGTAGAAAATATAGGGCTAGGTTGGCCTAGAAGTTGGAGTGGAACTGTGCGTCCTCGCCACATTCCATTTGTTGCTTCGCGGCGGACACGAGGAGCGCCACATCCAGCTCGAGATCGAGTGCCTTAGAGCATCTCCACCGGTGTCCCCCATAGCGGCCCCGATAGCATTTTGGGGGCCGGGAGCGAAAACGGGCTCACATCGGTGCGCCCCAAATAGTGTTGGCGCTTTTTCAAGCCCAATAGAAGCGCCGGCAACCCCGTGTTGGCCTCTTGGCGAAGGGCGCGAGTCGGGCCTGCCGGCGCCTCGCAAGGCGGAAAACTTTTCGCGTGGGAGCCGCCTGTCAGTGATGCCAGGGCGCAGCGCGGGAGATTTTACCGGCCTGGAAACTCTCCCGCCACGATGCCGCGTGGGAGGTTCCCCGCCCCGCTGCCGGTCTATATTATCCCTCCTCCCCCCGCCTCATTGGTGCAAAAACCCTAGAAAATATCACAATGGTCGATTCGTGGGAGGAGGTGGCCGTAGAAGTCGTGGAGGAGGACCCGCAGCTCGTCGAGTACGAGGCGTGGGAGGAGGCGACGCTAGTGGCGACCGTAGATGCCTTTGTCGCGGACGAGCGGCAGGAACTGGAGGTGGTGCGGCGGCGCCGGGAGGAGGTGCGGCGGCAGCGGGAGCGCCGGTGGGAGGTGCACCCGCAGAAGGAGTGGGAGCATCTTGCGCTGTGGCGGTCGATGCGGGAGGAGCAGCAGCGTCGGGATGAAGTCTACAAGCGGCGACGAAGATGCAGCTCCGCCTACAGAGGCATGAGTTCGATCACCGTCGGCGGCGGGATAAGCTGGAGCGGCAGCTACGTCAAGAGGCGGTGGCCGCAGATAGATCCGCCTACTTGACGTTCGTGGCGGAGAGAGCAGGGGATCATCGACGGAGGAGCAGCGGAGAGAGCATGGAAGAGAGCTACGAGCGATCGTCCACCTCCACAGAGCCGGGTGGCCAGTAGGTAGTAGGCTAGAGTTGAAGCAGGTTTCACATGTCATCCGAGTTCGAGGAGTGAATAATGTTTTACTCGGATTTGCCCTAAAATAGTATTTATTCCTCGACCCTAAATGACAAAATGAAACTACAAGTATAAATATTTAATTTATTTAAAAATAACTCCTATCGGGACCGCCAATTTGGGGGTGCCCGTGTAAAAGCAGCATCTTCAAATAAAGAATGCAGTACGGTAGTATCAGCGTCCCTGCTTGCTGGCGCCTATTTAAGGACCGCCGATGGAGATGCTCTTACGCTCTCGTGCGTTGTTGCACTTGTTCTCAGCACGGGAGAGCTGGCGCGTGAGCTCCATATACTAGTCTTCGATTCCTCATCCTGCGACAAGGACGGGACCGAGGGCAAGTCCGAGGCCAGCCCAGATCGTCTACATGCGCCACACTAGGAAGAGTTGCGAACCGCAACATGGCTTCCACGGAATGACAATGCGTTTTTTTCTTTGGAAATAGGGAAATATCACTCAGCTTCTGCATCTAAATGATACACACGGTTTTTGTATTAGATTATTTACGAAATCTTACAAGAAAAAATATAAAAGATCAATCTCGAAGCAACTTTACTATACCTACAGTGGGATGAAGAGGGTGATAATACACCAACACACATTATCCAAAACTAAATGCCTTCCCAAACCGCCCAATAGCAGGTGAGAAGCACATCCAGTCAAGCAGACTCTCAGCGCACGCCAACGCACACGCCACAGGAGTTGCTCCTGCCGTCTTCCTCGACTCCATCTTCTTCAAGAGAGATCATCGCATTAACCTTGCAAGACATGCCGTCGATGCCACCATGACGCCAGAAGGTTCCACAATCCTGCATGTATACATCATCCCGCATCTGTCGTCGATACCCTGCAGCACCATGCCACTGAGACACAGCGCCAACAATGTGGTAGATTAAAACCACTCCACCGAAATCCGCCAACATCCAGCAGCTGCTCCAAAAACGATGCCCCAAGAGGTAGAACGACGCAGGACGCGCCGCCATCATCCGATCCGGGAGAACCGGACCTAGGGTTTCCCCCGGAGCAGCACGAGTAAGAAACCGCAGACTGCGACGGCGATGCCTTCAAGAAGGTAGCGGCGCGACACGTCGCCATCGTCCGCCAACCGAGGTCGGAGCACGGTTTTCACCGGCAGCCGCGCATCCCCAACTCGCTTAATCTGATTGCATCATTCTTCTCTCCCTACACTGAAAACTTCCTTCACACAAAACTCAGCACAACTGATTAGCAATATTAGTGCAAATAAAAATATATCAAACCAGCAAGGCTTCAGTAATGGCACATATCAAACACTCATTTTAACATATGCTACTGTAGCTACTTCTTCCCACAGTTCTTTTTCATAAAAGAACTCAAAAAGACGAAGCATAAGACGCAAATGTAAAACATGGCAGAAATCTGTCAAAACGGACCAGCAGGAAGAGATCGAAATTAAAGAAATAGTTATGTTGCTAAAATAGAAAAATGATAAACTAACAAAAGCTAGCTAACATACTGGGGCATAAGCACAAAAAATTGCAGCTCAAAATAACGTTCTGGTAATTTTTAAGAATTTTTTTCGTGACCAGCACATAATCTGTTTCAGAATTGCAAATACCCCAAACACTGCTTTCTTTCTATTAGAGGCTACCTTTGGCACAAAAACGAAATAAAATCGATAAGGAGAGGTTATTACATAGCAATAATTTCAAAGACTCAATAAAGCAAACATAACAGAAATAAAATATGGGTTGTCTCTCATAAGCGCTTTTCATTAACGCCTTTGAGCTAGGCGCAGAAAGGGTGCAAATCAAATATTGTCAAGAGAGAAATCATTAAGATCAATTACTTCTTCAGAAACACCATTTGTATCATCAAGTACCTTAGACACCTCTGAAGATTCAACATGCAATTTACTTTTAGTTACACTAAAAGTTTTACCAAATTTAAACATATCACGGGTTTTTGGTTTGGGTGCCTTAGGGACATACATAAATTTTTATTCTTTCCCAACAAAAGCTCTCTCCTTTTTGAAACCAAGAGAGGGAAAAGTTGAACTCAAAGTTTCCATAGCTTCTTCAAGTTTACCAATTCTAATAGTTCTATCATCATTTGTAATGCTACCCTCCAGAACAACAATTTTTTTTATTGATTCCTCCTATCAACTCATTAGTATGGATAGCATCAAAAAGTAAATTGGGAAAACTTTTCTCTAAAGAATCTAGTCTTTTTACCACCTCATCTAAAGTGATCTCAGTTTTAGCAACATTAATGGGAGGACTTCCTACTAAATTTTCAATTAAAACATAGGCTTCGGAAGCGGGAGCACCTAGGAAATTACCACCAATAAGAGTATTTAGAACATATCTATTCCAAGTAGAAATACCAACATAGAAATTCCTAAGAAGAATCATAGTAGAATATTTCTTAGTACATCTATGATGAGCATCACATATTCTGTACCAAGCATCTTTCAAACTTTCACCCCCTTGTTTCTTAAAAGTACGAACCTCAACTTCAGGGGCATTCATTTTGCAAAGTAAAGTAAACAACACAAATAAAAACTATACTAATTTTTTTTAGATTTTCGATATAAAATGCAAAAATATAAAAATAAAGTATGCAACCAAAACAATAACAAAGTAAAAGAGTTCAGAGTGAGAGACTCCCCTCGCATAAGAGATTCTTTTCTCCCCGGCAACGGCGCCAGAAAAAGTCTTGCTGAACACGGAGTTGATAAAGGAGAATTTATGCGCAACGTTGAGTGGAACCCCAAGAGGAAGGTATGATGAGTACAACAGAAAGTTTTCCCTCAGTAAGAAACCAAGGTTTATCGACCAGTAGGAGAAACACGTTCTCTCCCGAGGTGTTGCGAACCAACTCGTGGCAGTGTCAGCAACAACGTGGAGACCTGCACACAAACAACCGAGTACTTTGTCCTCAACTTTCAGAGAGGTTGTCAAGCTCGCTGGTTTTGCAGAAAACAAAGGATTAAACGAACCGTGTGGAAGAAGAATTGTTTGCAGAGAACAGAACAGGAACATGATGTAGAAGATCGCAATTAAAAGAAGAAGGACCGGGGTCCACAGTTCACTAGAGGCGCCTCCCCAATAAAATAAATATGCTGGGTAAACAAATTACAGATGGGCAATTGACAAACAGAGATTCTACGCTAAAGGTTGGTGCAGAGTACATGCTATTAAAGTATGCGGGCATTACAACAATATACATAGACCGTAATCCAACTGCATCTATGACTAATAATCCACCTTCAGGATTGCATCCACGACACCCTCCAGTATTAAGTTGCAAGCAACGGACTATCGCTTTAAGCAATGTGTGTACAGTAAACGATGAAACTACCCTTGAATAGAACACCGCTGTTTTCTCCCTAGTAGCAACAACACATCTACAACCGTAGAGAACAAGTTCACTTCCCATGGTTAAATAGAGGCATGAACCCACTATCGACCATAAATACTTCCTCTTGGAGTCGCTAACATCTACTTGGCCAGAGCATCTACTAGAAACGGAGAGCATGCAAGATCATAATAACATAATACATAATCTCAACCAAAGCAATCTCTCTATAAATCGGATCCACATCAAACCAACATGTAGCAATTACAAATAGATGATCTTGATCACGTTAGGCAGCTCACAAGATCTATACATGAAGCACAACAAGGAGAGGACAGCCATCTAGCTACTGCTCTGGACCCATGGTCCCGTGGAGGACTACTCACGCATCACCTCGGATGAAGACATGGCGATGTAGAGGCCTCCGGCGGTTATTTCCCTCTCCGGCAGGGTGCCGGGATGGACTGCAGAACCCTCCCGAACAAGGGTTTCGGTTGACGGTGGCGTAGGAACTTTTCGTGGATGGAGGCTTGGGTCCCTGGGGTTTTCCCGGTACGAGTAATAAATAGGAAGAAGGGAGGAGCAAACGAGGCGACGAGGCGCCAGTACATGGGCCAGGCGCGGCCAAGGGTGGGGCCGCGCCTGCCCTATGTACTGCCATGTGGCAGCTCTCCTGCGCGTGTCCTTCTGGCTCCGTCTTCGTCCCGGAAAAATAAGACTGGGCTTTTATTTCGTCCAATTCCGAGAAACTTTCATGTATAACTTTTCTGAAACATAAAAACAACAGAAAACAGGAACTGGCACTGCGGCACTGCGTTAATAGGTTAGTCCCAGAAAATGCTAAAAAATGTGGAAAAGTGCAAATAAAACATATAAGAATTGTAACAAAACAAGCATGGAGCATCAAAAATTATAGATACGTTTCGGACGTATCAGCCCGCCACCAGAAAGAGCAGCAGGAGCGCTGACGGGGATCTCGGCCACTTGCCGGAGGTGGAAGAGACCGCCATACCTCGCTAGCATTGGACGAGAAATGATGTCTTCTACCGCCGCGAGGCGAGCACGCACAGCCGAGGGCCCCTGCCCTTGGCCACCGGTCAGGGCACCACCCATCAAGGCGACGCCGTAGACCACCGAACCGACGACGCACAGAGGATGCGCCGCCGCACACCACCAGCCGCGCCGCCCAAAAGACGTCTTCCCCCACGCGAAGGTAACCCATCGGGGCGCACGCACCGGTACCCCCACCCATCGTCTTCGACAGCCGAGCGTGGCCACCACCACCGGCACCGGCCAGACGGGGAAGATCGACGAGGAGCTTTTCTAGGGTTCGGGGTCGCTCTGGAGTGGCCCGCGCAAGCCGCCCGAGAGCCTCCTCTGTCAATAGGTACCTTACTGGGTCTCACACCTCCTTTTGTAAACTATTAATGTAAGGCGAGTGCTTCCATAGACCCTCAACAGCGAACAATTATGTTGAGCGGAACACAAGGACAGCCCAGATTAATCCGCGGCAAGGGGCAGGATCGACTTTTCATCTTCAATTTGGGTACAGAAATACCCGATCCAAAACCCGCAGGACCCGTTAGCCGAGGGGGTATGCGTATCACCGCGAGAATACATACACGCCCATACCTCTTCCGCGTACACGCCCGTACCTCTTCAGCGTACACGATCATCTGTATCTCTTCCGCGTACACATGGTTCCACACATGGGTCCACGCCCACACGCACAGTCCAAAAGAGTCCACTATTTTGACCCCACTCGGCCTCATCCCCTCCCCACCATCCCCATTTCTGGCAAAAAGCAGATGAAGAGAAAACCCTAACCCTAGTTCGACCAAAGCCTCTCTCCACTCCAATTTCTTCGTCGAAGCACAGATCCGGCTATGGACATGAACTTGGCCGCGGCTGCTGCTGGTTTGGAGGGCGGAGTGGGAGCGGCTGCGCCTGCTGGTGCGGTGGCGGACAACGGAGCAGGAGCAGCTGGTGCTGCTCTGGTTTGTGGCGGCTGCTGCTCGCACCGCTGCGGAGAGGGAGGCGATGTACAAGGAGATCGATGCCTTGTACGAAGTCCACGAGTACGTCGAGCCCTGCGAGGTAAATCTCTGTCTCCCCCCTCAGATCTGGTAACTGCTGCTATGTCGATGTAGTAGATCTACTCCCTCCGTCCACAAATCCCTCATTCCTTCAACCAATATGCTCATTAATCAAGAAGATGCTTTGATTTAGGTGCTAATAAATGTTGTGAATGCTAGTAACCAATAAAACAATATTGAGAAACCAAAAATGATTAATGGGGACTGGGATCAAGGCATGCACTAGGGCAGTGGCAAATCTAGCACTAAAAGAAAGGGTAGGCTGAAACCCCAAAGACTAAGCACTGAGCTCAATTTAGAAACCATGGCAAATATGGATCCAAGCTGCGATGTGAACCAGCCTGAATTCAACCAAATCATCGGCTATATAGTTGGGCTAAGGCTCAAGTTGTTGTTCACTCCCTCCTATACCGTAATACATCACTGATTCATGCTGGAACGATGATTTTCGTTTTCTTTCTCGATCAGCCATAGACTAAAGTGTATATACTCAAGATTTGTGTATGCTCTGATTTGTGCCTTCGTATGGGAAAAAAGATGCTGATAGTGGATGCTCCGTTCCAGTATTATGGGCTCCTAGTGAAGAACTATCTGTTTCAAAACACCTAACAAATAAGGCCTGCTTTCATTTAATTTGCTAATTAATCACATCCTATAATTACTCCTTGCCCCAATGCATGCCTCTCTCCTATTTTTTTTAGGTTGGGTGAAACGATTTCTTCACATGCAGTGAGCTAAAATGACGATCCACTTGCCATGTTTAATAGATGCATTTAAAAGAAAAAAAAAAGTCAAAACAAGCTGCTGATTGGTTAAAGCGGTTCAAAAATAAAAAGGTTTCTTTTTCTAACAATGTTTCGTAGAAATTTTCACGCCACGAAATATGTGTAGAAATGAACTTTGGGAAAGCAGAATTTACAAAGAACGAATCATGAGGAAAAATTAGAATCTATGGGCGGAGTCAATTCGGTGTTGTGCCCCTGGTCCTACAAAACTTATAAGGAATAGTACTATGATGGGAATAGTTAGCTACCTCTCATTTTTTGCGACCAATTGTAATAGTTCTCCCTTTCTACATGTAATACATTTATATGTTTCAGATGAAGTTTGTTCGATTCTGAGGCAATTCAACATATCCAATGTCTCATCGGTTCTAATTTTTTTGTAGGATTATTCCGCATGTGTAGTATGTTTTTGTTCAATGAAATGAATACTGTCCTTGTATTGGTTTACTGTCCTTCCATGTATGATGCACATGACTAACTAATTTTATTTGCAGTACAACACAGATGATGACGTCGACGAGGACAACTTTGAGTCCTACATGCAGTGGCAGGTCAAGAGCTTCGAGTCTCGGAAGCTGAACACACTGCATAGGGGAAGACATGTTTGCCCCTTCTAGCCCTGCAAGGTGAAGGACGGTTTGCTGGCTTCCCTTGAGATGCATGCTATGGACAATCGCCACAACACACGTGAGTGGTAGGGCAAGGCTGACCACGAGGCACTTGTAAGGTTTCTGCTGGGTCCTCGCCTTCCCCGTTCCGGTAGGATCCTCAAGAGGCGTCGTAACATGTGAACCTACCATGCATGCCTCAGCCTAATGCCTCGCCGCCGTATATATGTTATGTCCCTTGGAACTTATTTCTGTCTAGTGTTGTAATGAAGAATTAAGAACCTTTAGGTTTAATGTGTGTATGTAGAACCTTAAGTTCTACTTATCAAATGTGTTAGTACTAAGAACTTATATCTCCAGTGGTTATGCATGAATGTGTTGTTTGTTATTTTCATGCATAGATTGTTTTTTACATAAACTGCTCAGTCTCCCTAGCTAAACTTGTTCATCCCCTCGATAACAAAGTAATTGCCACGTAGATATCTTAGCTAACATCAACCAAGTTTGATTACCATAGAAGCTAGGCAGGTTGGTTTAGAGCTCGGGTAAGAAAGGAGTAAAAAATAGTCACATATATATTCATCTTAGGGTTCACTGTTGGTACACGCACTCAGTTGGAACTAGTCTATATATTCATCTTAGGGTTCACTATTGGTACACGCACTTAGTAAGTCTCCTAGGGTTCTGACATGAAATAACCATGCACTCAGTTGGAACTAGTCTATAAACTGACTAACTTGGGGTGTACCATCCAGGAACTACCTCGTTCTTGATAGTTCTCTGGAGCACATTCGAAGAAGATAAAACTAGCTAAATCTGTTCAGAGATTAAATGTATTTAAACATTTTTTTCCTTATGTTTGAGTTTTTCTTGGCAACTTGAATTCAACAGAAATTTAATAGCTTATTGTCACAGAAATTCAAAAAAAAAGGTTCACGCTTTGTCTTACTATATATATCAGAGTATGTGCAAAAATTTGTGGACCAATTCTTGGAGGTCGAAAAAATCACATTGTTAGAAACAGAACCGTTTGGGTTACATCAAACCACTTTTTCTAACCTAGTCGATTTTTCGACCTTTGAAATATCAACTAATATTTTTCCCACAATATGTCACACGTATTTTAGGACATAATACGTTGGTTAATTTTGTTTTTGAATTATATGATTTGAACCTTAAATGCACATGTGCTGTAGTATTATACAAATTGAAATTCAAAAGCTATAGTTGGTCAACATTCCAGACAGGTTATAGGCCGGTTTGTACTAAACCCAGTAACATGGAGCATGGACGCGGGGAAGGAACTCATGGCCCATCTAGCGGGGTTTTTTAGTTTTGTTCTGTTTTTTTCCCAACTCGAATTTAACTGAAATTTAATAGTTTATTTTCACAGAAATTCAAAAAATGAAAAAACCTTCACACTTAGTCTTAGAATGGATACGGGAGTGTGTGCAATAAGTTCTGGAGCGTTTCTCGAAGGTTGAAAACTTCACATTCTTACAAACGGAAACGTTTGGGTTATTACATTAAACCACTTTTTCTAAGCTAGTCGATTTTTCGACCTTCGAAAAAAATCTAGTTTTTTTCCCCAATATGTCACACGTTTTTCTGAACATAATTTGTTGGTTAATTTTTTTTGAATTATTTGAATTTAACCAGAAATACGGCTGATTAGACGAGCCAATGCACGCGGGGAACACTCCGGACTGGTAATAGGCCGATTTGTACTAGGCAAACGTGCGACTTTGTGGAGATTAGACGTGTGGAGCAAACTCATGGCTTTATCTGTCAACTTTTTTTTTCACAGCTTGAATTTAACAGAAATTTAAAAGTTTATTATCACAAAAATTCAAATAAATAAAAAAAACTTCACAATTTGTCAAACTATGGAAACGAATAACTTTTACCTAATTTTTTTCTCTTTTTCATTTAAACACAGATGCAAACATTACATGAACCATTACATAGTTTAAAATAAGATTAGAACATTGAAAAATGAGAAAACCTAACTAGTGTTGTCCTCGGGTGTTTCCTGTGTTCGCTGCCAAGAAAGAACACTCTCAGGCACCCAGGCTGGAAACGTATACTAGTGGTTCAATTGGCCGGTGGCCATTTTCGCTGCAAAGAAAGAACACTCGAAAATCTCTAACTGTCGGTGCTCGAGCTTGACTCGCTGATGTGGTAGTGTATGCAGCAGGATGTGCCGTCGAACACCTTGACGACCATGTCGCCATCCCCCTCGTAGAAGAAGGTGAGCTGGCAGCCGGGTTTGAGATCGAGGTAGTGGGCGAACTTGTCCCACCCGGTGTGCAGGTACATCTTGCCCTGCCCGTCGAACAATACCTCGACACGCCATCGACAAAAGTTGCAGCTGACCTCCCGTAGCTGCAACTCTGCCGGCTCGACGCCATCGACGAACTTGGCGAACTTGTCTGGAAGCCGCTTGATGCTGAGAGGGTCCTCGTCGATGCGTAGGATGAAATCGAAACACGTCGCCTCCTCTGAAGATGTTGACGGCGCTGGCGACGGCTAAGCGGCTGGGTGATGCTGCTCCAGCATGGCGTCCACGGCCACGGTGATACGTCTCCAACGTATCTATAATTTCTTATGTTCCATGCTAGTTTTATGACAATACCTACATGTTTTATTCAGACTTTATAATGTTTTTGTGCATTTTCTGGAACTAACCTATTAACAAGATGCCACAGTGCCAGTTCCTGTTTTCTGCTGTTTTTGGTTTCAGAAAAGTTAGTTTACAAATATTCTCGGAATTGGACGAGAAAAAAAACCCACGGCCCTATTTTCCACGGAGTGTTCCAGAAGATCGAAGAAGATTCGGAGAAGGCCAGCAGGGGGCCACCCCATAGGGCGGCGTGGCCGGGCCCACAGGCGCGCCGGGGTGTGGGGAGCCCACCTCGGGACTCCCCCGACGCTGCCCCTTCGCCTATTTATTCCTTCGTCTCGGAAAACCCTAGGACTGAGAGCCAAAATACGAGAAAAGTTCCAGAGACGCCGCCGCCGTCAAACCCATCTCGGGGGGTTCTGAAGATCTCCTCCGGCACCCTGACGGAGAGGGGAATCATCACCGGAGGGCTCTACATCACCATGCCCGCCTCCGGACTGATGCGTGAGTAGTTCATCCTTGGACTATGGGTCCATAGCAGTAGCTAGATGGTTGTCTTCTCCTATTATGCCATCATGTTTAGATCTTGTGAGCTGCCTATCATGATCAAGATCATCTTATTGTAATGCTACATGTTGTGTTTGTTGGGATCCGATGAATATGGAATACTATGTCAAGTTGATTATTGATCTATCATATATGTTATTTATGATCTTGCATGCTCTCCGTTGCTAGTAGAGGCTCTGGCAAAGTTGATACTTGTAACTCCAAGAGGGGGTATTTATGCTAGATAGTGGGTTCATGCCTCCATTGAATCTCGGGACAGTGACAGAAAGTTCTAAGGTTGTGGATGTGGTGTTGCCACTAGGGATAAAACATCAATGCTTTGTCTAAGGATATTTGTATTGTTTACATTACGCACAGTACTTAATGCAATTGTCTGTTGTTTGCAACTTAATACTGGAAGTGGTGCGGATGCTAACCCGAAGGTGGACTTTTTAGGCATAGATGCATGCTGGATGGCGGTCTATGTTCTTTGTCGTAATGCCCTAAGTAAATCTCATAGTAGTCATCATGATATGTATGTGCATTGTTATGCCCTCTCTATTTGCCAATTGCCCAACTGTAATTTGTTTACCCAACATGTTATTTATCTTATTGGAGAGACACCGTTAGTGAACTGTGAACCCCGGTCCATTTTTTTACATCTGAAATACAACCTACTGCAATCATTGTTCTCTTTTGTTTTCTGCAAGCAAACATCATTTTCCACACCATACGTTTAATCCTTTGTTTTCAGCAAGCCGGTGAGATTGACAACCTCACTGTTAAGTTGGGGTAAAGTATTTTGATTGTGTTGTGCAGGTTCCACATTGGCGCCGGAATCTCTTGTGTTGCGCCGCACTACACTCCTTCACCAACAACCTTCACGTGGCCTTCATCTCCTACTGGTTCGATAACCTTGGTTTCTTACTGAGGGAAAACTCGCTGTTGTATTCATCATACCTTCCTCTTGGGGTTCCCAGCGGACATGTGCTTTACCGTCACAAGGAGCTACTTTTCTGGCGCCGTTGCCGGGGAGATCAAGACACGCTGCAAGGGGAGTCTCTCACACCCAATTTCTTTACTTTGTTTATTGTCTTGCTTTATTTTATTTCCTGTCTTGTTTGCTTTCTTTATATCAAAAACACAAAAAAATTAGTTACTTGTTTTACTTTATTTAATTCGGTTTTGCTTTATTTATTTTTATTATTGCTAAAATGAGTAGTCCTGAAGTTGAAGTTCATTCGTTTAAGCAACAAGGGGGAGAAAGTTTTAAAGATGCTTGGTATAGAATTAGTGATGCTCATCATAGGTGCACTAAAAAACACTCCATTATTATCCTCCTTAGGAACTTTTATGTTGGTATCTCTAGCTGGAATAGGTATCTTCTTGATACTCTTACAGGGGGTAATTTCCTAGGTACTCCTGCTCTAGAAGCTAGTTGCATCATTGAGAGTCCAGTCGGAATACCACCTGTTAATGAAGCTAAAATTTAAATCTCTCTTGAGGATGTCATGAAAAAGTTGGAGGCCATAGAGAAAAAATTTCCAAGTGTTGAGACTAAATTAGGAATATTACTTTATAATACTGATAAAGTTGATAAATCCCTAGGAGGAATTAATGAAAAAATTGCTGTCTTAGAAACTTGTGCTATCCATGATAATCAAACCCATAGGATTGGTTAACTTGAAGAAGCTATGGGAACCTTGGGTTCAACTTTTTCTTCTCTTAAGTTTAAGGAGAAACCTTATGTGGGTAAGGAGCAAAAGTTCATGTATGTCCCTAAGGTGCCAAAGCCAAAGAATCATTATGAGATTAAAATTGATAAAACCCTTAGTACCACTATGGAAAATTTAGATAATGGAGCATCTAAGATACCTTTTGCGACAAGTTGTGTTTTTAAGGAAAATTATGATGTTGATGCTTCTTCCCTTGATGTTACTTGATTTTCACTTTCTGCGCCTAGCTGAAAGGCGTTAAAGAAAAGCGCTTATGGGAGACAACCCATTATTTTATTTCCGAAATTTTTATTTTATATTTCAGTCGAGGTGCTTACTACTACTGTAGCAATACCTTTGTATCTTTATTTTCTTGCATTGTTGTGCCAAGTAAAGTCTTTGATAGAAAGTTGATACTATATTTGAATTTCTGCGCAGGAACAGATTTTTAGCTGTCACGAATTTGAGTTGTTCTCTCTGTAGAAAAATCGTAAAATCTTGAAAAAATTCATGAGTAATCCTCAGATATGTATGCAACTTTCATTCAACTGGAGCTTTTCCATCTGAGCATGTTAAGTGCCTCGAAAAAATTCGTCTTTACGGACTGTTCTGTTTTGACAGATTCTGCCTTTTATTTCACATTGCCTCTTTTACTGTGTTTGAGTGGGTTTCTTTGCTCCATTAAATTTCAGTAACCTTGGGTAATATCCAGAAGTGTTGGGAATGATTGTGTCCTTGCTGAACATGTGAATTTTTGATTATGCACTAACCCTATAATGAGTTTGTTTTGAGTTTGGTGTGGAGGAAGTTTTCAAGGATCAAGAGAGGAGGATGATATAGTATGATCAAGAAGAGTGAAAAGTCTAAGCTTGGGGATGCCACCGTGGTTCATCCCTGCATATTTCAAGAAGACTTGAGCTTCTAAGCTTGGGGATGCCCAAGGCATCCCCTTCTTCATCAACAACTTATCAGGTCACCTCTAGTGAAACTATATTTTAATTCCGTCACATCTTATGTGCTTTAGTTGGAGCGTCTGTGTGCTTTTATTTTCGTTTTGTTATTTTCATTCTCTGAATAAATCGGATCCTTACATGCTTGTGTGGGAGAGAGACACGCTCCGCTTTTTCATATGAACACTGGTGTTCTTCGTTTTACTTTTAATGTTCATGGCAAAAGCTGAAAGCCACTGCATTTATTGCTATTTGGTTGGAAACAGAAAATGCTTCATGTGGTAGTGGGTATATTGTCTTGAATAATTTGATACTTGGCAATTGTTTTGAGCTCTCAAGTAGATCATGTTTAAGCTCTTGCATCATGTATTTTAAACCTATTAGTGGAGAACTACCGTAGAGCTTGTTGAAATTTGGTTTGCATGAATGGTCTCTCTAAGGTCTAGATATTTTCTGGTAAAAGTGTTTGAGCAACAAGGAAGGAAGTGTAGAGTCTTATAATGCTTGCAATATGTTCTTATGTAAGTTTTGCTGTACCGGTTTATACTTGTGTTTGCTTCAAACAACCTTGCTAGCCAAAGCCTTGTACTGAGAGGGAATGCTTCTCGTGCATCCAAAACCTTGAGCCAAAACCTATGCCATTTGTGTCCACCATAACTACCTACTATTTGGTATTTTTCTGCCATTCCAAGTAAATACTTCATGTGCTACCTTTAAACAATTCAAAACTTTATTACTCCTTATTTGTGTCAATGTTTTATAGCTCATGAGGAAGTATGTGGTGTTTTATCTTTCAATCTTGTTGGGCAGACTTTCACCAATGGACTAGTGGCACATCCGCTTATCCAATAATTTTGCCAAAAGAGCTGGCAACGGGGTGCCCAGCCCCAATTAATTAACTTTCATTAATAATTATCTTCACATGTTTTGCCCTGATTTATCAGTAAGCAACTTAATTTTGCAATAGACACTCCTCCATGGTATGTGAAATGTTGGAAGGCACCCGAGGATTCGGTTAGCCATGGCTTGTGAAAGCAAAAGGTTGGGAGGAGTGTCATCCATAAATAAAACTAAAGTACATGTGTAAACAAAAGAGAAGAGGGATGATCTACCTTGCTGGTAGACATAACATCATTCATGGGAGCCGCTCTTTGAAAGTCTGTTTGACAAGGGGGTTAGAGTGCCCACTACCATTCGTTGACAACAACAAACACCTCTCAAAACTTTACTTTTATGCTCTCTATATGATTTCAAAACTTGAAAAGCTCTAGCACATGATTTAATCCCTGCTTCTCTCTGCGAAGGGCCTTTCTTTTACTTTATGTTGAGTCAGTTTACCTACTTCTTTCTATCTTTGAAGCAAACCCTTGTGTCAACTGTGTGCATTGATTCTTACATGCTTGCTTACTTCACTCATCATATTACTTTGTGTTGACAATTATCCATGAGATATACATGTTGAAAGTTGAAAGCAATTGCTGAAACTTAAATCTTCCTTTGTGTTGCTTCAAAACCTTCTATTAAGAATCTATTGCTTTATGAGTTAATTCTTATGCAAGACTTTTTGATGCTTATCTTGAAAGTACTATTCATGAAAAGTTTTTGCTATATGATTCAGTTGTTTAGCCATTATCTTTTTGTTAGCAAACTATAGACCATTGCTTTGAGTCACTTCATTCATCTTAGATGCTTTACAATAGTATTGATCAAGATTATGTTGGTAGCATGTCACTTCAGAAATTATTCTTTTTATCGTTTACCTACTCGAGGGCGAGTAGGAACTAAGCTTGGGATGCTTGATACGTCTCCAACGTATCTATAATTTCTTATGTTCCATGCTAGTTTTATGACAATACCTACATGTTTTATTCAAACTTTATAATGATTTTATGCATTTTTTGGGACTAACCTATTAACAAGATGCCACAGTGCCAGTTCTTGTTTTCTGCTGTTTTTGGTTTCAGAAAAGTTAGGCTCCATTTGGTACCTCTGTTTTTGTTGAAGTATTATGAGAATACTGCAGTTTTTAGAAATACTACAGTATGGAAAACTGTGAGGTGTTTGGCTCTAACAAATATTGCAGTTTTCAAAACCATAGTATTCCCGAAACTGTGGTATTTTTGCAGTATTGAAAAAAGAGGTCCGGCCCTCTTTTTTCTGAAACAGAGAAACGAGAAAAACGACGCATCATACATTGCTCGCATTTCCAAGTCGCCCCCGCATCATATCTGCTCTAGATCCTCGCTTGGCGCCATGGTGAAACACATGGGCGCCAGCAGAAAACGCGCTAGCCCACGGCCGAGCCTGAGATGAGAGGACCTGGGAGGAACCGTCTAGTGATCCAGGCCATTGCAATTCGCGCAAGAAGACGGCGCACGATGCCACGGCGGCCAGCGCCCACGCCATTGGAGCATTGTACTACTCCGTCCAATCAGTTTACAACCGCTATTGTAGCTACATTATTGGGCAAAACTTGATTTTACATGCGTCAAAACCACAATAAAGCAGCACTTGACAAACGTCTATGTGTTTTTGCCAAAACGTCAAAAAACTATGGTTTCAAGAAACTGAAGTATTCCTTTGCCCAACACGGAGATACTATGGTTTTGTAATACTTTATTTTTAGAAATACTTTGTTGCCAAACTAGGCCTTAGTTTACAAATATTCTCGGAATTGGACGAAACAAAAACCCACGGCCCTATTTTTCACGGAGTGTTCCAGAAGATCGAAGAAGAGTCGGAGAAGGCCAGAGGGGGGCCACCCCATAGGGCGGCGCGGCCGGGCCCACAGGCGCCGGGGTGTGGGGAGCCCACCTCGGGACTCCCCCGACGCTGCCCCTTCGCCTATTTATTCCTTCGTCTCGGAAAATCCTAGGACCGAGAGCCAAAATACGAGAAAAGTTACAGAGACGCCACCACCGTCAAACCCATCTCGGGGGTTCTGAAGATCTCCTCCGGCACCCTGCCGGAGAGGGGAATCATCACCGGAAGGCTCTACATCACCATGCCCGCCTCCGGACTGATGCGTGAGTAGTTCATCCTTGGACTATGGGTCCATAGCAGTAGCTAGATGGTTATCTTCTCCTATTATGCCATCATGTTTAGATCTTGTGAGCTGCCTATCATGATCAAGATCATCTTATTGTAATGCTACATGTTGTGTTTGTTGGGATCCGATGAATATGGAATACTATGTCAAGTTGATTATTGATCTATCATATATGTTATTTATGATCTTGCATGCTCTCTGTTGCTAGTAGAGGCTCTGGCCAAGTTGATACTTGTAACTCCAAGAGGGGGTATTTATGCTAGATAGTGGGTTCATGCCTCCATTGAATCTGGGACAGTGACAGAGAGTTCTAAGGTTGTGGATGTGTTGTTGCCACTAGGGATAAAACATCAATCCTTTGTCTAAGGATATTTGTATTGTTTACATTACGCACAGTACTTAATGCAATTGTCTGTTGTTTGCAACTTAATACTGGAAGGGGTGCAGATGCTAACCCGAAGGTGGACTTTTTAGGCATAGATGCATGCTGGATGGCGGTCTATGTTCTTTGTCGTAATGCCCTAACTAAATCTCATAGTAATCATCATGATATGTATGTAGATTGTTATGGCCCAATTGCCCAACTGTAATTTGTTTACCCAACATGTTATTTATCTTATTGGAGAGACACTGCTAGTGAACTGTGGACCCCGGTCCATTTTTTTACATCTGAGATACAACCTACTGCAATCATTGTTCTCTTTTGTTTTCCGCAAGCAAACATCATTTTCCACACCATACGTTTAATCCTTTGTTTTCAGCAAGCCGGTGAGATTGACAACCTCACTGTTAAGTTGGGGCAAAGTATTTTGATTGTGTTGTGCTGGTTCCACGTTGGCGCCGGAATCCCTGGTGTTGGGCCGCACTACAGTCCTTCACCAACAACCTTCACGTGGCCTTCATCTCCTACTGGTTCGATAACCTTGGTTTCTTACTGAGGGAAAACTCGCTGCTGTACTCATCATACCTTCCTCTTGGGGTTCCCAACGGACGTGTGCTTTACCGTCACAAGCACACGACGACCGCGCCCGCGGCCTCGACCGCCTCGACCGCCTCGCCGGCCACCAGAACCAGCCATGGATTCCCTTGCGGGCTTGTGGGTAGGCTGCGCTACGGTGCAGGTTGTGCGGCGGCTAGGGTTTGTGGGGGAGGAGATGAGGCAGCCGAACGAGCGCCCCTATATAACGCCGCAGGAAACCGTGGTGGGCGGCGGCCGCTGGGCACGCGTGGCTTCGCCAATAACAACATTGGCAGAGGTGGGCGGCGGCCGCTCGGGAGCCGAGGATTCGTCATTAACGTGGCGGTCGAAGCGACTCCAGGCGGGCCCTACAATACCTAGCTCTAGCCCGTTGGATGGACGCCTTCTATAGGGAAACACTCGTGCATGGCTGCGATCTGCTGAGCGACGGAGATCCGCGAGAGGCTCACTCCGCAGTATGATTAGTTCAGGAAGGAGACGTGGTTCGGACCGTTGGGTTGGGCCGTCGGTGCACGGTTTTGTCCGTCGCAGACTTCGCCATGCATGCACCGCACCATGCAGGCTAGCTCCTGTCGCAGACTTTTCCATGCATGCGCCGCACCACGTCAGATGTGCATGCAAACGCGAGCGCTCAGCGAGGCAAACGACGCAGCAGAACCATTTACGGTCGCCGATTCAGAACAATAATGGAAAACTGATTCAGGCGCACCACATTGACACGGATACACAAGCGCAACCCATTACACGGACACAGAAACAGCGCATCGTTTCATTGTAATTGATCGATGGCCTATTTAATTGATCGATCTGGCTTATTTATATAAAGGCTGGCTTTCTGTCTAGAAAAACCGACATGCGTAAAATAGCATGCAAATCTGGGAAATCTATCCTACTAACTACATGAACACTTGACAGCAAAGGATAACGTCAACATTATCTGGAACAACATGATTGTTCTTCTTATTTTCCTTTGCCGTGGACCATGCATCTTATTCCTAGCTCAACTTCTGAAGGGAGTAAGTATGTCCAGATCTGCATTTTACATTTCCATTTACATCCGTTCCCATCGCTTATGATTAATCTATACATATTCAAGAAACAGCTAATTCGTATCTACAGTGGTACATAAAGACCAGCAAGCCTGAAAGCATGCAAATCTGAGGAAACTAATCCTACACAAATATTTGGCGGGAACAGATAACAGCATAATTCTGTCGGAAGATCATTTTCTTATTTTGCTCCACAGCGCACCTACTCTACTTGCTTTGTCCCTCGCCATCGCCTCCGACCAGATACAACTTCTGGCCATCATGGACCATGTCGACATCATGCACCCTCGCGCCATCCTCGCCGAGCAAGCGCAGAAATGAGCTGGACAAGCTCAGCTTCTCCTGAGCTGACCTGATGAGTCCATCAATCGTGTGGGGAATCCACAACGCCACTCCCTCTTTACGCTTAGCATCAGTGTCCCACGGATGGTTAGGGAACACGGAGCATCTCCTCGGGTGCATTTTATCTGTCAGCAGAATAATTTTTGTGGAGGTCAGAAAATGAAAAACATGGGCAGTAATTTGACAAAAGTTTGAGCTTCTGAACTTGCCTCTCACTTCTTCACCACGTGCGGGAAACTTGGATAGCTCCCTCGCTTTCGCTTGTTCCAACAACATCATAAGTGGCTTACTACCCGATTTACGCCCTTCGTCTAGTGGAGTAGTGCCCCATCTGCATACATGGTGTTGTCTAGCTCAACTATGCCTACAATGCAAGTAACAAACTTCGAGGATGAAGTTTTTTGTTGTTGTGTGGTACCTGTCAGTTGTGAACACGCTTGCCCCTGCGTCTACCAGCAACTTCGCCATCATGTACAAGCCCTCTGCGGCGGCTATGTGGAGAGGAGTGCGGTGGTCATAGTCTTTTGAGTCTGGATCAGCGCCATAAGCTAGGGCCCTCCGAACGAAATCAGAGTCCCCCTTTGATACTGCCATGCAGAGATGGCTGCCGCTATTCTCAAGGTTTAGCTTAGCTCCTTTGCAAAAGAGCAATGTAGCCACCCGGTCATGACCCTGCTTCACTGCCTCCAGCAACGGCGTGTTTCCAAATTTATCTGGTTGCGAACATAATTTGAGTGCATAAGATGCGTGATAAGATAAGATGAGATGTTTCACAGAGTTGTACACTACAAGTATATAAGCAAGAATCTTAAAGTGGCAGCAGAGTTGGCATTGAACTGGGTGAGCATACCGATAAGATCAATATCAGCGCCTTCATGGATTAGGAACTGCGCAACATCTTCATACCCTTTAGAAGCTGCTAGATGCTGTGAAGAAGATAATGGTTACATCAGACATATATTACATTATATATCCTGAAAGGTAAAACATTGTGGATTAGATGAAAACTTCAAAACTATTCTTAGAGGTTCATACCAAAGGAGATCGTCCATCATAGTCGGTGTTTTTTGGATCGGCTCCTGCTCGTATTAAACCCTTCAGCTGATGAAGGTCCCCGTAGAAGGCAGCACTATTTACTCTTAATGTCAGCTCTGCCTCTTGCTTCCCTATATGGAATGTGATATCTGATTCTAGTTGTTTGACTCGCCCACCGTATTCATTGTTCTGCAGTTAGAGTAAGTACATCAATGAAAAAAAGAGTACCCTTAAATTGGGAAATTGGCGAAGTAACAACTGTCATGATGATGATTGTATCTATTGTCTGTTGTGTACCTCTGTGAGGTTGCTCAAAATTTTTCTTCCGTCAACGAAATAGATCTCCAATATATTTGTGAATGATTGTTTATCAAGACGTAATAGCCTACAAAGTTCACAAACACGAACACTGTAGGGCTGTGGAATATTGCAAAGAATAGCAATTTCTCCGAAAGAACTCTCAGGCTCCAACATCAAAATAGTCTCTTCTTGACCATCTTCGCCAATTCCAACACCTTCCTAAATAGTATAGAAACACATTGTAACTTAGTATGAATAAAAATATTATTTTATATAATACATCGATTTGTAAGGTACATGATACATACTCTTGTAAATTAAGCAGTTATTCCTAGACTTGAACTCACCAGTGCACCATGGCAGACAAAGTATATCTGATCAACTGCACTTCCTTGCTCCAAAATAACCTCTCCTGGTAGGAAGAACTCTTCTTGCAGTCTGATCACCTGCCAAGAGCAAGAACATGATGAGAAATGCTGTACAAATATATAGTAGTAACTGTATAAATAAATTAACATATATAATTTTGATAGAAGAACAGAGTGTTTACAATCTGTTGAATGAATTCTGCTGAGCATCCTTTGAACAGAGGAGTGCTATCAATGTATGGCTTGTACAGTGTTTGAGAAATCTGCATTTGTAATAAAATATATATCAATTAAATTGAACAAGTCAGGATTGCAGTTGATATGCAAAGAAACAAAAGCTTATGGGCATTAGTTATGCAATCTGAAATTAAATTATTGCAAGTTTTCAATATGACAGAAAGATGGCAATATGTCCAAAATATAATGCATCACCTTTGCCCGAATAGAAATAGGGATGTCCTGTAGTACAGAAGCTTCAGTGTAGCTGCTCTCATACTGCAACCTTAAATGCCCCTTGATCTGTTCTCGTATGTCCTTCCCAAGTTTGTTTCTGTTCATATACCTGATAACTTCTTTCATTTTGTCCCTAAATCGCTCTGTTCTCGAGCCTTTGACAATAAGCGCAGTCATGTTACCGATAAGGTATGCTCCGAGAATCATATCAAAGGAAACATAGATCATGACAAATATCATTTCCCTCACATTTACAGCATGAATGTCACCATATCCTACAGAGAGAAAACGACACCTTTTATGTTGCTGACAAGCATGGAAAGGCAAGAACTTCGTGTTGAACATGAGACTTGAACTTACCTACGGTTGCCATGGTGACGATAGCAAAGTACAGAGAGGTCATATAAAGTTTGACAAGATCAAGTTCCCTGAAGTTCTCATAGCTGTACTCTCCTAACTTCAAACTCCCTATCCATGTATATCCTTCCATTGATTCAGGTAGCGTTGTGGCCAGGTAATAGAAGATACAGGCTGCTGTGTGTGTACAGTAGAGCTCCACGACTATGAGTTTCACTATCCTCGTGAACAGGTAATTCACACGGATGTCCTTTTCTAAATCCCGAAAGAACTCTACAACCTTAAGAGATCTTGTTAAGCGAATCCATAATAGGTATCTTACTTCCTCTTTACTGCCACAAGCCTGTTTTGGAAACACAATGTAAAAACAGGAGCAGACAATCAAAATGTCAACCACAGAATAAACGCCACACCGTATGTTATCAGTGAGATTGATTAAGATCAGTAGGAAGAGATTAACCTTATAGATAATATCCCATGGGAAGCAACCAAGGAGATCAAAAATGAAACTTGATTTGCAATATCTGGATGCAGAGAGAAAACAGGTCAGCGGTTGAATGTTATGGAGAAGATACCGTAGAACATGCAAATGTTGTTTTCAAAAAGAATTTTCCTTTCAGCAACATCAGAATGATCGAGAGTTCCCAACTCATTATTCATGATATCCACCCGTTTTAATGATTCTGTTGGTTTATAAGGGATGAGGTGAAAATATTGGAGTACCAAAAAAAGATGCTAGTTGCACAATCAAAGCGTAAGATGATAAAATATTACCGGAGGGCAATAGAGGTTGGATTGCATACGATGCGATATGTGTCGGGGTCGCGGTAGGCCACAAAAAACTTCAAAACAATATCAATAAGGAAAGCAATCTGCCCAACTATGTCCAAGATGAATAGTCTCTGTGGGAGCCCCCTGAAGAATCCAAATTCGAAGGGCGTAAAGAAGGAACTGTACACTGCCCAAACCAGTATGAACTTTGTCCATAACATATATAACCTGCCGTCAGAAAAATAGAATCATAAATCAGTAAATGTACACCCTCATATTACCATTTTTAAATGTTCTTTCTGTTTCTAGCATGATAAGGAACAAGCTAACATTCTTCAGCGCTCAAAGGTTGCATAATAGTGGACTTCAAAATTTTACCACGCTTGTTTATTAAGAGTCACACAATTTTGTTGCGTATGAAGGTTAAAACTGAATGCGAAAGTGGCTAGAGCACCCACAAACATACCTAGCTAATTAGGCCAAAAGTAGTAGTTAGGCCTAATGGGCCCTCTGTCCTAGAATGGATGCACACACAGCAGAGTTAATCAATTGTGAGATCATACGCATGCTCCATCATGCACATGAACATGTCAGGGGTGATGTGGCCATGAGTGGGTTTCTCTTGTGCACCGATCCAATGGTATTAGTAATAAACTAGTAACTGAGATGCAGGCACAACGGAATGAAATAAACCAACATGACGGTATGGATGTCGCTGGGCCACCTCATCTCCAACAATATCTGTCGCAATCACCAACAAATGGCAAAACTAATAAGAACTAAAGTCAATAGTCAGAAGATCTGACCTTTTTCATCTAATTTACAGTTTTACACTTTCATGTTACCGTTTTGCCATTTCATACGTAATGTCGAAATGATTAATACACCTTTGTAGTAGAATTAAGTAGGCATTCATATACAATCCTTCCGTATCCTGAACTAAACGATTGAAAATTTATCGGGCATACGTGTATACCACAATTTAACCATTGGCTTCTTATACCTGCGAACTGAATGTAAAATTGCAAAGCCTCGTACTGACAAAATAGACACTTGTTACTATTTACAGCGTGCTGAATTAAAGCTAGAAAACAATCCGGCACACTGTTAGCCCAAGCCATCTGCTTCTTATTATTCCTGCAATCTGCATCTAAGTTTGCATATAGCATATTCGTATTGTCACCAATTAATTGTGTCTGTCTAATGAAGCGCGATCACCGCCAATCAAAGACGACACAATCAACATCAAACAAATTTCATAGCTGTCAAGCAGAGATAACCACATGACTTGAACAGATTGCAGGCTACGTATCCACTTAAATATTCCTCGAGATAACGACTCCAGCTACACCCCGAGGATTAGCGGCTCTCCCGGCCATTCTGTTTAATTATTTAGGCTGTTCAAACCACCAATCCAAGTCGTGGGGTGTAGAAACCAAATTTGTAGAGCACGACGTTACCGATAGCCTCTCAAGCCGCCGTACACCTGGTTGGCGTTTGAGGAGGAAGGCTGCTCGTAGAAGCTATATATAGCTTACTTGTCATACTGTGATAACCACAGAGCCCTGCTTATTATATTCAAAAATATGCTTTGTAGTTGATGGTAGTAGCTAGTAAGAGAAAATATGCAAGTTGGCAGTTCGGAACCTCTGTTACTGGTGTGTGTGCATAAATAAAATATCGCATGCATCCAAATTTGGGGATTTATCAATTCTCTATGTAAAAAATCATGTAACTTGTGAATTTGTATTCAGCATGCTTACAAATTGTGCAGTTCTAGTAGTGGATAATGAACATGGCCAGTTAAAGTCGTGTTGCTGAAAAGGCAAAAGCTCGTGCGACAAAAGTTGATAAAGCAAAAGTAAGCTAGCTAGTAGTAGTACGTAGGCACCTCTGTTCGTGCGGCCCTTGTACACGAACCCGTGAACGCTGGCTGCAACCTACATCGCCCTGCCGAAGCAACTAGCAAGCTCGCGCAACTGGCGAGCTGATCCACAACCGACGGCCGGGTTTGCGGCGGCGGCCATGGAGCGCACGCGCGCACCGTACACCGGAAGCGACGATTGGGACGGCAGTAAAAGTAACAGAGGCCGAAAAATCCGCCGGAAAAATCTCAATTCTCTACCGGCACAGGATTTACTGCGAATATTTCTGGTGCCGATTGTTTGGATTTATATTTTTTGAACGGCCGCTAGCTTTGCTTCATCATGGCGAAGCAATATCCAGTCGAGCGCGCGAGCTTCCGGAACACGCGTCGAGAAGGCAGGAGATTTTCTACAGTGGCCAGCCAGGTGTGCGGCGCGCGCGAGCCAACGGAGAAAACGAAGGGAGAGCGAGCGGTGCGTACTTGTTGTCGGGGAGGATGATGAGGTCGTGGAAGAAGCCGCCCTCGCCGTCGACGGCGGGGATGCGGCGGCGGCGGCGGCGCGGGCGGAAGCGGTCGAGGCGGAGCTCGGAGCCGAAGAGCGCGAGGCGGCTCTGGCGGGACGACTCGAGCCGGTCCGGCACCACGTCCACCTCGAACTCCTCCTCCTCCTCGTCATCCTCCTTGGTCGTCCTCTTCGACCCCGGCCGCGACACCATGGGCAAGCGGGGCAGTGGTAGCAAAAGGTGGTGGCGGTGGAGCTAGCTATGGTTCTTGAGCGATGCGACGCGACGCGAGGATATATCGGAGGGAGGAAGGCGACCGGGTTATTTATAGATGGACGGAGTGCTGAATAGTGGGAGACGAGGAGGAGAAAGAAGCCAGCGGGAGATGGAGGGGTCTAATCAAGCGGCGCTGGGGTCACCGGGCCGGTTACCACCGGCCGCCGACGCCCGCGGCCGGTGGGAGAGGAGACGACCTCCAGCAAATGGAAAGTATATAGAAGACAAAACTCTCAGTTTTTTTCCCTTTGCCACGCGATCGAACGCCGCTATAAACGCACACCTTTATTACAACTCGACGTACTATCAGGTGTTCGTACTCTTTCCCAATATTGATTGACTACTATAGTTGCACGTGTGCGTGTAGCTTTGGCACTGCGACGTATTTACAAATCTACGATTTGATATCTATATTTATCTATCTTCAGATTGTGTCATAGAAGAAAAAATAATTTGAAGACCTCGAAGGTTTAGTTGTTTCTTTTCGACTTTATTTTGTAATTATTGAAGACAACTTGTGTATCTCTATCGTGTACTATGTATTGCTATCAATATATGTGGTATTGATTGTAAAAAAAAATGAGTGTGTCTTCTGCTCGCAAGCAAGACCGACGTGAGAGACGGATAAGGTTGCAAGAATATGGTATTTCAATGCCAAAAATTAACATGACACGTAATTTACAATTCAAAAATATATATTTTTGACGAAAATACCTTGGCATCTACATTATCGTACCCGTTAAGCAAACCCTAAGCATCCGTTTTTAAATGGTTACAGCATCTCCACGGGCGATCTTCGAATAGGCGTCGGAAGGTTGCCTGCAATACCTCTTTTGATATAGGAAGGGGTTTCCTACACCGGCAACTCCTACAAATTGTTTGGGGCCGAGAAGAATTCAAACTGAAATGCTGAGTTTCATTTAAATTTAGTTATATTTGCAAAGTTGAATGAAAACTATTAAAATTTAACTAACTCCTAGTTTACTCGCCGTCAGTCGCGGCGCCTAACAGGCCAGCCTCCCGTCGTTCTTTACCATGGCTGCCTGCACTTCGCCCTCCTATCCGACCTTGCTTCCCGCATGTGGTGGTCTAGCATCGTAGCATGCGTCGTCAGAGTTTCCCTGTGACGTTGGGCCTTCAACGGCGCCCGTCACTCATGGGGCGTTTCGTTCTAGGCGAGCCATAATGTTCACGGACGGTGGCTAACGGTGAGTATGGAGGCGAGGTGAGCTGGAAAGGGGTGTTAAATAGGAGACAAGGTGAGCTGATGGGCGAATTTTATGGTGACGGTATTCGAGACGTCTCCACCTAGGGAAACTAGCTTGTCCATTAAAGATGGTGACCCACCTCTGAGGCATCCCAAGTGTCTCATTACAAAGGAGCCGTCAGTAATAAAGCTGACAAGTCATCCCCGCCCCTAAAATCTTACATGGAGTGAGGATCCGTGATGTCTACGCACGCTTCTATTCCTGTAGACAGTGTTGGGCTTCCAAGAGCAGAGGTTTGTAGAACAGCAGCAAGTTTCCCTTAAGTGAATCACCCAAAGTTTATCGAACTCAGGGAGGTAGAGGTCAAAGGTATCCCTCTTAAACAACCCTGCAATTACGATACAAGAAGTCTCTTGTGTCCCCAACACACCTAATACACTTGTCAGATGTATAGGTGCACTAGTTCGGCGAAGAGATAGTGAAATACAAGTAATATGGATGATTGTAAGTAGTAATTGCAATCTGAAATAAAGATGGCAGAAAGTAAACATGTAACAGAACTTGTTGGAAACGGTGTTTCAATGCTTAGAAACAAAGCTTAGGGATCATACTTTCACTAGTGGACACTCTCAACAATGATCACATAAATAAATAAGTTCTCTTCTCTTATGCTACTTCAACACTCTCTTGTTGGATAACAAACTCCATTCATTGTGTAGGGCTACAAGAGCTCCCTCAAGCCGGAGTAAACAAGCTCCACAACATTCGGAATTCATATTTAAGTAACCTCTAGAGTGCATAATAGACCGTTGCAATTTAGACCGAGTAATAACATAGCATACACACTGTCACCTTTAAGCTATGAAAGGGGGAATAGATCACATCAATACTATCATAGTAATAGTTAACTCCATAATCTACAAGAGATTACAATCATAACCTACGCCAAGTACTACATGATGCACACACTGTCAACTTTACATCATGGAGGAGGAATAGACTACTTTAATAACATCACTAGAGTAGCACATAGATTAGTAGTGATACAAAGCTCATGATCACATAAAGATCACACCATGGGAGAGAGAGATGAACCACATAGCTACCGGTAGAGCCCTCAACCTAGGGGGAGAACTACTCCCTCCTCATCATGGGAGACAGCAACGGCGATGAAGATGGCGGTGGTGTCGATGGAGATGACTCCGGGGGCAATTCCCCGTCCCGGCGGCGTGCCGGAACAGAGACTTCTGTCCCCCGAAACGGAGTTTCGCGATGGCGGCGGCGTCCCTGGAGTCTTTCTGGAGTTTCGTCAATTGGTATCGCGTTTTTAGGTCGCAAGGGCATATATGGGCGAAGAGGCGGCGCAGGAGGGGCACCAGGGCGCCCTCCCCACCTGGTGGCGCGGCCAGGCCTGGCCCCGCGCCCAGGTGTGGTGTGGTGGCCCCCTGGCCCGCCTCCGACTCTCCTTCGGTGTTCTGGAACCTTCCGGGAAAATAAGATATTTGGTCTTCGTTTCGTCGAATTCCGAGAATATTGCCCGAACAGCCTTTCTGGAACCAAAAACAACAGAAAACAGGAACTGGCACTTCGGCATCTTGTTAATAGGTTAGTTCCGGAAAATGCATGAAATCATCATAAAGTGTGAGCAAAACATGTAGGTATTGTCATAAAACTAGCATGGAACATCAGAAATTATAGATACGTTGGAGACGTATCAATCCGTTGCACCCATCCAACACCCTGTGCATAGGGGTTGGCACGAGGTTGTTGGCGACTTTGTTGAGCTCCAAAATGTGCCAGCGCATTATTGGACGCGCCGGCGTGAGCAAAAAAAGTGACCGGCGCCCCAATAAGGTTTGTTTTGCTAACAATAGTATTATTACTATAGCCAATGAGAAATTATTGTCTTGCTAAAAAATAATGTTACTACAATAATATACTACGTGATTTATGGTGTAGTATTTGTAGGATGTACATGGGTTGTAGCCTAGGAAAGCAGTCCATATAATCTATAATTTCTAAAATCTCAAGACACAACAAAGTGGCAGCTTCAGGATAGCTTTGGGAACAAAATTTAGTTCTGCATTATTAGTTGGGAGAGAGTTGGAACAGCTTATAAGACAGTTGTTTCAACTCCACTAAGTAAGTGAGAAGAGAAAGAGTTCATGCGCACTCATCCTCCTTCGCTACGCACCTCGGCTTCCAATTTGTGGCAGTTCGGTCGACGTGGATCCCTTCCTAAGCTATACCCGGAGATGAGAGACAAAACAGATCTAGAGTTCTCCGCTCTCTTTTGTCTCGCTTTCCCTGTTGTAGTTTCTCTCACTGTGTTTCTCTCTAGTCTTTCCCATCTCGGTGACTGCATGCACGGTTGTTTGGGAGAGTAGGCATCGAAATCCCGTCCTTGGAGATCCTACACAGAGAGACGGGCGATAAAGTTTTTGGTAAGCGTCTCGGCGTGACTGCTCGGTGCTGTTCGAGTTGTTCCGCGTCGGATTGATGCTTCATTGAGAGATCCAACAACTTTGACAACATCATGGGCAACATCAACAACAACCACGGTGATGTTGTTGGAGCGACCTTCCCGTCACGATGTATGTTCCTACCTTCTGTCTTTGTTTGCACTAGTTTTTGCTCTTATTCAGATCTGCTAGATGTGCTTAGTCCAATATGTATAGTTAAGTATGGTGTTGCATCTGTGTTGTTGCTTCCGGTAGTTAAGACATGTTTGGTTCCTAGACACATTTTGCTAGGCCTAAGTTCGACAAATATGGCAGCCACAAAAATGTGGCATGGAATGGGATCCACAAGTGTGGCAAAAGTTGGCAAATATTTCAATCTATGACAGGTGGACCATATGAATGATAAAGTGTGGCAGTTCTGAAGTGTGACAAAAATTAAACACAGATCAAACTGTCAAATGTTGGATTGGAAAATTGTGACCGAGAACCAAACACCACCACCCCCCCCCCCCAACCACCTAAACTCACTTGGAAATTGCCAATAATTTAATGTAATAGTACAATGTACCTACTCCGTCAGATTGCAGGTTGATTTGATGTATAGTAAAATGACTCTTAATAAAACTGCAGAACTCCTCGGTCTTGTGTGTTATTGGTGTGTTTTTTCCCTTTTCTTCTCCTCTTTTGTAACCCCATGTGTACTGTGATTCATTTGAATCTATCTTGTAGATGCTAAAAAGCTTCATAGATAGTTGAATATATGTTTAGGTTGGCTTACGTCCACCCTAGTTACAAAAAAAAAAGGGCTACCAAAAAAGTTTTAAAATATTGCAAGGCAAAATCTTGCGACGCCTACAAATATGAAGGAGCATCGTGCATGCATGTTCACGAGGAGTTGAAGTTGAACTCACGTGATGGGATTGCACACCACTTCCTCGCCGATCATTGAAATAGGTTTGGCGCTGCTCCACGTGATCTGTCACAAAGTTAAGTCTGCGTATCACAGAGGAGTCATGTGTTCGCGATCTCTCTTTTCCAGAGAGAATGGATCGAACTATCAATCTTGCCGGTGGGGGAACTCTGGATACAAAGGATGCATGCATGTTGAGATGCTACTGCTCCTGTACGATGTGTCTGGGCTCCTAGCATGATCGATCCACATCGGGCTTACAAAAGGCGCCCCTAAGAAAACCGTTAAAGCGCCCGTCCTCGTGTGCCACGAGCGCACGCATGAAACGTGAGTTTGTTCTGGCTCGAACTTGGTTTATTTTTTTGAATGGGGAAAGGCCCTGAAGGGTGCAGGACAGACCCAGAAAAACAAGAAAATACAATATAGTCTTGCAAATTAACACAAAACAGCATAAAAGAAGACAAGAAACATGATCAGGTCCTTCTTCTGCACCACAAGGACTCCACCATCGGCTGTCCTTCTTCTCACCGCGGACGAAACCACTTGGAAGAGAAAGGGTGGCACACGATGCTGGGAATCCCTTAGAGGGCTTCCACCTTCGAGGTTGAAATGGTGTCGCCGTCAGCATCTAGAGCGCCTGCCATTTCAGCCAAATGGCATGGCGGTGAACCAAGGCTATCATGTAGGAGACTCCAATGTGCAACAAAAACTCCCCATGGATCATCATATTTCGGCCACCACCGTCCCCTTCCACCACCACGCTGACGAGATCGAGCGAAACCTCTGAGATCCCAAGATCCACCAATCAACACTTATTAAAGGAGCCCGTACCGAAATCCTCCTCTTCTACCCTCCTCCTTGGAAACTCGACAAAGAAGCTCGGTGATGATTGCCTGGTATCACGCAAGAACGGAGGAACTCGAGGCACCAACCTTATTGTCGGGGACCCCTACGCTTGGCCTCCCCGCCAGCATCACAATGACGAAGATGAGGTGCGATACCAGATCCAGCTGAAAGGACCCAATAACTTACTCTCAAATGTCGTAGAGGACACACACGCGGCGAAACCTACATCTACCATATACACTACTGTCTCAAAGGTATCACCTCCGGGGAAAGCCTCGAGTATTCCCAGAGATGTCGAGAGGACTCTCAAACTCGCTCATATCATAAGGTTTAACTTCCTATTTTCAACTTAACTTTGGCACAATTTTGCTTTCCCCAAAATGAAAGAAAATGTAACCCAAATCTAGCAATACCGTCCCATTTTTTTGTTAAATATAACTTTTAAGGGCTTTACAAAGGTAGAGACTAATAGACTAACTGGTATTGATCATAAGGTAATTAAACCCACCCAAACAGCTTTTATGACGAGTAGACATATCCTAGAAGGTTTGGTTGTGATGTATGAAACCGTTCATGAACTTCATAGAAAGAAAACGGATGGTGTTCTTGTTAATATCAATTTTGAAAAAGCATATAATAAAGTTAAGTAGCCTTTTCTAAAACAAGTACTTCGTACGAAAGGGTTTGACGCTAAGCGGTGTCAATGGGTCCATGATTTTATTCACAAATTAGTTGTAGGAATAAAGGTAAACAATGATGTGTGTCATTATTTTAAAACTCAAAAAAGGCTAAGACAAGGAGATCCGACCTCTCCTATTCCATTTAATATAGTGGTTCTATCTATTCTTGTTGCAAGGGAAAAACAAGATGGTCAAGTTGAAGGGATTATTCCTAATTGAGTTGAGGGGGTATCGATTATTCGATACGCGGATGTGGTATTATTATTTTAGTAGCACAATTTAGAAAAAAATCCTTGAATATGAATTTTATTCTAAGTATCTTTGAGGAATTTATTTGGACTGGAAATTTGTTTTCCGAAAAGTAAAGTCTTTTGTTTCGGTCAAGCTAAAGAAGTAGAATATCAATATAGAAATATGTTTGGTTGTGAGTATGGATCCTTCCCTTTTAAATATTTGGGAATACCAATTCACTTTCGCAAATTAAAGAACGGTTAAAGGAAACCGGATGAGGATGGTTTTGGAAAAAATAGCAGATTTTGTCCTATGACGATAGGTTTGTCCTTATTAATTCATTTCTTATAAGCATGTACGCATCTTTGTATTGTATTTTTAATGCCAAAATGAGCAACGAAAGGATTATGTAAAATCACAGGATTTGGGGTTACAAAAATAGAGGAAATAGATGTGTGCATTGCATTCATGCATAGAAAATCCGGGGAAATTTCGCGCTTTTAAATAAAACATGTAATAGTGACTTGATGGAATTGAAGTAGCTCAACAAGTCAAGCGCTATAAACCTTAATATGATTTTGCTAAAACCTTGTTTTGGGTAGAGATGATTTGATCTAAAGGGTTAGATCAAATGGAACTAAAACTAACCCAATAACACATTAATCAAGGATCAACTACTTGACCTTATAAAAGATCATAATAAGGTATTCCTTGCCATAACATATGATCATCTATTCAACTGTAAATCAAGTAACAATAAAATGGAGAAAATATTCTTGACTTATCCTTTCCATGTCTTGAACTAATCTATGTTCCTACCATGAACCTCATGGTAATTATTCCACTTCATTCTTGGATTCATGACAAGAAGATCAACACTAGTATTGTTCCTAGTTCCACTTATTCTATTCCTCTCTATCCAAAATGATCCAGAGAAGACAGAGGTATCTATTAGAGAAGCGTGCAATGTCAACACTTGAGTAAAACCCTTGGATATGTTTCATATCATTGAGAGGTGGTAAGGAAAAACAAGAATTACATCATTGACCTTAAGAAGTAAAGTAGAAACTAGTACAAACAGAACTAGCTAAGTGGAGACTTAACTTATTTATATTTAAGGAGATATTGTGACCACATAATAAACCCTAGGATAATCCATTCCTATATAAGAGAGCTCAAGCTATGGTGTTACACTCAAGTTAGTTGAGCCAACACTTGGTTTTGAGGGAGAGAACTATCCATATAACCAGATGATTATATCATCATTCCTTGAGAAGAACTCTAAGTTATTATCTCAGACATTTCCAAGGGATATAGATTGAGGAAACCATAGCCATGTCCATCCAAGAAAGTATAAGAGGAGTACTATACCCTAATTGATCAAGACAATACTTGATATTGGAGACCATATTCCACTAGTGAAAACTGAGTAAGCCAAACCCTCGATCATCACAACTTGGTAATGATCATAAACCCTAAGGTCTAGAATGAGTGTAATGAGAGGAAGACAATGAGGAGTGGTTAGTGAAGAATAAGTTGATCATGTTTAATGCATGATCATGCTCTGGACATATATAAGTACAAGTTAAACCTTAATAAGTCAAGCAGATATCATCCATCACATAAAATCATTAGGAGATCACTAGTAAGCTACCCTAGACCATTCTTCACATCATGAGTAGAGAAGTAATGGCATTATACCAAGACCTGGCGTAGCCAAACACCTAGGTTTACCCTAGAACTATTTTAGAGATACCATCACATTATTGCGAGGAAGAGAAACCTAGTTAGCTTAACATGATAGCAAACCATCTATAGAATCCTATGCCCACATATCAACTTTAAATTGAGTATCACATGGGGATCACAAGTAAAACCCTAAGGATGAAGTATATGTGAGATGATTAATTGATCAAGCTTAGAGCTTCATTCTACACTCAAATCCAAATTGTTGGATAAACTACTCAACCTACATTTAAAACCATGCATATGTAGGTGCACCCCAACTATTGTTTCCAAACAAATAAAAGTCTCATGAGAGGAGTAAGATCTACTCTAATCATTAAATCCAAGACTTAAGAAAGTAATATCAATAGTCCTAGGAATAAACCCAACCTAAATTCCAAGACCTTAGAGATATTGGGCACATGAAATAATGCCTGAAATCATCTTCTCAAAGAAGACACTATCTACTAAGCTTTACTTCTTGAATTATTTAACTACATGGTAATATCAAATTATACCATGATAAAATAAACATATTTAAAGCAATTTATAAATAATTCACATAATTAAAATCATAAGTATTAGAAAATATCATGAATTCCAAAAAGAAAGAGGGGGATAAAATAATCTTTATCAACACACTTATTTGAAGTTAAGAAATATTACAATACAACAATATATATACTAATAAAATATTTCAACTATTAAATGCTACTAAGAATAATATCTCTGATATATATTATCAGAACTCAGATAAGCCAAAAATCTGCAAAGGAGAATATAATTCAAATTGAATTCAAACCACAAATTACAAAATAGAAAACAAAAGAAGAGAGGAGGTTTACCTAGCAGATCAGAGCAGCCTCGGAGGAGCCCAGTAGCAACCCAGGACCAGCCCAGCAGCCAGTGCCCATCACAGCCCATCGTACCGATTCGCGAGGAGGCAACGTCTTCTTCCTCCTGCGCATGCTCGACATGGTGAAGACGTGAACGATTTCGCCGGCCACGTGCTCGTTGCCGATAGGGATGACCGTGGACGCCAAGACCATCCCCAACTCTTGATTGAAGTTGCACCGAGTCTGTATGATTCGAATTCGTCAAGATTCGTGCCCGCATCACACACCGGCATCACCGAAATATCTTCGTCGTCCTCACCGCAGTAACGTCGCTCCTGACCTCGCCGTGGTCTATAAAACCACGTACAGAACCGCCGAAACCCTAGCTACCTTCTCCGCTATTCCATTCTCTCTGAATCCCTCTCTATCCCTCGATTTCATCTAGAACCCATCGCCGGCGTTGAGCGAGAATCCGGCGATAGGAGCCACCCCACGGTCCGGCGCGAAGTCGAGGAGATGCGCCCGAGTCTGGTGAGCATCCTGGTTGAAGGAGTCGAGAAGAGAAGGTCCCAGATGCCGCCAATCATCCGTTCCCTTTCTTCGGCATCCCGTAGGAAAATGGAAATCGTTGTCGTCTTTGTCTCCGATTGACTCCACTGAAAGCATCACGGTGAGCTAGCGCACCTCTTAAGCTCTTAATTGCATCGATTTGTAGTCTGTAGCTCGTGGTACCTAGTTGGCCGGAGTTGCTCCGCCGCGGGCATGTTTTCCGGTGATGCTTCGGTAGTCTTTTCGAAAAACTACCACCACCACGGTGTTCAGCGTGTCGAGGGGATTCGGTAGATACTGGTTGCACGTCCTGGAATGCCGTAAATCGGCGGCGGCGTCGTGCGCTAACCGCCGCCAGCCATTGACCAGCGAGGCCGACGTGGCCGTGGGACCATCCCCTGGCCCTTGACCGGTTTTCGCCTGCGTGGCAGCTGAGGTGGACACGACCCCACTAGTCAGCTGCTAGGGTTAGGTCTGTACCGGGTAGATTTATTGTTACCATTAACATAAAGGGATTTCTATTTCTGTGCCCTCGGGTCCTTAGTTGTGCTCAGTTTTCCCCAGCTCCTTAGTTTTTCCTCAGTTTTACCCTAGCCTTTGTCTGAAACCCGCAGAAGGAGCAGAAGCAGCTCGGACGGCGGGATTCCGTTAAGTTGACCGTTCCGTGCTGACGAGTGGGGTCGTGTCGTTTGTGGGGCCGCGTCGTGTGGGGCTGGTAGGAAGGAACCGCGTGGGACAGGACGAGACCATGTTTGTGTGGCCGTAGCGTGTGTGGCCGTAGCGTGTGGGGTCGTAGCATGTGGGGCCGTAGCGTGTGGAGCCGTGTGGGTCCGGGACATGGGCACGAGTGGATTCTGTCTCTTTCGCCCAGATTAGCAGTTTTCAATGTACCTTTTTCCTCTCTCTCGCTCGATCTCATTCATATTTGATAGCCCAAATTGGTAGCAAATCTAGAGCAGCTTCTCCTTCTGTTTTTTAACGACATTCATTTCTTTATGCCTTCGTTTTTACCCAATCAGGTAGGAAATCTAGGGCACAAATCCAGAAAAAATATAGGATAAGCTGCATACAGCAGCCAACATAGCATAGATATGTTCACGACAGATCCAACAGTAGTACCGATAGAACCCTACAACATAAGCTACATTTTACATGAATTTAAGCTGCTCTACAGATAGAGCAGTCACATACGAGAGTGCGGTAGGCATGTTCAACGCCTCCGGGTTGCGCCCGTGACTCGCCTCGGAGGTTGCGCAGGTGAATCCCAAGTGCTTTGTGTTTGGCCATGAACGCATGCACGTTCACCGTCGTTCCAACTCTAGCGCCGCATCTGCCAATGGATTCAGCATGGTTCACCGGGCAGTTGAAGTCGGTGGCACGGAGCTTCTGTTGCGAAGGGGCACTTGTAAATGCCTCGAGCAAAGGGGCCATCGTAATGGCCGGACTGCAGCCTCTCGAGGACGTGACGAGTCTTGGTGTGGAAGGACTCGTCGTCGCTGTCGACGTCGCTGCTCTGCACCTATCACGTAGCACCAAAGATCGTGCAAAAAAATGGAGTCAATTGCAACGATGATGGAACAGAGAGTGAACAAAGATCACGCATGATAATATGGGCTCGAAAAAAAGAGGTAGCCTCAGTTACATTGGACACACTTATATCCAGGATTTGAGTCAGCAAACCACAGATCATGCACAACAAATTTGTACACACCAATTGTTTACTGACCAAACCCTGAATCAATTTGTGCCCAAATATTCATCATCATCGGCACAAATCTTAAACAAAAGCAAATCACAAATGGATTGAACTAGGGAACAAACGCACCCTAATAACGCTAGATCTAACACAAATGGATTGAACTAGGAACAGACGAACCCTAATAACGCTAGATCTAACACAAAAGGATTGAAATGGGATAAGAACAAGGGAGCAAAGGGTTACCTCCGGCTCGTCGTCGACGATGCTGGTGTCGTAGGGGTTCTCCGGCGTGACGTACGGCGCTGGTTCGTACGGGTCCCAAGCGACGGGGGCCTGGACGGTGGCGGCGGCCGATGCGCCGGCGGCTGATGCGCCGGCTGCTACGTTGGAAGCAGCGACAGGGGCCTGGACGGGGGCAGCGGCCGATGCGCCGGCGGCTGATGCTCCGACAATGGGCATCTCATTCTTCTCCATCGCCGGCGGTTTTCTTCGGGGTTTTTTCTTCGGTTGTGGAGAAGATGGTGGGACAGGAGAGGCGGTTGCAGTGAGAAAGTGCGTCGAGGGAGAGGAAAAGGGCTCTATAAAGACGAAGGTGGCGTGTACCGCAACACGCGTCCGCTATGCACGGCTGCAGCGTGCACCGCGACACGAGTCTAACCCCGGGACGTTAGGTGTACTCGGTTATAACCTCGGGTCTTATACGAAATTTTATCCGTACTCAGTTTTCCCCTCGAGTACTTAGGCCGGCAAGTGCAATATACTCAGTTTTACCTTCAAGTAGCTAGTCAACGAGAGAGTCAACAAATGAGATTAACATATCTAATTGAGTCATTTCATGCGCAAAAAAATCAAAAAAATAAAAACATAGTGGCACCTACTCATGGAGTCTTCCTACGCAATCGCCACCAAGAAAACCTTAACAAACATATATAAATCAAGTTTTACCACAAATTGCCACTTCTCAGAATCACTAGTGTAGCTATGAAGATGCATGGTTTTCCACTCAAACCCCTTTGCAAAACATCTTCCCCAAAAACATAGTTTGTCTAAATGATGCCATAATTGTCACACTCATGTATATTTGAATTGCAAATAATTTGATGTAGCCCAATATGAATTATATTGTAGAAAACACGCATTTTTCATTTTGTAATTCTTTTTGTTTGAATCCCTTAGTCTATTTACTATTTATGTGCCCTTGGATTGTTAGTACTACTCAGTTTTGCCCTCAAGTTCTGTCACAAATGCTCTCAGAAGCCCAAACTTATCCTGATTGGTTGAGCCGTTGTCACACGGATCGACTCCACGAACCGTTGATCAACTGATCTAACGGGCAGTATACCCCTCCCCGTCTCTTCGTGGCCACCCCTCTCTCTCTCTTCATGGCCACCCCTCTCTCTCTCTGTCGGTGGATGCATTATTGTCACCCCTCTAACAATTATCAACTATCTTTCGCTTTCCTTTTTCTTTTAGGGGATATAGTTTTGGCATATAGTTTCGGTAATTTGAAACGGCCCAAAAGTGGTATAATTTCAGTATAAACATGAGGCATACATATTTGCGGATTTCGGTGAATGCATTATTGTCACCGCTCTAACAATTATCAACCATCTTTCGCTTTCCTTTTTATTTTAGGGGATATAGTTTTGGCATATAGTTTCGGTAATTTGAAACGGCCCAAAAGTGGTATAATTTCGGTATAAACATGAGGCATACATATTTGCGGATTTCGGTGAATGCATTATTGTCACCCCTCTAACAATTATCAACCATCTTTCGCTTTCCTTTTTCTTTTAGGGGATATAGTTTTGGCATATAGTTTCGGTAATTTGAAACGGCCCAAAAGTGGTATAATTTCGGTATAAACATGAGGCATACATATTTGCGGATTTCGGTGAATGCATTATTGTCACCCCTCTAACAATTATCAACTATCTTTCGCTTTCCTTTTTCTTTTAGGGGATCCCATATAGTTTTGGCGTTTTAGTAATTTGAAACGGCCCAAAAGTGGTATAATTATCAACTTTTTTAGCATTCCAATATAGTTGGTAATTTCGGTGAATGCACACACTAACTATGAAAACAACTACAAGTACATGTAACTGAATAATGAATTTGTAACAAGGTATCCCTTGTAACAACTTCTAGCGCACAGTGAGCAATGATAAGAATCCGATCGCAATTATACAACAGAAAAAACAACCAGCCATCGAGATTAGCTTGCTTCTTCAACTCGATCAGCTGCCTTAACTGCTTGTTCATTTTCTTCAGTTCTCCCTTCACTTCCTCCAGTCCTACATTGGGAGCATTAGGCATAATCGGAACGGCTCCTCTCTCCGCCGCCTTCTCTACAGCAAGTGCCCCCCCTCCCAAATTGCGCTCCCCAATAGCGCCAATTGATTCCTGCAATTGAAGCCTCCGAACGTACACATCGATCCACTCGAAATGCCTGCATTTCTTCAGGATCTGAAAACAACAACGTGTTGCGGTCAGAAACCCACCGGCGAGCAGCGACGGGCAACACGGTAGAGCCGGGAGGCTCCCAGGGCTGCGGCTGGCCCTTGTCCCTCCGAACGACGGCCCGCAAAGACTCGGCACGCACGTCCGATGCTGATGCAAGGGCGTGCCACCTGACCTATACCTGGTCAGGAAGGTGTTGGATGTGCCTCGCTTAGTTTCCTGCATGGCATACACGTAAACATTAAATACGAGCCTCGATCGGCTCTCAGGTTATCCTGTGAATCGGCTCAAAGAGCTGATCCACCCATGATGCGTACGAGGTGTACGATCAGATGGTGGTCCTGCTTGATCAAAATAAAGCTAAAACTACCTACTACGATTTAGGGTTTTCACCGCATAATCGGAACATCCTACTCGTGATTGAGCCTGGCGGCCACGCACGGTGATCGTAAACCGACCCTAGACAAGGCCTAAAAACCAACACGAAGTTGATCCTCGGAACATCCTGTCTAGGGCTAGCAAACTACACCCTACGCGCCACTGGATCCTTCAACCCGTTTGTAAGGCCTAACCATTCAGATATTAAACTAATCCTTGAAGAACAAGGAGCAATCATAACGGATCGGATCTACTAAACAATGATCAAGCGGGGTGCCGCCCTTACACCTAAGATAGGCGTAAGGGCGGCTAGATGTCTAAGGGTCGCACGACGATAGCATATGATACGATGAACAATGCTAACCCTAACACATCTATGATAACTACGTTGCTCGCCATCAAAAAGGCTTCAGTACGAGCAACGCATGAACAACGAATAAACGTGTACTGCCTAGATCGCAAGATGCGATCTAGGCAGCATGATGCTTACCCGAAGAAACCCTCGAGACAAGGGAGTTGGCGATGCGCCTAGATTGGTTTGTGGTGAACGTGATTGTTGTTTATTTCATAAACCCTAGATACATATTTATAGTCCGTAGACTTTCTAACGTGGGAATAATCCCAACCAGGCACGAGCCAAACTCTATCTAAACGACACGTATCCTACTATGTTACAGATACAAGGGAAAACTAGCCCAAATTTCGTATACAAGGCCGATTCATGTATTTCTTCCATATATATGCCTCAAGCCCATCTGTAATCGCGGCCCACCTCTGATACGGTCAAATTCTGGTGATAACACATGCCCCCCTGGTTTTGGAAATGTCAATTCCAAAATCACTCTGCTTTTTTTCTTCGTCGGGTCATGTCGTGGCAGAGCAGAACCGTCGCAGTATCCTTCATCATGATGCCTTGCCTCTTCCACTTCTCCGCGTGACCTGGCAATTTTTTTTTTGTTGGGCACCACTTCCTCGGAAACTGCTGTGGCATTGAATCTCCACTATATCCCCTTTTATTTAACTGTTCCAAACATTTCGCTTCTTCATCCCCTTCGCATTAGCACTCCAAAAGCCCTCCTGCGCCACCATGTCTTCTTCCTCCTCTGCCTCATCGGGTCTTTCCATCGAATCCTCCTCCTCCCGCGAACCGACGCCGGAGTGGGACCCGGAGGAGGCCCACGCGGCCAACATCCGCCGCGCCATCGAAGCCGGGGATGAGCCCGAGCCACGACTTCTCCATCCGGTCCGAGGACGACAAGTCCTCGACCGACGGGGAAAGTGACCTCCGCTTCCTCGCCGACGGGGAGACGGAGGAGGAGAGCGATGACGATCGCTTCTCCTGTGATGACTTCACCTTCTCCGAGGAGGAGGAGGAGGAGGAGGACGACACCTCCTCCGACGAACCGCCGGCCAAGCGCTTCTGCCCCTGGCCGGGGAACCTCAGCGACTTCGACAGCGACGACGACGATGCTGACGAGGAAGATGAGGACAACGAGGGTCCTGCCGGCGGCCGCTACAGCAGCGGCGACGACGAGCCCGCCGGGAGTAGCGCCGGCGACGCGGCGACGACGGCGACGACGAGGGCAGCGACGGCCCGTAGATAGGACCCCTAGCATAGGATCAGTAGTAGTAGATGGGGCAATGTATCCCCTAGTACTTCCTTTTGAGAGCAATCAGCTCTTTATGTAAGAAATCTCGTTTATCAATGAAGAATTTCCCCAATTTGATTTTGCCGATTTCCTTTATGCTAATTTAGCCGATTTCCCCTCATACCGACTTTGCCGATTGTCCACTTAGCCAATGCTCAATGAGCCGATGGCAACGCATCGGTCCCTCATAATCCGCCTTCATCTCTTTGACTACGGAGTGATTGTAAATTCGGTCAATGCTCAATAAGCCGAGGTCAACGCATCGGTTCCTCACGATCTATCCTTCATGTTTTCAACCGATGACTTTGAGCTCTGGTGGTCAATGTGGAAGACCAATGCCTTTAAGAGAGCCCTAGAACCGCTGCTGAAACGACTTGACGCTAAAGCCGATACTTCTGCAGAACAGATATCACCTGCTCGCAAATCTCCTCAGTGATACTTTATAACCCTGCTCTGTTTCTTTGCAGCAACCAGATGGCCCAGAGCCAACTCCCTATCGGTGATGATGGATCCCAGCTCCAGCGATCCTTTTCTGCAAGAACTCAACACCTTTGAAGAAGATTGCGATGCAAGACCAGCCGATGACACTCCAATCGGCTTCTAAAAACAGAGCATCTACCAGGTCAGCTGCCCCCCGAGCCTCAGTCAAGGCGAAAACAGTGATGAGAACATGCAATTCAGACAAATGGACCTGAGCTCGATCACATCTGAGAAAGCTACCATGCAGAGCCAGAGCCGACCACCTTTCTTCCGTTGAAAGCCGATACTGCAGATGATCACCAGCGGCTTAGAAACCAAAATTCCTCTGACAAGGTTGTCTTGTACGCCCAAAACTCCTCTGACAGCACTGCTGAACTGGCAACCTTGCGCACGGAGTTGGAAGTCCTCGTGTCTTGAACACGCCACTAGAGTCGATGGCCGTGCATCGGCTTTGTTCCTTAGCTCTAAAGTCGATGTCCGTGCATCGGCTGTACATCATGAAAAAAAAAATTACTGGCCGATTTTTCTATCGGCCCCCAATATTTCACTGCACATGTATCGCACATGTTCATCTGATTAGGTGCCCCCCGAGCCGATTCTGCCAGGTAACTGCTAATATCGGCTCTGTGGTTAGCCAAGGCACTATATGTGAACGTCGGCTCTGTTAGGACCAGTGTTAACTTCTTCCCGCTCATCAGCCGACGTAAAACCGTTGCCCATTAGATCGACGTTGAACATAGGCAGAACGTATGATGAGGATAATTTTGGCCGATTGCTGGAATCGGCCTCCATGTTGATCGAATCGCTCAATGAAGGTTTTGCGATGTTCCTCCATAGATCCTTGGGGCCGATCACACGGATCGGCATCGCCACGTTTGTCCATAGATGTTGCTCTTGTTACACGGTCGGGCCGGTGGATAAGACCAGTCTTACCCCGTCCTTCGTCACGTCGATGCGCTCGCGATCATCCAAATTGATGCACGAGAGTGGCTCTTGGCCTGTTGTCTCCCAAACGTTCATGCCAGCCATTGAAATCTCGGCTGAATCATCTGCGTGGACGACCTCTACTTCATCTCCATCCCACTGTATCAAGCATTGGTGCATCGTGGATGGAATGCAACAGTTGGCGTGGATCCAATCTCTTCCTAGCAGGACAGCATAGGTGCTCTTGCTGTCGACAATAAAGAACGTCGTAGGGATGGTTTTTCTTCCTACGGTCAGATCCACGTTCAGAACACCTTGTGCGTCAGATGCTTGGCCGTTGAAATCGCTCAGTGTCACATTGGTCTTGATCAGATCCGAGCTAGAGCGTCCCAACCGACGTAGCATGGAGTATGGCATAATGTTGACTGCCGCTCCGGTGTCCACCAGCATCTTGTTGACAGGCTGCCCGTTGATATAGCCTCGCAAGTACAAGGCCTTCAGGTGTATGTAGCTTCTTTCTCGTGGCTTCTCAAAGATAACCGGCCGTGGGCTGCAGTCAAGTTGCGCCACAGGTGCTTCGTCTAATCCTGGAGCACTAAACTCCGTCGGAAGGATGAACACCATGTTTGTGCCAGCCCGATGTTTCATCATCGGCTTTCTTTTGTCCGGGGCGCCACTCTTTCCTTTGTGGCCGACCTTCTTCGTCCGGGGTTCGCTGAATTTTAGCGGCCGGATCGGGCCGCGCCTTCCTCAACGTGTGCAGGTATAACCTCTCGGCTTCCTCCAAACCACGTAGTCGCTGAACCCTACGCTTTTGGGAACGGCTGAGTCCATCAGGGCACCACCTTGGCCGGTGGTACTTATCTTCTTCTTCATCATCATCGTCTTCTAATTCCTCGAGATCTTCCACCCGAGAGGACTCAGCGTGCTTGTTCCGAGGCAGGAGAGGCCCTAGACGTTTGAACACGGACACGTTAGCTGCATCCTTCTTCTTCTGTTTACATTCGGGCGGTTGCCGATTGTAGGCAATCGGCTCATTCCTGAATCCCAGCGAGTCCGAAGAAGGGACAGTCCCAGTGCCTATCCACGTCGTCTTGCTCTCTCGACTTTTCCTTGGCGTGGCGCTCATATCTCTCCTCGTCGCGATCATGCCGACGATGTCTCCTGGCATCCCTAGCTAGACGATCCCTTTCGTCCTCGCTGTTATACCGTCGGTGTTGGTCATATTGACTCACATACTTGTTGAGGAGGTGATCGAGAGAGAGGTCGGCCGATATCTTACGTTCCTCACTTCTCCCTGCGTGATGTAGCGCTTGCCATCGTGACGGAGCCGATCGCGTGGAACGGCTTCCTCCGTGTCCTTGCTATGAGAGCAGCTGCCCTCGTCTCCGTCCTTACCAGAGTGGTGCCCAGGTCCTATCATGTTGATATTGCACGAGAATCCTGGCTGGCACCCTTCATGGTAAGTGCACTCCACCATGTTAACGGCGGGGAAGGGGTGTGTGTCAACCTTCATGGCGTACGGCTGAAAATTAGACGCCCTTGTTCTATCGCCATTTGGACCTGCCGACGCCACACCCGCGGTCGTTGGTGGCGTGGGTGAACGTGTTATGCCACTTGCAGTATGGCTTTCCGTTCAGCTCCTGCGCCGTGGGGATCTTGTGGCCTTCGGGTACCTTTTGCTGTTTCTCCTTAAGTAAGAGGTCGAAAATTTGTTCAGCCTTGGTGACATCAAAGTCAAACCCTCTTGGAGGACCTTGTGGCTTAACCCACTTACAGGACACGGGGCTTGCCCCGAGTCCATTCAGACCATTGCTACCTCTCGATCTCCCGCAGAGCCTTCATCTTCATCTGCCTCAACCAGGACCACCACACGTTTGAATTTATCCTGGTAAACGTCTGGGTGGCGCTGCTCATACGATGACAGCTTCTGCACCATGTGCGCCAGTGAAGGGTACTCTGCTTGGGAGGCCACGTCCTTGATCGGTGATATGAGACCTACCACCGCCAACTCGACTGCTTCTTTTCAGTCACACGAGCCGAATAGCATCGGTTCCTAACGTTTCTGAAGCGCTGGATGTATTCTGACACTGTTTCTCCGCGCTTCTGTCGTACTTGTGCTAGATCGGCAATGCCAGCCTCGGAAGCCTCTGAGTGATACTGCATGTGGAACTGCTCCTCCAACTGCTTCCAAGTCCAGATTGAGTCTGGTGGCAGCGATGCGTACCACCCGAAAGCCGATCCTGTGAGGGACGTGCGAAGAACCTCACACGCAGCTCATCCGATGCCGAGATCGTGCCCAGCTGTGCCAAATATCGGCTCACATGCTCGATTGAGCTGGAACCATCTGATCCACTAAATTTTGAGAATTCAGGGAGCCGATATTTGGGTGGTAGTGGGATCAACTCGTACTCATTGGGGTACGGCTTGGAATAGCCGATTGCCCTCCTTTTCGGCACCATGCCGAACTGGTCTCTCAAGATTGTACGGATCTGATCCGCGGTGCTGGCTGCAGGAGTCGAACTCGAAGATTTGCCGGAGTGGCATACTTAGCCAGCCATGCTTGCTTCTCAAGCTCTGAGCCAACTGCAGGAGTTGGGCTCTGGAGGTTTATCGGGGTGGCGTACTTGGCTAGCCACGTCTGCTTCTCAAGATCTGTCCCCGACGTTCCTCCTGTTGTTCCAGAAGTCCCTGCTGTTGCAGTCTGGTTTGTGAGGGCCCAGTTACTGCAGTCTGGCACGTATGTGCACGTGTATCCGTGAGGGATCTCCTTAGGCGCCTCATGCAAGAACTGGTAGTCACTAGGGTCACCACCGATCTTGTAGACGACGTATGCCGGTGAATTCGGCACTTCGGTGCTGCCAACGCGAATGGCAGCGGTGGACGGGACTGGAGTGGCATCTCTCCTTGGTGAGTCCCTAGAGCTGGTCCTGACGGAGAGTACTGATGCTTCATGATTTCCTGGATCACGCGAAGAGCGACATGCTCCAAAGTGTTCACCAGGCTCTCAGAATGGCGGTGTAGCGAATGAGCTACCATGAAGTTAATCTCCTGACGCAGCGACCTGGTGCGTTCTTCTGACGGGGCGGACAGGTCCACTCCATCGAGCGCGCCTTCAGGTGAGAACCCTTTCCACCTGATGCCATGTGAGCGGGTTCTGTGAAAAGAGCCGATGAGGTCGGCTTCGAGGATAGCTTTGACCTCGTCATACTTCTTCTTGAGCTCCTCGGTCAGATCCTCGTATGTGACTGGAGTGTCTTCTGCCATCTCGGATGTAGATGGCGATGCGGTTGATGTCGAAGATTGTCCCACCGGGCGTGCCAGAATGTGTTGCGGTCAGAAACCCACCGGCGAGCTGCGACGGGCAACACGGTAGAGCCGGGAGGCTCCCAGGGCTGCGGCTGGCCCTGGTCCCTCCGAGCGACGGCCCGCAAAGACTCGGCACGCACGTCCGATGCTGATGCAAGGGCGTGCCACCTGACCTATACCTGGTCAGGAAGGTGTTGGATGTGCCTCGCTTAGTTTCTTGCATGGCATACACGTAAAAATTAAATACGAGCCTCGATCGGCTCTCAGGTTGTCCTGTGAATCGGCTCAAAGAGCCGATCCACCCATGATGCGTACGAGGTGTACGATCAGATGGTGGTCCTGCTTGATCAAAATAAAGCTAAAACGACCTACTACGATTTAGGGTTTTCACCGCATAATCGGAACATCCTACTCGTGATTGAGCCCGGCGGCCACGCACGGTGATCGTAAACCGACCCTAGACAAGGCCTAAAAACCAACACGAAGTTGATCCTCGGAACATCCTGTCTAGGGCTAGCAAACTACACCCTACGCGCCACTGGATCCTTCAACCTGTTTGTAAGGCCTAACCATGCAGATATTAAACTAATCCTTGAAGAACAAGGAGCAATCATAACGGATCGGATCTACTAAATAATGATCAAGCGGGGTGCCGCCCTTACACCTAAGATAGGCGTAAGGGCGGCTAGATGTCTAAGGGTCGCACGACGATAGCATATGATACGATGAACAATGCTAACCCTAACACATCTATGATAACTACGTTGCTCGCCATCAAAAAGGCTTCAGTACGAGCAATGCATGAACAACGAATAAACGTGTATCGCCTAGATCGCAAGATGCGATCTAGGCAGCATGATGCTTACCCGGAAGAAACCCTCGAGACAAGGGAGTTGGCGATGCGCCTAGATTGGTTTGTGGTGAACGTGATTGTTGTTTATTTCATAAACCCTAGATACATATTTATAGTCCGTAGACTTTCTAACGTGGGAATAATCCCAACCGGGCACGAGACAAACTCTATCTAAACGACACGTATCCTACTATGTTACAGATACAAGGGCAAACTAGCCCAAATTTCGTATACAAGGCCGATTCATGTATTTCTTCCATATATATGCCTCAAGCCCATCTGTAATCGCGGCCCACCTCTGATCCGGTCAAATTCTGGTGATAACACAACGGGAACCCTAAATCCCAAATTCGAGGGAATAGCAAGAAAATCGAGAGAAAACAGAGAAATTGGAGCGAGATCTAACCTTATCCCCCTCTCTATATGGCAAGCTCTCGCATGCAAGGAACTCACGTCCACGGTTGCCATTCTCGTCCGTCTTACAGATCGACCGCTTCAGAGGCTCCTGGCGTGGGCAGTCAGGGCATCTTGTCAAAGGCACGGGTCCATACTGCGGCCATGAAGAACGGGAGGTCGAAGAGAAACTAGACATCACCCGCCCTGCCGGAGAAGGGCTGCCGCCGGGCGGAGAAGAAGAACAATGGGGCGCGGGGAAAGAAAGGGGAAGCAATGGCACGGGCACGGGCTGGCTCGGGCTCCCATTTTGCAACGGTCACCTGGGTAAGCTGTGGGTCCGGCGCACTAACGTGGACAAGTTGTGGGTCCCACGATGATCTGGATAAGTGAAGACGTGTCCACTGCGGGGCACCAACAGCGGCCCCACTTGCCGGCACCAACCAACGTCAACTAAACGGGATTCCTTCCGTCCGAGCTCCTTCTGCGGGTTTCAGACAAGGTCTTGGGGAAAACTGAGGAAAAACTAAAGGGCTGGGGAAAACTGAGCACAACTAAGGAGCCAGGGGCACGAAAATAGAAATCCCTAAAATAAAAATCCAAAAATTTACTGAAACTTTGCCAACCTATATAAAATTCATTTCAACTCAGAAAAATAAAAATAAGATACCAAAATGTTCACAAAAATAAACTCTATCCAATAAAAATATAATATGAATTTATTTATTAAAATAAAAAATTTATTGTTTAACCTTTATTATTTAAGCCTTTTCAATTATCCTAAATACAAGTAAAATTCAATAATTAGTAAAACCTTTCAAAATAAATAAAACCATTAAGTAAATAAAGAAAACACTAAAAGTAATTTTCTGTTATCATTATCTTATTAAATCCTTATTAGAGGGATTTAAAACCTAAATGGAATTTATCCTAAATATTAATCTTCTAAAATAATAAAATGCCAAGTACACTATTATTTTATTTCAAAGTTATTAATAACCTCAACTTTATAACCAAGTTATTAACTTAAGAGCTACATCACCAATAGGAAACCCTAAGTCCATATTGAATAAAACCCTAACCTTATCATTTCATGTGAGAACCCTAAAACCCTAAATCCTATTAAGAACCCTAACTCTATTAGTTTATGTGAACCATAAATTGCTTCTAAACCTAAACCCTAGGTTATAAAATGTGATCATGTTACTTTCTTATCACTTATAGATCCATAATTAGCAACTAGATGCATATCCATGTTCCCGTAAAATAATATAAGCCTTATTACTAATGAGTTGGTATTTCATGTATGCATACCCGTAAAACCTAAATGATCAAGTAGGACCACCTAAATATAAACCCTAGTTCCTATTATCCAAGTCATCAACCTTAACCATCCATGTTTAGTATCAAACCATTGTGATCCACCCTAATAGCAACCATGTCTAGTATTTTATATATCACCTATCCATATCCAACTAAATCCTGCAAATACTAAAGAATTATGAACCATCTTGTTTAGGAACTAACTAACCTTACTTAGTAAATCCAATAGAAAACCTTAGACCCATAAGCCTTAATTGAAATACTTCTTATTAATTAAATAACATGTTCTTCAAAAGTTATTCTTTTGAAGTAGATATAGAGTAGTTAACAACCCTGCCTAATAGGACCTCTAGACCATAGCTATCTATCACCAGTAAGATATAACCAACCCTGGTAGCAACCAATTATAATCAATTACTTAGTATGCCCTTGCTGAACCCAAACCATGCAACCATTACATGACTAGGAACTCAATCCAACTTTGTTATGATCCATATAATACTTAATTAGAAAACTAATTTGAAACCATAGTAAACCATAGAACTCCACAACCTTAGTTATTATACTTGTTCTTTATTAATTAACATGTTCTTCAAAAGTTATTATTTTGAAGTATACAATAAGTTATCATCAACCATGCACTATATGACTTAATATTGACAACTGATCTTTACTTATTATGCAACTACTACTCATTGGTGTGTATGATTGTTATGATGCATTATACCACTTGTTTATGACACTAAGACAACCAAACCCTAATAAGAACCTTGATTGTGGAATCACTCTAAAAGATCTGGAGTGGGACGGAGTAGTCAGCTGTTCTTTTCCCTCTCGCATACCAACGGGTACAACTGCATGTGGCCAGCATGTACATGCTTCGGCAGGAAGAAAGCCCCGGGGAATCCACCCATTGCTTCTACTGCGGGATGTACCTATGATGGATTGTAACGGGATGGCCCAAGGGATTGCTCAATGAGTCGATCGAGGCCAGTGGATTACAAAAGGGTGGGTATGCGGGTTCGCAGGAAGGACAACTGATTGGCTATGACTTATACCTGGCCCCATACCAAGGAAGTGTGGACCGGTCGCCCCCGGCTGGTAACAAGGATATGATCTCTTATGGGTACAGAAACACACCTCTGCAGAGTGTATCAAATTGTGGCTTGTCACTCCCTGTTCCGGGTTTGGAACTGCGAACGCCACTGGAAAGGATCTCCATGAAGTTCTAGACACCCGGTGAAGCCTGGCGGACATAATTCTTCAGAATAAAAGCAACCTTTTGAAGAAATGTTTACAAAAACTTGCATTGCCTAGGACTTTCTGGTCCATGGATGTAGCTAGTGCATTAAACACCTCTCTCCTATAATGAACTTGTTGAGTACGCTCGTACTCATCCTTCTTCAAATCCCCTATTTAGATCGGAAGGCATTAAAGGAAGATCTACATTACAACTCGAAGATTGAGGAGTCAACAACTACTTCAGGAGACAGAATCCTGCCAGAGGAGTCCAACACCCATCCACCTTAGAGAAAACCTAGATTAGTAGTAGAAGGGAACTAGCTCCCTAATCCTCGATCCTAATTATCTAGAATCCATTCATAGCCTCTCTAGCCAACCAAGTACCTCTTTAGATAGAGTTCTGATGCGTGCAGTTGACACACGTCCATTGGGAACCCCAAGAGGAAGGTGTGATGCGTACAGTAGCAAGTTTTCCCTCAGTAAGAAACCAAGGTTTATCGAGCCAATAGGAGCCAAGAAGCACGTTGAAGGTTGATGGCGGCGGAGTGTAGTGCGGCGCAACACCAGGGATTCCGGCGCCAACGTGGAACCTGCACAACACAATCAAAGTACTTTGCCCCAACGTAACAGTGAGGTTGTCAATCTCACCGGCTTGCTGTAAACAAAGGATTAGATGTATAGTGTGGATGATGATGTTTTTTTGCGAAGAACAGTAAAGAACAATTGCAGTAGATTGTATTTTAGATGTAAAGAATTGGACCGGGGTCCACAGTTCACTAGTGGTGTCTCTCCCATAAGATAAACAGATGTTGGGTGAACAAATTACAGTTGGCAATTGACAAATAAAGAAGGCATAACAATGCACATACATATATCATGATGAGTACTATGGGATTTAATCAGGGCATTACGACAAAGTACATAGACCGCTATCCAGCATGCATCTATGCCTAAAAAGTCCACCTTCAGGTTATCATCCGAACCCCCTCCAGTATTAAGTTGCAAAAAACAGACAATTGCATTAAGTATGGTGCGTAATGTAATCAACACAAATATCCTTAGACAAAGCATCGATGTTTTATCCCTAGTGGCAACAACACATCCACAACCTTAGAACTTTATGTCACTGTCCCAGATTTAATGGAGGCATGAACCCACTATCGAGCATAAATACTCCCTCTTGGAGTCACAAGTATCAACTTGGCCAGAGCCTCTACTAGCAACGGAGAGCATGCAAGAATATAAACAACATATATGATAGATTGATAATCAACTTGACATAGTATTCAATATTCATCGGATCCCAACAAACACAACATGTAGGATTACAAATAGATGATCTTGATCATGATAGGCAGCTCACAAGATCTAACATGATAGCACAATGAGGAGAAGACAACCATCTAGCTACTGCTATGGACCCATAGTCCAGGGGTGGACTACTCACACATCGATCCGGAGGCGATCATGGCGATGAAGAGTCCTCCGGGAGATGATTCCCCTCTCCGGCAGGGTGCCGGAGGCGATCTCCTGAATCCCCCGAGATGGGATTGGCGGCGGCGGTGTCTCTGGAAGGTTTTCCGTATCGTGGCTCTCGGTAATGGGGGTTTCGCGACAAAGGCTTTAAGTAGGCGGAAGGGCAGGTCAGGGGGCGTCACGAGGGGCCCACACGCTAGGGCCACGCGGGCCCAAGCCTGGCCGCGCCGCCCTAGTGTGTCGCCACCTCGTGGCCCCACTTCGTATCTCCTTCGGTCTTCTGGAAGCTTCGTGGAAAAATAGACCCTGGGCGTTGATTTCGTCCAATTCCGAGAATATTTCCTTACTAGGATTTCTGAAACCAAAAACAGCAGATAACAACAACTGGCTCTTCGGCATCTCGTCAATAGGTTAGTGCCGGAAAATGCATAATAATGACATATAATGTGTATAAAACATGTGAGTATCATCATAAAAGTAGCATGGAACATAAGAAATTATAGATACGTTTGGGACGTATCAAGCATCCCCAAGCTTAGTTCCTACTCGCCCTCGAGTAGGTAAACGATAACAAAGATAATTTACTGAAGTGACATGCTATCATAATCTTGATCATACTATTGTAAAGCATATGAGATGAATGCAGCGATTCGAAGCAATGGCAAAGACAATGAGTAAACAAATGAATCATATAGCAAAGACTTTTCATGAATAATACTTTCAAGACAAGCATCAATAAGACTTGCATAAGAGTTACTCATAAAACAATAAATTCAAAGTAAAGGCATTGAAGCAACACAAAGGAAGATATAAGTTTCAGCGGTTGCTTTCAACTTCAACATGTATATCTCATGGATAATTGTCAACACAAAGTAATATAACAAGTGCAATAGGTAAACATGTAAGAATCAATGCACACACAGTTGATACAAGTGTTTGCTTCTAAGATAGAAAGAAGTAGGTAAACTGACTCAACAATAAAGTAGAAGATAGGCCCTTCGTAGAGGGAAGCATGGATTACTATATTTGTGCTAGAGCTTTTCATTTTGAAAACAAGAAACAATTTTGTCAACGGTAGTAATAAAGCATATGTGTTATGTATAAGACATCCTATAAGTTGCAAGCCTCATGCATAGTATACCAATAGTGCTCGCACCTTGTCCTAATTAGCTTTGATTAACATGGATTATCATTGCATAGCATATGTTTCAACCAAGTGTCACAAAGGGGTACCTCTATGCCGCCTGTACAAAGGTCTAAGGAGAAAGCTCGCATTGGATTTCTCGCTTTTGATTATTCTCAACTTAGACATCCATACCGGAAAAACATAGACAACAGATAATGGACTCCTCTTTAATGCATAAGCATTCAACAACAGTTAATATTCTCATAAGAGATTGAGGATTAATTGTCCAAACTGAAACTTCCACCATGGATCATGGCTTTAGTTAGCGGCCCAGTGTTCTTCTCTAACAATATGCATACTCAAACCATTTGATCATGAAAATCTCCCTTACTTCAGACAAGACGAACATGCATAGCAACTCACATGATATTCAACAAAGGTAAAAGTTTATGGCGTCCCCAGAAACATGGTTACCGCTCAACAAGCAACTTATTAAGAAATAAGACACATAAGTACATATTCTTCACCACAATAGTTTTTAAGGCTATTTTTCCCATGAGCTATATATTGCAAAGACAAAGGATAGAAATTTTAAAGGTAGCACTCAAGTAATTTACTTTGGAATGGCAGAGAAATACCATGTGGTAGGTAGGTATGGTGGACACAAATGGCATGGTTGTTGGCTCAAGGATTTGGATGCACGAGAAGAATTCCTCTCAATACAAGGCTAGGCTAGCAAGGCTGTTTGAAGCAAACTCAAGTATAAAAGGTGCAGCAAAGCTCACATATGAACATATTGTAAGTATTATAAGACTTTACATTGTCTCCTTGTTGTTCAAACACCTTAACCAGAAAATATCTAGACTCTAGAGATCAATCATACAAACCAAATTTTAACAAGCTCTATGTAGTTCTTCATTAATGGGTGCAAAGTACATGATGCAAGAGCTTAAACATGATCTATATGAGCACAACAATTGCCAAGTATCAAATTATTCAAGACATTATATCATTTACCACATGCGGCATTTTCCGTTTCCAACCATATAACAATGAATGAAATAGTTCAACCTTCGCAATGAACATTAAGAATAAAGCTAAGAACATATGTGTTCATACGAAACAGCGGAGCGTGTCTCTCTCCCAAACAAAGAATGCTAGGATACGATTTATTCAAACAAAAACAAAAACAAAAACAAAAACAAACAGACGCTCCAAGTAAAGCACATAAGATGTGACGGAATAAATATATAGTTTCACTAGAGGTGACCTGATAAGTTGTCGATGAAGAAGGGATGCCTTGGGCATCCCCAAGCTTAGATGCTTGAGTCTTCTTAAAATATGCAGGGATGAACCACGGGGGCATCCCCAAGCTTAGACTTTTCACTCTTCTTGATCATATTGTATCATCCTCCTCTCTTGACCCTTGAAAACTTCCTCCACACCAAACTCAAAACAAACTCATTAGAGGTTTAGTGCCTAATTGAAAATTCATGTATTCAGAGGTGACATAATCATTCTTAACACTTCTGGACATTGCAAAAAGCTACTGAAAGTTAATGGAACAAAGAAATCCATCAAACATAGCAAAACAGGCAATGCGAAATAAAAGGCAGAATATGTCAAAACAGAATAGTCCGTAAAGACGAATTTTTTAGAGGCACCAGACTTGCTCAGATGAAAATGCCCAAATTGAATGAAAGTTGCGTACATATCTGAGGATCACGCATGTAAATTGGCATATTTTTCTGAGTTACCTACAGAGACTACTGCTCAAATTCGTGACAGCAAGAAATCTGTTTCTGCGCAGCAATCCAAATCTAGTATTGACTTTACTATCAAAGACTTTGCTTGGAACAACAATGCAATAAAATAAACATAAGGAGAGGTTGCTACAGTAGTAAAAACTTCCAAGACTCAAATATAAAATAAAGTGCAGAAGTAAAATAATGGGTTGTCTCCCATAAGCGCTTTTCTTTAACGCCTTTCAGCTAGGCGCAGAAAGTGTGAATCAAGTATTATCAAGAGATGAAGCATCAACATCAATAGGTGTCTTAGATGCTCCCCCATCCGTAGTGGTGCTAAGGGCTTTGTCAGTTTTAGGCCTATAATAATTTTTTGGCTTAGGCACTTTAGAGACATACATAAACTTTTGCTCCTTACCCACATAAGCTTTCTCTTTAAACTTCAGAGAAGAAAAAGTTGAACCCAAGGTTCCCATAGCTTCTTCAAGTTCACTAATCCTATGGGTTCGATTATCATGAGTAGCACAAGTTTCTAAAACAGCAATTCTCTCATTGATTCCACTAAGAGTTTTATCAAGTTTATCAGTGTTATTAAGTAATATTTCCAATTTAGTCTCAACACTTGGAAGATTTTTCTCTATGACCTCCAACTTTTTCATGACATCCTCAAGAGAGATTTCAATTTTAGCTTCATTAACAGGTGGTATTCCAACTAGACTCTCAATGATGCAACTAGCTTCTAAAGCAGGAGTGCCTAGGAAATTACCTCCCGCAAGAGTATCAAGAACATACCTATTCCAACTAGAGATACCAACATAAAAGTTCCTAAGTAGTATAATAGTGGAGTGTTTCTTAATGCACCTATGATGAGCATCACTAATTCTATACCAAGCATCTTTAAAACTTTCTCCCCCTTGTTGCTTAAATGAATGAACTTCAACTTCCGGATTACTCATTTTTAGCAGTAGTAAATAAAGCAAACTAAATAAAGTAAATGCAAGTAACTAATTTTTTTGTGTTTTCAATATAGAGAACAAGACAGTAAATAAAGTAAAACTAGCAACTAAATTTTTTTGTATTTTTGATATAAGAGCAAACAAAGCAGTAAATAAAGTAAAACAAAATAAGACAAAAACAAAGTAAAGAGATTGGATGTGGGAGACTCCCCTTGCAGCGTGTCTTGATCTCCCCGGCAACGGCGCCAGAAAAAGTGCTTGATGCGTGCAGTTGACACACGTCCGTTGGGAACCCCAAGAGAAAGGTGTGATGCGTACAGTAGCAAGTTTTCCCTCAGTAAGAAACCAGGGTTTATCGAACCAGTAGGAGCCAAGAAGCACGTTGAAGGTTGATGGCGGCTGAGTGTAGTGCGGCGCAACACCAGGGATTCCGGCGCCAACGTGGAACCTGCACAACACAATCAAAGTACTTTGCCCCAACGTAACAGTGAGGTTGTCAATCTCACCGGCTTGCTGTAAACAAAGGATTAGATGTATAGTGTGGATGATGATGTTTGTTTGCGAAGAACAGTAAAGAACAATTGCAGTAGATTGTATTTCAGATGTAAAGAATTGGACCGGGGTCCATAGTTCACTAGTGGTGTCTCTCCCATAAGATAAACAGATGTTGGGTGAACAAATTACAGTTGGGCAATTGACAAATAAAGAAGGCATAACAATGCACATACATATATCATGATGAGTACTATGAGATTTAATCGGGGCATTACGACAAAGTACATAGACCGCTATCCGAGCATGCATCTATGCCTAAAAAGTCCACCTTCGAGGTTATCATCCGAACCCCCTCCGAGTATTAAGTTGCAAACAACGGACAATTGCATTAAGTATGGTGCGTAATGTAATCAACACAAATATCCTTAGACAAAGCATCGATGTTTTATCCCTAGTGGCAACGAGCACATCCACAACCTTAGAACTTTCATCGCATTGTCCCAGATTTAATGGAGGCATGAACCCACTATCGAGCATAAATACTCCCTCTTGGAGTCACAAGTATCAACTTGGCCGAGCCTCTACTAGCAACGGAGAGCATGCAAGAACGTAAACAACATATATGATAGATTGATAATCAACTTGACATAGTATTCAATATTCATCGGATCCCAACAAACACAACATGTAGGATTACAAATAGATGATCTTGATCATGATAGGCAGCTCACAAGATCTAACATGATAGCACAATGAGGAGAAGACAACCATCTAGCTACTGCTATGGACCCATAGTCCAGGGGTGGACTACTCACACATCGATCCGGAGGCGATCATGGCGATGAAGAGTCCTCCAGGAGATGATTCCCCTCTCCGGCAGGGTGCCGGAGGCGATCTCCTGAATCCCTCGAGATGGGATTGGCGGCGGCGGCGTCTCTGGAAGGTTTTCCGTATCGTGGCTCTCGGTACTGGGGGTTTCGCGACGAAGGCTTTAAGTAGGCGGAAGGGCAGGTCAGGGGGCGTCACGAGGGGCCCACACGCTAGGGCCGCGCGAGCCCAAGCCTGGCCGCGCCGCCCTAGTGTGTCGCCACCTCGTGGCCCCACTTCGTATCTCCTTCGGTCTTCTGGAAGCTTCGTGGAAAAATAGGCCCCTGGGCGTTGATTTCGTCCAATTCCGAGAATATTTCCTTACTAGGATTTCTGAAACCAAAAACAGCAGAAAACAACAAGCGGCTCTTCGGCATCTCGTCAATAGGTTAGTGCCGGAAAATGCATAATAATGACATATAATGTGTATAAAACATGTGAGTATTATCATAAAAGTAGCATGGAACATAAGAAATTATAGATACATTTGGGACGTATCAAGTTCAAGATAGCTTAGACTACGAGTTATTCTTCTGGAGTTATTTGCAGTTTATCATTGTAAAGTAGGAGGCTGTGTTGATCTTCTCTGCAGAGTCTGTGTTGTAATTCTATAGACATGTCTTGGACCCGCATATGTTTCTGTTGTACCACTCCGAGGTATGTAATACTAGTGGAACGGTGTTTTATTGGTGTTATGTCAATGACTTGCATACTACACCATGCAGTGGTATGCTAGGTCACCACAGATTAGAATGTTTTCGATCTAGATTCTTATGGAAAAGTGATGGCCACAAGAAGAAATAAAAGTTGACTAGATGAAACATTATCTGTTGGCCAAAAGATCAAGGGGTACTTGGGATCGAAGTTTTATATATTAAGAGTAAGTGCTTATTGAGCAAATGGCTTTATAAATTCTTCAATGAGGAAATAGTATGTCATGAATTATTTCAAAACAAATATCTCAACTCGAAAACGCTATCCCAAGTTAAAACAAAGGCTTTGGACTCACCCTTTTCAATGGTGCCCATGAAAGTTAATAATGATTTCTTTCGTGAAGGCTTCTTTAAAATTAGGAATGAGATACACCCTTAGCTCAACAATATGCCTAGATATACAACATCATTCAATGAAAAGAAGTGTCGATGGCTTATGTACTAGCTCATAGCCCAGTGAATATTGGTTTTAGATGGGTTCTACCGAGAGAAAATGAGTGTGATGGTTGCACTTGGTGCAGCTGTAGGGATTCGTAGCATAGAAAATAAAAAATTTGCTACCGCAAGAACGAATAACAAGCCAAGATTTAATCTAGTAGATGGTAGCAACGAGGTGAAGATCAAAATACCCTCGAAGATCGCTAAGAATTAACGAGATAAATCTCGTGGTTGATGTAGTCGATCACTTGCCGCTTTCAAAAGCGCGTAGAAGATCTTGATGGTGCCACAATCGGGCAGCACCTCCGCACTCGGTCACATGTACGGTGTTGATTATGACATCCTTCTCCCCGTTCCAGCGGGCAGCGGATGTAGTAGATCCTCCTCGGAATTCCTCCAGCACGACGACATGGTGACGGTGGTGGTGGAGATCTCCGGCAGGGCTTCGCCGTAAGCGTTGCGGGAGAAAGATGGAGGAGGGAGTAGCTAGGGTTTGGGAGAGGGGGGCACTTGGGGCGCCGGCCTGGGAGCCCCTTGGTGGTGCGGCTAGCTTTTGATGTGTCTTGCCCCCTCCCCTCTCCTCCTCTATATATAGGTGGAAAACCTAGGGTTCCACAAAACCACTTTGGAGTCCAACTCCCAAACTTACCAAAATTGGAAACCTAGATGGAAAGGGATTTCTCCCTTTCCTTCTTGTTTGGCCGGCCAAGTAGGTGGAGTCCACCATGGACTCCACCTTCCCACTTGGTGGGTTGTCTAGGGCTGGTGGAGTCCCTCCGGGACTCTACCTGCCATAGTGATTTATTCCGGATGATTCTAAAATCTTCTACAACCTTCCATAAATGCACCGGACCATTCCCAAACTTGGAATGTGACTTCCTATATATGAATCTTATTCTCCGGACCATTCCGGAACTCCTCGTGATGTCCTGGATCCCCATCCGAGACTCCGAACAATATTCGAACTCCATTCCATATTCCATATCTACTTAAAACGACATCAAACCTTAAGTGTATCACCCTACGGTTCGTGAACTATGCAGACATGATTGAGACTCTTCTCCGATCAATAACTAATAGCGGGACCTGGAGATCCATAATAGCTCCCACGTATTCAACGATGACTTCGTGATTGAAAGAACCATTTACATACGATGCCGATTCCTTTTGTCTTGCGATATTTTACTTATCCGAAGTTTTATCGTCGGTATCTCTATACCTAGTTCAATCTCGTTATCGATAAGTACTCTTTACTCGTACCGTGATATGACATCCCTTGTGAGCCAGTCACATGCTTGCAAGCTAGTTGGATGACATTCCACCGAGAGGGCCCAGAGTATATCTATCCGTCATTTGGATGGACAAATCCCACTATTGATCAACGTGCTTCAACCTATGCTTTCCAAACAATTAATGCCACCTTTATAACTACCCATTTATGAAGTAGTGTTTGATATCATCAAAGCATCCATCCGGTGTAGGTGATTAACATGATCTCATGGTCGAAGGATTAGGTTACTATGTATCTTAAAGCTTGAAGCACAATGAACTTAATGACTTAATCATATGGTACCTTACTATGGGTGTGTGTCCATCACATTATTTACCTAATGATATGATCTTGTTATTAATAACATCCAATGTTCATGATCAGGAAACCATGATCATCTATTAATCAACAAGCAAGTTTAACAAGAGGCTTACTAGGGACTCTTTTATATTTACAAAACACACAAGTATTCATGTTTCCGATTACAATTATAGAATGAGATGTAAATATTTATCATGAACACTAAGATATAACAATAAAAACTTTTAATATTGTCTCTTGGACATATCTCCAACAGCAGCGTCTCATGGACGTTCAACTTACTGAACACAAGTACGTGTTTGTTTGGAGCCTATCTTCATCGGATGTTTATACGGTAAAGTCTAATTGCCTAGATCATATAATAGCCATACTACTTCTGTTTTTGCGGGTAATAGTCATACTACTTATGTTCATAAATATAGTTAGACGATTAAGGTACCATTTAAAATAAAGATATTTATATGGTTCCTTCATTAAAAAGTGATGCTAACTACGGATAATCTTGAAAAACAAATTGGCCGTTGCTTTTGTTCTCAAGATGTAAGAATGACATGTACTCCAACTCCCCACTACGCGTGACATGTACTGCAGTTTGCAAGTGGCAACCTAGAGCCGATGCCGATTTTGATTCTTGTTTCGACTGATCACTCGACACGGCGGCGACCGATTCTATGAATTGGTTTCTTTCTTTGGACGCAGTTTTGACACGGCCGTACGGAATTGCCAAGTCTCTAGCTCCGTCGAGATGACATATACAGCGTACGGCCGATAGCAAGTAAGCTATGTTCGCCAATATAAAACGTAAGAATAAGCACGCCACTAGGCTGGTGGGGGTGGTGCTCGACATACAACCATCAATACATTTAACGTTCTACGCAGTTTTATGATTCTCGTAGAAATTTATGATTTCTGGATCAACAAGTGTCATAGGATACCTCTAATGTCAGTATCAAAGCTCGTGCATCCATTAGTTTTTCGCCTTAGATCGTCTAGCTAAACAGATTGATGAAAATCCAGTGGGCAATGAGACAGGAAACCAACGAAATATGGTACCGCTAGCATGAACCACCCGAATTAAACATAGATGGATGCACACCACCACCATCACGCACATTCACAACACCTATTGGAGTAGTGAAACTTACAATTTACAAATTCACGAAATCGGTACGATTTGCAGGTTGGGGCTGCAACAACACTCCTAATCGCCTATCCACATGCCACATCACAGTAACCGCATGGAGCTATGCATTGATTAGAAGATAACTCATTTGAGTTTAAGTAATCTAACCGTTTACATTTTTTTTTTGAAATTAGTGATCATGCTATATATATTTTAGTACGAGAAAGTTTATTCTTAGCCCTCATGTGTTGAGTGATTCAAAGATTGGTCTTTCCACTCTAAGAGCATTTCTAACAGAGCCCGTAAATCCCGCCGGAACTGAACTTTTCCGGCGGATTTACGGATTTGACCGAATGTGTCGTAGAAAGGAGCCCGAAAAGATGGGCCGGCCCATCAAAAAAGGTTTAGGGGCCCGAGAAATTCCCTGCACGCCCCGCATTAAAAGGGTTCGCGAAGGGGAGTTCGGTTTGCAAACCATACTCCCCTTCGCCGTTCCTCTCCCTCCGCCGCTGCCAAGCACCATTTCCGGCGAGCAATCCAGCGAGCCCGTGGCAGCGATCCAGCGCCCGTCGGTGCGCGATGGCGTCCCGTGGCGGCTCCGATGGCCGTGGCGCTGGATTGGGCGGCGGCGACTCGCCGCCGTGTCCGCCCGTGTTCTGCACCGACGCGGAGCGGCGCAAATGGAACCGGTCGGAGGGCGCGCAGCGCCCGCCGGTGGACGAACTGGGGGCTCACGCCCCGAGTGCGGCAACGCCAGCCGAGGGCTCCTCGTCCGGCCGGTCAGCGCGCCCCTGTCACGGACAGCAGCGACGTACGTGGACCTCATCCCAGCGCGGTCGCCCACCATCTCCGCCGGGGACTACGTCCACGGCGTGCAGGACGAGGAGGCCGTCCTCGCCCAGACCAAGGCCGTCAGCAAGGCGGAGGATCACGCGCGCTTCCGCCGGGAGGAGGCGGACGCCGTCCGCTAGGTCCGTGAATACGAGGCGGCCTGCTGGGAGGCCCGCGTCCGCCGCGTCAAGCTCGAAATAGTTGAGCTTGACGCCGACGGTGAAGATCGTCCACGACAGCGTCGGCGCCGTCTGCCGCCGACACGCTGCGCCACCACCGGCACCGCCGCGCGCGTAGGTCACTATATTAGCCGCATATTGCTTTAGCTAGGTAGCGCTCGCTGGTGTACCAATAATGTAGGGTTAATTTATCGAACAATGTAAGTTTTGATGCTCAATCGGAGCATCAATTTCATGTCGAACTATGATCATCGCCTAATTTACCCGCGCTATTTCGAATTCCGCTTTTCTGTTTCATTTTTACGGGTTCTGATCCGCGCCACTGCCAAAATCGAACGAACTTACGTTTTCGGAAGACTGAAAACCACTTTTTCGGTTTGCACTTTTTCGGGCTCTACTAGAGATGCTCTAACACCACACAAACTAGTCGCATGAACCTCGAGACCAGAAATATTTGCTATGCCCGTCAAGTTAAAATGGTTTTCGCGATGATGTGGCTATGTATTCGTAAGTGTGACAAAATAGTCATCATAATCACAATAATCATGTTTAAGATAGATTCAAAATAACATATAAGAATTTAGATAAATTAAGGAAAATTGTGAAACAAAATTAGTAATAAACAGAATAAAAAATGTGACAAATTGTAGAATTGTGGAACGATTGCGGCATCATTAGTGGACTTCTTCCATTGCTATATTGTCTTATTTGTATAAAATACATACATATAAAATATTATGATTAAAATCGTTTTTTGTAAATTAATATGAAATCAAGATACTGTTTGAAATAAGTTTTTGCAAATATAGGACAGTGAAATGTATTGCCCGTTGGCTTGGAAAAGGCGAAAACATCACCCAGTTTGTGAGCAGACATCATAGGAATGTAGTCCCTTTTTTCGGTTGGGGTGAAAGATTTAATATTTTCCCACTTTTTTAGATGTAATTATATGTTGTCAGCATGTCAAGAAAAATTTACTCCCTCCGTTCAAAAAAGATGTCTCAACTTCATCCAAATTTGCATGTATCTACACACTAAAACGCATCTAGGTACATGTATATTTTAACAAAGGTGAGACATGCTTTTATAAAGCGGAGAAGGGGCTATATGTTGTAACTTGTGTTGTCACTCTAAAAAGTACAGTAACATTTGTAGAGTCGGAAGATTATGTACCACAAGTCAAAGACCACGGGCCTGTCAAACACCACCATTGAACTAATAGGACGAGGTTTGGGTTTGTTTGTTACACTCCTGGCCTGAAAACTTTCCCTGTGTGCTACGTTGCAAAAAAAATAGACATCGAATTTCAGAACTTTTGTTTTAGCTTGCTAATCAAAGGTCCTTCTCAATAAAAAAAATGCTCCAAAACGGAACAAATTGTCAAAGATGCGGCTCGGAGACCTTGGCTTCGTTTGAATAGAGCGAGTGTGACACCCTGCCAAGTTGCGTAGAGCAAGTTGATGAAATACTTGCTTCCCGAGTGTCGCCCATAGAACGGATAAGCATCACAAATTTCAGGACGACCTTGCGGCTGCTGATAAACCATGAATCTGCTTATTTGCTTATGCGCATATAAGAGGCATCAACCCTGAAGTTCACTTCTCCACGCAACGAACTGAGATCATCTATGAATTTAATAGTACAAGGGCCGCAGTGGCGGAGCCACGTTCAAGCAGTGTAGTCAATTGACTACACTGTTTTTTGGCAGCACAGGCTAAACGCATTCAAGAAATACTGAAAAATTTGTACAGATACATGTATTTGACTACACAGTTTCAAACTGACTACACATGGTTGCTGTGCTGGCTCCGCCACTGAAGGGCCGTACTGCTTACGAAATTTGTACTCGGGTGAGGCAGTTGCAGCAGGAGACCAACCGCGATTGCAAGCGAGAAAGATTTTTTTCGAAATGGAGGTAGATGCATGCAGTCTTCTTTATTATTTTATTAAACAATGGTGTGATAAAGATTATATATTATAAAATTCGAAATCACCACACAACATCAATATACTCTACAATGAGTGAAAATCATGCCAAGAGGGGCTTGTGTCCTTAAAACACGAAAACCACTCATCATCTAGGAACCAGGAACATCGCATACTCGAAGACACCCTCTAAGAGAAACGAGAGCACTTATCCGGTCTAGCAGCATCTTAGCGAGTACCTGATGCACACGCTATAGAAGTCGTCACCTCCACCGAACTGTCGAGCAATTTTCAGGGTATTCGCATAAACTTCGTCGACGTCACCACGATGTGAGACATGGCCACCTCACTACGCACGTCCATCGTCACGCGTCGAGCAGAGCCCTGCTGCACCATGCCGCCGGCTTTGTGGTTGTGCGACATCACCAAGACGATGGGGTTGGAGCTTGGGTGCGGCAGGAGGATGAATGAGAGTGGATGCCGAGAAGTTGAACAAAAAGGAGGAGGCCCGCGTCTCTATTTACGTCGGTGGGAAGTCATCCGCCCGGAGTGTTAGCGACGTCTTGTTGGTTCCCTTTGTGCCCGCGTAGAGAGCCGACGCTTCCATTGAAACGCCGACTAACCTTGTTCCGGTCAATAAAAAGGTTGATCGCTATCAGGCCGATTTCATTGGCAAAATCCTACATGGTGCCGGTGCACCCGTCCCGCACCTTGCCCGCTGTTTTATTGAGCTTGGAATTGCGCTGGCTAGTTAGGGCATGTACAATGGTAGTGAAATCATGCATTCCCTTACCCTGCCACATCAGCTAGAGAAGACATAAAATATAAGCCATACAACGCATTATCTCATACAACCATCTCTAGCAATTAATATTAATAATTAAATTTTGGTAGGAAATTTGTTATTAAGGAAAGACATATGTGATACAATGGAGAAACTAGTCTTCCCTTATTTTGATCCCTTACCTAAGGGAAGACAATCTTCTCTCTCTTCATTCTATATCCTCTAACTAAACAAAAATCTGACGTGACATCTCTAAGCAAAGACTGATACTATCCCATTGTACGTGCCCTTATGGTTGCGTCGGTATTGAGCTTGGAATTGCGCTGGCTAGTTGTAGTTGCGTCAGTGTGAGCCCATAAACCCACCGAGACTATAACAGAGCTATTGGGGCGGTGAGTGTTAGTCGCGAGTAACCAGATCGGATCGACCGACCCTTGTGCCTGCTGTTTGATCTGCCAAGCAATTTTCGAAGAAAAAAAAGGTGAGGAAAGGGTGCTATTTTCGGTAGTTCGTTGAACCGATCACACGCTAGATCATATGGGTGACTTGAAATACGACGTCAGTCCGTCGTTGCGGACAGGAGATAAAGCGAGCGCTATCCGGAAATGGGCTTGAAGGCAGCCCCGAGCTTTCATGCGGTGCGCCGGGGTTGACGAACAAGTTGCCAGCCGCCCATGATCCATCCGCTCTCGTATCACAGTTTGTCCGGTCACCAACAAGTCATCCATGCGTCCGTCCGGCCGGTCATACATCACCCCCTACCTAGCTCCTGTGTCATCCCAGCTGCCAAATCGCATCTCCCTGTGTTGAGCTAACAACCTCAGTGGCCATTACGCCCGCCGCGAGTGGCACACAGCGCACGCACGCACGCAGCCGGCCGACCGGGCTCTGCTTCTGCGTTAGTGCTGACCAGAATCCCGTTTTGGACTCTCCTGCTGCATGTGTATATTATTTCTTCCTCGCTTTTGGACCTCAACAAAAATGGATGGATCAGGTACAAATTCAGGTCTCCTTCAGGCATCACGTATGTATCCACTGAAGAATCGCGCTTAAGCAGGGCTTTTAATCATCGTGATGGTATCCATACATGGCACTAGCTACATCTATCCGTCTACCTAAACAAGAAACTAAAGGCTGGGTAAATGGGGTTCTGCTTTTTGTTTTTCAACGGGAAAAGGTGTGGTTGAGCATGAGCAAGTGCTCGCCATACATTTTTTAGTTTGTCTTTTTTTTTGTATCTCGGAAACTATACGAAGTATGGATTTGAAATCTGCTGGTCAAAAAAAGTTTCGATTTTTTGAGCAATTTAAAATTTTCAAATATTTAAGTGAAAAAAAAACTTTGACGGTATATGATTTTAGTGTCATAAGAATCGGAACTATTTTTCCTGCATTCTATATCAAATGTTTGTTTGTGAGGAGAAAATGGCTAGCGCGGATCTTGATGCACCTATGAACATCCCATATTGGGGGTGTGCTCCGGGTGTGCAGTGAGCACCCGCTCTCCGGTGCAAGCGTGACTTATATGTACTGCCTGATTTGTGGCTAGAACATTTTTTGCCCGGGAATTCTCCCCGGCTTACATCTATATCAGGCAACATTAACTAAAAGAAATCTACTGTATTAGTTTTTATACATAAGGCTCTTTTAATTAATAAATCCCTTAACTTTTCGGGATATGTGGCACCGATTACAAAGCTTGAACAAGTTCAAGAGAACGAGACGAAACTCTGAAGGATCATAGAATTAGAGGGAAATCAAGTGTATCACCCTCCTTCCACCATCATTCAAACACCTCAATGAGCAAATAGGAAGAGGGTGTGTGACGACTTCCACCCGTATCGACACTTCGTTAAGAGGAGCTAGACGAAAGGCTTGGTAACCCTAGGGACCCGTCATGCACCCTACGGTCTGAAGGGGGTGAAATTTTACCGGTTGGGCATATCGATGAACATGTTGGAGGCACCTGGAGCCGGCGGCGATGTAGTAGGTTGAGGAAGCTCTCATCCGCGCGGCTGCACCTTCTTCTATTTCGGTGGGCCGGCTGGCACAGATTTCGTTTGGCCCCCGAAACCTTCCTATTTCGCACCTTTAGCAAATTCCAACGTCATTGCTGGAGCTACCGCGGAGCTCACGGCTGCAGGGACACCGCCTTCTTGGATGACGTAGTTGCGCTGCCTCTTCCGCTTCAGCTTCGTCCCGCCAGCATCAGGCCTACGAACACCGGTGGCAAGACGGTGGACGGACGGGGAATGACCAATTTAGGATACGGTAGTGCGATTCTCATGGGAGGGTGCCCAAATTCTTCCATGATGACGACTACGCAGCGCGTCGAGGATGGATTTGGTGGGGACGGGGAGATTGGCGGCGGCGCCGACAAGGGAGCAAAGGGGGTTGAAACTTCACTCGCGCCTACTATCTCACGTAAATCGTGTGTGGGGGACGAAATGAGAGCTCCAAGCCAACTATATCCAGATTTCCAAGTCGAATGCCTAGCACCCCCGATGAAAATTTTCAGGCCGACCATTTTTCTGGCATCTGGTCGGGTAATTTTTTCTTGCTAATACCCGAAACTGGTGGTTAGTTTTCGGACATGGCGGATATACGGGATCTTCTAAAGTTTCTCCAACGCTACCATATTTTTAGGCAAAGTTGCCAAATGGCTTATCGTTTACAAGACAAAAGTCAACAGTGTTTTTTGAAGTTTTTGGCAAAAAAAACACTAAATTCAATTGAACACGAATACATGCTATTTTTCAGCAATTCAGACCCCTTTAATGTTGACATGGCAGTTAACATGGACACGGATGTGGGTTCGACATCAGATTCGTCTTCCTCCCCAAACCCTAATTCCTCCAATCCCTCCAGGTGCCCCTAGCTCGCAACGCCCTGGCCACCCACTCGCCGCCTCCCACATGACTTCGTCTCGCGTCAAGGTTCCGACATCTTGGCCGATCACACAGCCGCACGTTGGGCAACATCCTGGTAGGCATCTTGTTTGTGTAGGCTCTTCTTCTTTGACAACCACCGATACATCGGCCTCGCGTACACGATTAAGGGAGGCTAAGGCCGACCTTCATGTGCTCCTCACGCCACCCGGTGTCCACTCACGCCCAAGCATGAGCCGCCGCGGAGCAACAGGGCGGAGATGCATCATCAAGTTCATCGGAATGGTGGGAGTGACCACTAGCCACTAGGTCAACTTGATGGGAGGGAGATACGGAAAGGGGGAGATTTTCTTTTAAAAGTTTGGCTGACAAGTGGTTATCGGTCCACATAAGCAAACTGGCCCTGACAAGTAGGTCCAAGTGGTCAGAAATAGCATTAATTCAATGATTCGTGTTTAGCTAATCAAGGACCGATTTGCGTGCTTCGGTTAAAAAAACATATCCCATGATACATGTTCGTTATTGTAGCTACGTACTTTAAAACATAAATCATTTTTGCCATAAGATAACAATCGGGTACCAATAATAACGTGGACCTTCAAAACTGCTCCCAATCAACCAACGGGCCGAGAATAGGCCGCATCAATCAGTAGGTAATTGCGGATCAATCAGCACGAAGTAATTAGTACGTACTAACCAGATCGTGTCATTAGCCAGGTCAGATCTGCATTGGCCGCCCCACAAGTCAGAGAGGTAAAAATTCGAACGAGGAGAGATAACGGCCCTTGATTAGCTTCACAAAACCCCGCATCCACGTTGAGTTTAACAAAGTTCTCCTTAGGTTTAGACCACCTTTGTATGATGCCATCTGTTTTCTTCTTTTTTGCTCTTGAATAGCTTAAAGATAACGCAGAGATTGATTGCGCCGTTCTTGCAGTGTTTTGGACCGGTTCCCCATGATCAGCCTTCCTTCGCTCCCACCAGATGTACCAGATGCCAACGGCCAGGAGATCATTCCGATCAACCTCAGGGAGCAAGGGCGCAGCTACTGAGCGATCTCTGAGAAGTGCTTCGAGAACCGCTCCTCCATGAGGCTCATGCATACACACATGCGATATAAGATCACCCATGCCCAATTTTGCCCAAATTTCACCGACCCTCAGACACTTAAAGAATGCATGACAGATACTCTCGCAGTCTGACTGGCATAAATTGCACTGAGAACTATTAATCATATGTCTATTAGCTAAGACACCGTTGCAAGGAATAGCACCTAATAGGGATCTCCACAGATGGATCTTAACCTTTGCAGGAACATTAAGTGACCAAATAGTTTTCCAAACAGGTAGGTTCGAAGAAGTACCATAGTTGGATGTCCTCCTCAGTTTGATACCATGCTGGTGCTCCCATTCAAGATAGTATGATGATCTGACAGAGAACACTCCAGTTTTTGTGTAGTGCCATGAGACAAAATCCTGCATCATGCTAGTAGCCAGGGGAATATTAAGGATTCTTTGGACATCCACCGGCCAGAAAATGTCATTAATTATCTCCTCATCCCACTGTCCTGTCTCAACATCAATTAGTTCGGATACCTTTGTTAGAACAACATTACCTCTTCTTGTTGTAAATTTCCGATTTGGACTTCCAGGCACCCATGGGTCAGTCCAAATATTAATTTCAGAGCCATTTCCAACTCTCCACATATGTCCCCGTTTGAAGGTTTGTAAACCTGCCCATATACTCTGCCATGTAAAAGAGCTCCCTTTCTTTAGATTACAGTTCAGAATGTCACCTGTAGGAAAATATTTCGCCCTTAACACAGAAGCACATAGTGAGTCCGGTTCAGAGATCAGTCTCCAGACCTGTTTAGCAAGCATTGACAGGTTAAAACAGTGCAAGTCCCGAAATCCCATACCACCTTGTTTTTTAGGCACACACATCTTCCACCATGCAAACCAATGCATATGTTTCTTCTGATCATCATCTCCCCACCAGTATTGGGACATTGCAGATATTATCCCTTTAATGATCTGTTTGGGTAGCTTGAACATAGACATAGCATACGCAGACATAGCTTGAATGACGGCTTTCAGTAGCGCCTCTTTAACTCCAAAGGACATATTCTTCTCTTTCCAACCACTAAGAATTTTACAAATCCTGTCAATCAAATGTTGAAAACAGTCTGATCTATCAACGCCCACCAGTGGCGGCAGCCCAAGGAATTTATCAGTTATTGCTTCAGTCATGATATTCAGAATGGTGCAAACCTCCTCTCTAACTTCTACATTCGAGAAAGGGCTGAAATAGATGGTAGATTTCGCATCACTCACCAATTGTCCCGAAGCCGCACAGTACTCATTCAACACATTCCGGAGGGTGAGAGCATTATTTGCATCAGCTCGCATAAGTATCAAAGAATCATCTGCAAAGAGGAGGTGAGAAACCGCCGGGGCACTTCTACACATTTTTACCCCAATAAGATTTCCAGTCATTTCTTCATGCTTCAGTAAGCTCGAGAGGCCCTCCGCACAAAGAAGAAATAAGTATGGTGAGAGGGGGTCCCCCTGGCGGAAACCCCTAGTAGGGTAAATATAATCAGAAAGTTCATTATTTAGGCAAACTTGATACCTGACAGAAGATACGCACGCCATAATAAGATCAACCCATGACTGATCAAACCCCAGCCGCACCAGGATCTTCTGGAGGAAAGTCCACTCCACTCTGTCGTAGGCCTTATGCATATCCAACTTCACCGCACAAATTCCATACTTCCCTGTCCTTTTACTCTTAATAGTATGGTAACTTTCATAAGCTACGAGAATATTATCCGTAATAAGACGACCCGGAACAAACGCACTCTGGTTCAGGGTTATGATATCTCTAAGAAGATGCTTCAAACGATTTGCCAACAGCTTGGCAATTACCTTGTAAACCACGTTACATAAACTGATGGGTCGAAATTGGGTAATCGACTCAGGGCTCTCTACTTTTGGTATAAGCACAATATGTAGGATAACGTTGCATAGAAAACAAAAAAATTCCTACCGCGAACACGCAATCCAAGCCAAGATGCAATCTAGAAGACGGTAGCAACGAGGGGGTATCGAGTCTCACCCTTGAAGAGATTCCAAAGCCTACAAGAGGAGGCTCTTGTTGCTGCGGTAGACGTTCACTTTCCGCTTGCAAAAGCGCGTAGAAGATCTTGATCACGATCGGTTCCGGCGCCACGAACGGGCAGCACCTCCGTACTCGGTCACACGTTCGGTTGTTGATGAAGACGACGTCCACCTCCCCGTTCCAGCGGGCAGCGGAAGTAGTAGCTCCTCTTGAATCCGACAGCACGACGGCGTGGTGTCGATGGTGGTGGAGAAGTCCGGCGGAGCTTCGCTAAGCGTGCGGGAAGTGGAGGAGCGGGGCGGCTAGGGTTTGGGGAGAGGGGGGCGCCGGCCACTATGGGGTGCAGCCACCTTGGTGGTGTTTTAGGTGGCCGGCCCCCTCCCCTTTGGCCCTCATTATATAGGTGGAACCCCAAGAGTTGGTCTCCAAGTCTTCGAATAAGACCCGAACCAAAAACCTTCCATATGAAGGGGAAACCTAGCCAAGCTAGGACTCCCACTAGAGGTGGGAGTTCCACCTCCCATATGGCACTACTAGGAAAAGGCCTAGCCGTAAGACTGCCATCAGTGGCGCACCATGGCTGCCGTGCGCCACTACTACTTAGCAGTGGCGCACCACAAAACGGTGGGCCACTGTTACAAAAGTAGTAGTGGCGCACCTTGATTCCAGTGCGCCATAAGTAAGTGGTGACAGGAGGCCAGATCCTCCCCCAACCTAGTAGTGGCGCACGTCTCCGGGGTGCGCCATCGCTACATTCCTTACCTATGGCGCACGTTGCGGAGGTGCGCCACTGCTAGGAGGTGTCCGAGAGACCGTTTAGAGATGATAGGCTTAGCAATGGCGCACCTGCCGTGGTGCGCCACTGCTACATAGGTTACCTATGGCGCATGTCATTAGGTGCGCCACTCGCTAGGGGGTGGCCGAGCCCCTTTTTAGAGATGAGAGGCGTGGCGGTGGCGCACCACTTAGTAGTGCGCCATTGCTATGTCTTAGCTTAATAGGTAAGTAATGGTGAAGCTTTCTTAGCTTAATACCCTACTCAATCTCAACTTTTTACATCATCCAACACTCTAGGTCTCGCCGTATCGGTAACTTTGTTGGTTTTATGCTTTGTGTGTGACCGGTTCCGATCGTCTTGCACACACACGTATGTGCGCATGCGCGAAAAGCGTCTCGATCACGTGCATGTGTGTTGTATGCGAAGCCTCCACATGTGTTGTATATGCAAAGCCTCCGATCCACACATGTGTTGCATGTGTTTGTTTGCAGGGATTTGAAATGCAAAGGTCACCGCGAAATATGAGCCATGGGTACTAGCTTCCCAAGTGGACCAATGCTTCTTCATTACCGACCCGCAAAAGCCCAGCCGTGTTGTCGTGAGGAGAGGCAAAAGGAGCATCATCGGAATGGATGGAGCCGCCAACGAGCTAGACTTTGACCGAGTACGGCGATCCGAAGATGGAAGATGACGACGACGATGATGAAGAACCATACACAACAAGAAGAAGCAGGACCACCCTACCTAAAGGCCGTCCATTCAAGAGAAGAAGTCTAGGAGTTCCGGGGCTAAATTATTCAACCGCGAGAAAGAAGGGCAAGAAGATTGTGAAAAGATAATATGTATCATTTTCTTGTATGAATAATGGATGTCATATTGTTAATCTACACATTGTACCGATCAAAATAGACATATAATTTATATTTTTGGATATTTTCTAGATTCTATAGTATTTTAAATATTCTACATAATTATAATTATTTATGCCTTTTATTTTGGTGTATTATGCTATTTATTATTGCTGGGTTAAATCATTTTAAAAAAAAGTTAAAAAATTGGGGCCGCCGAGGTTCGAACTCGGTTGGCCGGGGGAAACCAAACAGGGGACGGATAGCTAGCCATTGCGGTACGGTGCGGATCTTGTCAAGGTACCATCCATTTTGTTTTTGACCCTATCCTAAAGTCGTAGTGGCGCACCCCTAGTGGTGCGCCATTGCTAAGAGTCACTGTGGCGCACCCCGAGCAGGTGCGCCATTGCTTAGGGGGTCGGGGACTTAGCCAAATTAAAACCCCTATTCTCTTCTTCTCCCCATCCCCATTCCCCAATCCTCTCCGACCGCCGGCGGCCGCCTCCCTCGATCTGCCTCGCGACGCTACCCCGTCTCGTCGATCTGCCTCGCGACGCCGCCCACCGGTGGCCGCCACCCCTCCACCGCTCCTCTACCGCTTGCCGTGCCCCCGGAGCAGGAGTAGAAGCAGCACGCCGCGGAGCAGGAGCCCCTGAGCACGCCGCGGAGCAGGAGCCCCTGAGCACGCCGCGGAGCAGGAGCCCCACCCTCCCACCGGCGCCCCTCTCCACCGTCGCACTCATCTCCCCTCGGCGCCCACGTCTCCAGCCAGGTAATCCCCTCCTCTCCCGCTCGAGCCTTTCTCCTCTCCCCGCATTGGCACGAACCCTAACCCTAACCCCGCTCGGTCCCTTTTACGTCGCCATTGACTCGCTGCTCGCTGCGGCATGTCTATCTCTAGAAGGGAAGCAACCAGTGCTCGAGCCCATTTGAACTTACCGCTTGCTGCTCCCCTCCTTTGCCTGTTTGTGAATCTGTTAATTATCTGCTATCTTGTTCATGTGCTTGGTGAGAAGCAAGTGTTGATTCACCTAAGTGTTGATGGAGTAGTACATCAGCCACAAGCTTTTAATTCATCATGATTTGTTTAGTTGATCATGTCCTGACGCAATGTGCTTATATTTTGTTTGGGTTAGTGTTGTTTTCTTGATTTAACATGTTTAAATAGCTGATTCACCTAAGTGTTTGTATCTGTTGTGTCATTGGACATCCTATGGATATACGCATAAACGGTAGAAAAATAGCTCGAGCAACATGCCAAGTTTAACTACGTAGGATAGTTCTTATCTTGTCCCTCTCCTCATTTTGTTGACACGGCGACCCGGTCGAGAAAACAATCAAAGCAGCATAGGCATAGCTATATTTAGCTTATTTATCAACATCTACTAAAATTTTAGACTAGATAGATTAATTGTAATCCTACTTATTTGATTTATGTGACACTAGATAGCTTAATTGTCTTCCTACTTATGTGATTTATGTCACTCGCATGTGTTCTTGCTCTGAATTTGGAAAGCTGCACACTGTTAGGCAGCTTGTATCTGTTAGGCACAGAAAGTTTGGCAACAATCCAAATCAGAAAATACACAATCTTGTTTCTAAAGTCTATTGAGTTTCTATGGTGTGCTTCATTTGAATCCATTAAAAATGCAACGTATTATGTTCTAACTTTGGATTATCACCCGCCTCACGGTCTCTCCCCCAAGCGAGATCCTCTCAAGCTCGCCGCGGAGCAGGAGCAGCAAGTCGGCGACCTTCTTCGAGTTGTAGCACGTCGCGCACGTCCGCGGAGCAGGAGCGGGAGCAGCACGGTCTCTCCCCTCTTCGACGCCACCTCCCCGCCGGCGGTCGCCTCCCCCTCGATTCACCTCCCCAACCTACTGCTCGGGGTGAGCTCCCTATGCTCCTCCTCCTCCCTATGCTTGCTGCATGATGATTACGTAGAAATGCTAGTAATTTGCTTCATGATGATGTCTGTAGAAATGTGTGTATCGTGTTTACTCCTACAGATGTCTATGCAAATTTAAGATGATGCTTGTAGAAATTGGCTGCTCTAGTAGATATCTAGTGTTGTGTCACGTATGAGCATCAACACTCCTACTGCTGTTAAGCTAGTATGTAGAGAGTCGGAGAGCGAGCTAGGTTGCTTGGTTGCTTCGCTGCTGCTATAGGTTGCTTGCTTGTCTGCTGCTGCTGCTTGCTAGGGTTGTAAAATTGGGTATTTTTTGCTTGCTTGCTGCTGCTAGGTTGTTAGCTTGCTTGCTGCTGCTGCTAGGTCTGTTAGGTTGCTATTAGTTGCTAGGTTGATTGGTGCTGCTTGCTAGGTTGATTGGTGCTGCTGCTAGGCTGTTAGGTTGTTAGTTGCTAGGTTTTAGATGTGCTTCTTAGGTGCTGCTGCTTGTTAGGTTGTTGCTTACGTCTGTCTTGCTGTTAGATGTTGCTTAGGTGTTGCTGCTGCTAGCTTGCTTGCTAGCTACGCTAGCTTGCTGTCTGCTAGCTAGCTTGGTGCTAGCTCTTGCTAGCTTGCTGCTAGCTACTGCTAGCTTGCTGCTGTCTTGCTAGCTAGCTTGCTTGCTGCTACTAGGTGCTTGTTGGATGGTGGTACTTGGCTGCTCAGCTGGTCGATATGTGCTATGGTGCTCAATTAGTGTACATGTGCTATGGTGCTCGAGTTGGATTTTTTGGTGTATATGTGCCATGGTGCTCAGCTGGTGGATTTTTTGGTGTATATGGTGTCATTTTCTTGTGCGGGGATCGACGAGTTGCCCATTATCGCCGAAATGTTGATTCATTTCCGTTTCGGCGAAAATGGGGCACTCATATGTCCATAAATTAGCATAGGTCATGCCCAATTTTTCCGTGAAATCTTGCGCTAACTTTATGCATTTTTTCCTACTTAGTTCGAACATGGCCAACAACGAAGAGGCCGGCAGCAGCGGTAGCAAGCCATTCCGGATGCTAACCGATGAAATGGAGGTGATGGAGTCACAACCTCGCCGCGACGACGGCGAGGATGATGGCACCGATCCGAGTACCGAGCGGACGATGCCGCCGATGCTGACACCACTGATTGTGCCGCCGAGGATGACACCACGGATGGTACCGGCGAGGATGACACCGGCGCACCGAAGAAGCTACGGAGGGAGCGTCGCCCGAATGTGCTCGGCACCGTGAAGCGGGCATTCACCGAAGTGAACGCCACTTGGGCTTCCAACGGCGCCCCGATTTAGTCAAAGGTTACGCTGCCCAACTCGGGTGCATCCTCCGGAGCACGGTCTCGATCAACACCGAGAACCTCGGGCATCCTGACCGAGCGAATTTGCGCACCCTCCTCTTCCGGAAGCTGCACGAACGATACGAGTTCCCGGTGGACTGCTCGAAAAGCGTCTCATGCGGAACAAAGTGCACAATGCCGCCCTCACGAAGATGAGCACCGCCCTCGCTAGTTGGAGGAACCGAGTGAAGACAATGATTAATAATGGTGAGAGTTACGAGAAGATCAAGGAGTCAAATCCCTCGATCACCGAGCAAGACTACGCTGATTTCAAGATCAAGTGCGAGAGCGAGTCAACGTCGGATTCTAGTCGGTGGGGGAAGGACATGCGAAAACTGAACTTAGGCACCCACAAACTTGGTCCTGGCGGTTTTAGGGTGGCGCAACCGAAATGGGACGCCGCGGATAAGGAGCGTGTGAAGAACGGCCTCGAGCCCCTCTTCCCGCAATACAAAAACAAGCAAACCAGGAACTTTCTCCCGGCCCGGTACCGTCTTGACCCGAAAACAAAGGAGCTCACCACCACTCCGGATGTGAAGGAGTTTGAGGCTCTTCGGTAAGGAATGCACCCGCTTAATTAGCTCCTTTATGGTTGCATTCTTATTGATGAATCCAAATTTCTAAATGGTTCATGCATGTTCCTCCCGTAGGCTAAGGAGATCGCTGCGGAAAGTGAAAAGGAAGCTAGTAGCGGCGCGGGGTCCACGAGCTCCTCGCGAGTGTGCCCCTTGGGACAACCCTTTAAATAGGGCGTTGAATGCCCACAAGAAGAGGGATCCATTGAGTAAGCCGACGTCGGCTGGTCGTGTGGCCGGCGAAGGATGCTCTATGAAATGGTCAGAATACTATAAGTCGGGGAAAAAGGAGAGAAAGCCCCCATCGATGAGAAGGAGGTCGCACGGCTCAAGGCACAAGTTGCGCGAGATCCCGACATTGGTCGAGGAGCAAGTGCGGCAACAAGTGCAACAAATCGTGGAGACCCAACGGAGGACGCAACGACAGCAAGTGGAGGACCAAGTGGGCACGACGCTTAGCTCCCTCATCCCTACCTTGGTTGCCGGTGCGGACGCGTGGTATAAGGGAGGACAAAGGGGGAACCCCGGTTCCCGGTTCGCGGGCAGCAACTCCCACAACGTGGAGCCATCGGTGAGTCCGCGGGCGGCAACAATGGTGTCTCCGGCGGCGCCAACCTTGGTGGCTCCCGCGGCGCCAACCGTGGTGGCTCCCGCGGCGCCAACCTTGGTGTCTCCCGCGGCGCCATTACTTCAGCTCAATGCACCCGTCGGCTGCGGATAATACGCCGCCGGCACCGCGCCATCAAGCGGCCACTCCATCAGTTGCACGCCCGTCGCCGGCGGTGCCTCGACCTTAGCCGAGCTGGACGCCATCACGGTAACCAACCCTCGGCCAATGACTTCCATATCCCATCCTTTGACTAGCTAGCCATCCCTAACGCCCTACATGTTTTCCGCGAGCTCCGCCGTCGACGTCCCATGCACTCTCCTGCACTTTGTGAACGGCGAGTTGATCGATGTTGCCAAGGCCAAAATCGTTCAACCGAGCAACCGCCGATTACACGGTAGACCCATGCAACCCGACGTGTATAGGATTCAAGCCGATTCGGGTGCTTAGCGGCTACGACGACGTGGTACCTCCCTTTCAACCCGATGGTGCCGACGAAGATGATCGGGTCCTTGCCCTCCACCAATGCTTCAATTGGTCCATGGTTTGGCCAAAGAGCCGGATTCGTTTGGGGGCGAGCGACACCACCCCACGGACAGCACCCCAAGCCATGCCGGCGCCAAGCCATGGCAAGACCACCCCAACGGTGCCGCCATCGGCTGATGTGGACATGCGAGATGGCACGGGATCCGAACGACGGTCCGGACGAGGACGAGTACGTTCGCCAACCTGGACTGCAACTTCGATTTTGGGGTGATGGACTACGATCTCGGTAGCCAACCCTCTCAAGCTGCCGCCGAGGGGAAAACCTTTTGCAACAAGCGGCGCCTATTCCGTTCTCGGGAGACGCCTCCGGCTGCCGACTTCACCGAGACTCAGCCGATAGCCGAGGTGAGAAGTGTTATCGGTCCTAACACACTCGAAGAAGGCTTGCGAAGAGGAGAATGCGGTCCCAGTAAAAATGAAGCCGAAGGGACGGAAAAGAAAGAAGAAGGATGACAAGTCCGCCGGCCCAGCGGCACCTATCCGTGCTCGGGACGGGCCACCGGTGCCCAAGAATATCGAGGCGAGGGTGCATGTGTCGGGTGAGCGGATGCTAATTCAAAGATTGTACGATGCTGCACCCGGTCCTATGCGATCTCCGGTTGACGATATTCGGTTTATGGAGGAGCGGCGTCTCGGGGAGAAAGATAATGGATACCCGGTGTATATTGCCAAGGTGCCCTCGGGCCATGGCTTTGTCGATAGTGGCTTCGCGGAGAAGATCTTCCTGCGGTATGATGACATCTTTGCCATGCTGAACAGGTTATCCGCTGCACTACACCTTCATTCGCCTATACTCGCTCGGCAAGGCGATGCGGATCATTAGAAACAACATCCCGGACATCGCGATAGCCGACCCCTTCTACATGCGTGCCGTCCACTTGGCCACCGCCGGAGACCGGGCGGTCGCGAGTGGATACCTCAAAGACTTCTTTCTAGCGAACCGGAAGAAGTCTAACATCCTCCTGCTTGTATTTCCCGAGTAAGTCACCCCCTCACCGTACCGGTCTTAACTCGTGATTTTTTTAGATTTCAATCGTCATGTTCTTAAACATTATGTGTTCTACGCGAGAGACAAAACCTGCACACTCATCTCCATAACCTCGAAGCATTCCGTGGCCACATACCTCGATGCGGACGGTAAGTCAACCACGGACTACACGAATGTCAAGGCCGTACTTGATGATGCTCTCAATGCCTACGTCAAAGCGAAAGGCAACATGCGAGAGGCCAAATGTTAGGTACGGGAAGCATGTGTTCAAGCACCAAACAAAGTTTCCCTGCGTCAAGAAGCCGCCTTCTAGTAACAAGGATGCCTACTACGCCCTCTATCACATGGATAAGTTCATACGGGACCGGCAGCAGCTTACGCTACACGAGCATCTCGGAGATCGGGCCAACAAATTGGCGCGGGTCCCCGACGACGGCATCAAGCAAGACTTCTTCCGCATCCAAGTAGAGTTTTGTGAAATCATCCATCAAGATGTCGTTAGAAGCGCGGGGAGTTCTGCGCCGGCTATCGGCCAGTCAAATAGTGACATAGACACAATGCTCCAAATGCGGGGTGACGACTACCGCTCATGGATGTGCTTGAAGAAAGGCGGCGGTTTTATCCACGCTCCGCAAAAGTCTTGATGTGCGAGCCTAGTTATGTAGTTGTGAACTAAAGACGAGCTTCTGTTGTAATAAACTTTATCCGAGCACTTTACTTGCATGTCTGTTTAATTACTAGTTCGGCTATGTTTGTGAACTTATATATATGGCTCTATCGTTTTCCGCACTTGATTTGGTCGTTAATTTTGTTTGCATATGCCGATGATTAGAATGTTCGGTCAATCTGTACACTCGAGGTGTCGCTAGTGAGCCTGGTGTGATGACACAAATATCAATCTCTTGTGCATCCTACCTGGCCTCACTAACGCCATCCCGGGATGTTCATATTTGTTTCGACCAACAATGTATGAGGCCCTTGTCATTCTTCCATTTGCTTTGGTATCTCAAAATGCCAATGATTAGAATGTTGGTCACCTATACACTTGGGGGAGGGGTCGATGAACCTGGTGCCATGACACAAGTATCAATCTCTTGTGCATCCTACTTGGTTTCATCGACGCCTTCCCTAAATGTTAATATTTGTTTGGACTGACAAAGTATGAGGCCCTTGTCATTCTTCTATTTGCTTTGGTATCTCAAAATGCCGATGATTAGAATGTTGGTCACCTATACACTTGGGGGAGGGGTAAGTGAACCTGGTGCGATGACACAAGTATCAATCTATTGTGCATCCTACTTGGTTTCACTTACTCCGTCCCTAAATGTTAATATTTGTTCCGACCAACAATGTATGAGGCATGCCTTTTAGTTCATACTACTTGGATCGTTTTTGAATTTGCTCTTATTCGTTGCAAACATCTATGAGCGTGCACTAATGTTTCTTTGGCTTGTGCATATGTACGCGAGATATGACGTGGTATGTCGTGTACAAGGGCAAGGTTCCCGGAGTCTACAACGGCGGGAGGAGTGTCGGAGACAGGTTCACCGTTTTAGCGGTAACGACTACAAAGGGTACACCACTAGAGCGGAGGCCGAAGACGGATACGCACGCTATCGCGGCGGGAGAGAGGACGGAGCGGAGGAGGAACCGGATGAAGACCACTTTCATCGGGACGGTGCTAGTAGTGACTCTAGCTCTCTTCTATGTGATGCTAGTTTAGATGATCGATCTTGTGCCACTACTAGCTCATTTGTGACTTGTAACACCGTAACTTGCATTGTAACCTCTAATGTGAATGCTTGTGAATCATGTGGGGCTAATGTGAAGAACTATGTATGGATAAGCTGTGTCTGTTGTTTATATGCTTGTTATATATCCTGTATTGTGCTATTGTACTTGTCATATACAACTCTGTATAAATACCGCCAAGATACAAAAAAAAAATTCGAAATCCTAGCAGGTGGCGCACTAGTGGACCATGCGTGGCGCACTACCACTAAGTAGCGGTGGCGCACTGCTACCGATCCCGATGGCGCACCGCCCTGTGATCCTCTCCGAGACTAGCGATGGCGCACAAGGATAAGTAGCGGTGGCGCACGTCCTGGAGAGGGCGATGGCGCACGTACTAACGCAGCGGTGGCGCACCAACTAGCTGGACCGGTGGCGCACGCAAAGCGCAGCGGTGGCGCACCTCTTACCGCACGGTGGTGGCGCAGCGCCTCGACCAACGATGGCGCACCACTTTGGAGTAGTAGTGGCGCAGCGGTGGGCATGTCAATGGCGCACCGAGCGGTGCGCCACGGGTATCTAGGCTAGTAGTGGCGCACCCCTAGTGCGCCACTACTATGTGTTAGCAGTGGCGTGATAACAGTGGCGCACCACTAGTGCGCCACTGATGGCTATATGTGGTGCGCCACTGAAAGCCTTTTTTCTAGTAGTGTGGGGGGTGGCCGGCCCCCTAAGGGGGAGTCCACTTGGGACTCCTCCCCCACTAGGGTTGGCCGGCCATGGAGGTGGAGTCCCATGTGGACTCCACCTTCCTTGGTGGTTTCTTCCGGACTTTTCTAGAACCTTCTAGAACCTTCCATAGAACCTTCCGCGACATTTTAATTCACATAAAATGACATCCTATATATGAATCTTATTCTCCGGACCATTCCGGAACTCCTCGTGATGTCCGGGATCTCATCCGGGACTCCGAACAAATATTCGAACTCCATTCCATATTCAAGTACTACCATTTCAACATCCAACTTTAAGTGTGTCACCCTACGGTTCGTGAACTATGCGGACATGGTTGAGTACTCACTCCGACCAATAACCAATAGCGGGATCCGGAGATCCATAATGGCTCCCACATATTCAACGATGACTTTAGTGATCGAATGAACCATTCACATACGATACCAATTCCCTTTGTCACGTGATATTTTACTTGTCCGAGGTTTGATCTTCGGTATCACTCTATACCTTGTTCAACCTCGTCTCCGACAAGTACTCTTTACTCGTACCGTGGTATGTGGTCTCTTATGAACTCATTCATATGCTTGCAAGACATTAGACGACATTCCACTGAGAGGGCCCGGAGTATATCTATCCGTCATCGGGATGGACAAATCCCACTTGTTGATCCATATGCCTCAACTCATACTTTCCGGATACTTAATCCCACCTTTATAGCCACCCATTTACGCAGTGGTGTTTGGTGTAATCAAAGTATCTTTCCGGTATAAGTGATTTACATGATCTCATGGTCATAAGGACTAGGTAACTATGTATCGAAAGCTTATAGCAAATAACTTAATGACGAGATCTTATGCTACGCTTAATTGGGTGTGTCCATTACATCATTCATACAATGATATAACCTTGTTATTAATAACATCCAATGTTCATGATTATGAAACTAATCATCCATTAATCAACAAGCTAGTTTAAGAGGCATACTAGGGACTTCTTTGTTGTCTACATATCACACATGTACTAATGTTTCGGTTAATACAATTATAGCATGATATATAAACATATATCATAAACACAAAGATATAAATAATAACCACTTTATCATTGCCTCTAGGGCATATCTCCTTCACAATAGTGGTATGATTCCATCCTTCAGGAACTACTCTCGAGTTTACAGCCAACAGAACCTCATCAGTCAGGTCCTCTCCAATTATGTGCCAAAACCGCTTATAAAAGATAGCATGGAGCCCATATGGACCCGGAGCCTTAAGGTCACCTATATTAAACATAGCCTTTTTAACCTCCTCTCTAGTGTATGGGGCTGTTAGAGTCTCATTCATCTCATTAGTAACACAAGGCAGAACTTTGTCTATGACCCCCTGATCCGGATCTTGCACCTCTGAAGTAAACAAATGCTGAAAATACCCAGAAACTATATCCATCATTTGATCCTGATCATCAATAACATTACCAGATTCATTAGTCAGTTGTTTGATAAAATTTCTTTTCCTCCGTCCGGACGCAAAACGGTGGAAAACGCAGTATTTTGATCTCCGTGGCGCAACCAATTCGCCCTTCCTCTCTGAACCCAACCCAGTAAAATTCTTCTTGTTCCAATAAATTTTCTATTTGAATCCGGAGCTCCCTCTGTTTAGATAAAGCATCATCAGATAAAGGACCCGACATAACCAGGTTCAGTTCAACCTGGAGCTCTCGCAGGCGCTTCCTGGGGCCTTTCAGAACAGTACTGTCCCACTCATGCAGAGCCTCATGTACTTCCTTAGTCTGCTCACGAAAAGAACTCCCTGCATGTAATAATTTTGCTCGGTCCCGTGCTGTTTGGATAATTGTCTCGATCGAGCTCTCGCAAAGCCACCGGGCTTCAAACCGCGAGAGGTGCTCTAGAGTACCGTGTTTGAATGCCGGCCATTCTCTCGATATCAATTAAAATCGGACGATGATCAGACTTCCCAAAATCTTCATGAACAACACCTGCTAGCGGAAACATGGCCGACCACCTCAGATGACAGACCGCCCTATCCAACCTCTCTCTGATCAACCCTCTTCTCCAGGTAAAAATGTCCCCCTCATATTCCATATCCTCTAAATTACAGTCAATAAGCGTGTCGTGGAAAGCTTTCATGCACCTGAGGGATCTAGTCGCCCCCCTCCTTCTCAGAAGAGTATAAGATTTCATTAAAATCTCCCATTAGTATCCATGGAAGGCCAATATCATCATGGAGGGAGCGGATGTACTCCCAAGACAAGTATTTCTTATCACTGCTAGGTTCGCCATAAAATCCTGTGAGGCGCCATCCCGACTCACCATTCTCGTTAATGCGAATGTCTATAAAATTCTGCTCCACCTTTTTAGAAGTAACCGTGACGTCCTTGTTCCAAAGCAACACCAAACCACCACTCCTACCATCGCTTACTGCCACCAGCATCTCATCAAACCCCAAACGTCGACGCAACGATTCTGCCTTAACTTTACACAGATGCGCTTCAGGCAGAAACAACACATCCGGTTTAATACGCGCCTGAATCACCAGGAGCGCACGAACTACCGAGGACTTACGCATTCCTCGACAGTTCCAACTTAAGAGTTTCATTGCGACCGGGCAGACCCCTTGCTGGAGTCCGCCGATCCTTTAGAATTATTTGACATCACACCGTCCTTCTTTGACCTCTTTGTTCTGTCCTTATTCAAACCCTCTCCTCCACCTGGCTCAATAGGTGGAGTAGTATCTAGAGCCATTGCATTAGGATCCCCTGCCAGACCCTCCCCGGGAGGTAACAAATCACCACTAGGAACTTCCTCCTCAAAGCTTAAAACCCTCTTAGCTGCTAGACCAGTTTGATCCCCATCCTTGGGTAAAACCCCCGTCTTGATCGGGCTCATCCCAGTATCCTCCAACTTAGTACTATTATCATCTGGGTTATGCATTGCGTTAAATCTCCAACTGACGTTAGCACCCCGGCCAAGCATGCCATGGCCTCTTCCTAGCTGGTCCCGACCTCGTCCGCCTCCAAAACCCCCTCTATTCCCATTCGAAGAGCGGCCGGACCAAGTGTCAAAATCCGCTTTGATGAAATCCCCCCACTTCAAAGAACTCTCTTCATGCTCCCCAGTACCACACTCAGTATGAATGTGCCCAAATAGTCCACAAAACCCACAAAACTTAGGGATCTTCTCATATTTCGCAGCATAAAATTCTTGTTGGCCCTCGCGTGTTATAGTCACAACCCTTGCAAGTGGTTTCCGCACATCCAGGCGAACTCTGACTCTAACAAAATTCCCAATACCTTGAACCTTCAGCTCAACAGAAACAAACTTCCCCACCTTCTTCTCTACCAGATTTTTAACCAACGCTTTATTCCTGTATCCGATCGGCAGTTTATGAATCTGTATCCATACTGTAATGAAGTTAAGATCAATAGAATCAACAGCCGCCAACCCATCATAAGCTTCAATCGAAACAGTGTTTTGTCTGAACAACCAAGGCCCCCCTTGCTCGACCTTGATCCAATCGCCAAGACAGGAACATTGTATGAAAAAAAGCTTGTCCTCCAGGGGTGTAAAGATGATCTCCTTCGCCGGGCTCCAAGCAGCACGCATGTGCTGCTCAAAAGTCTGCGGGCTAAAAGGGTTTGCGGTATGAACCCTAGCTAGAGCTGTCCACTTCATACCTTCTTTCGGAACGTCGGTTTCATCCTCGAAGACTGGATCATCGATCTCCTCCTCGTCAATGCCCGGACGCATCGGCATGTCATCCGGATCTCCTTGCTTCCGTGAGCCCGATCCCGATCCCATCGTTGGAGTCGTCGTGCTTGGTTTGAGGGGACACCATCGTCCAACTCCGTGAGAGGAACAGGAATCCCTTGGTCCGATCACAGCGGAGAAGGGGAACTCCCGCCGACGAAGAGCCGACGCGGAGGAAAAGAGAACCCTAGTCGCCTCGCGATCGCCCGATCGCCGACGTCTAGGTCGAGAAAAACGATGAACAAATTTTTTTCGCTAGCCACTAGTTCAACTTGATGGGAGGGAGATAGGGAAAGGGGGAGATTTGTTTTTGAAAGTTTGGCTGACAAGTGGGTATCGGTCCACCTAAGCCAACTGGCCTGACAAGTAGGTCCAAGTGGTCAGAAATAGCATTAATTCAATAATTCGTGTTTAGCTAATCAAGGACCGATTTGCGTGCTTCGGTTAAAAAAACATATCCCATGATACACGTCCGTTATTGTACGACTTTAAAACATAAATCATTTTTTGCCATAAGATAACAATCGGGTACCAATAATAACGTGGACTTCCCAAACTGCTCCCAATCAACCAACGGGCCGAGAATAGGCCGCATCCATCAATCAGTAGGTAATTGCGGATCAATCCGCACGAGGCAATTACTACTAACCAAATCGTGTCATTAGCCAAGTCAGAGCTGCATTGGCTGCCCCACAAGTCAGAGAGATAAAAATTCGAACGAGGTGAGATAACGGCCCGCGCGCTCTTCATGCACGAACGAACACGACTCCACTTTCCTTCCCCACGCGATCGATCCCACTACATAAACCTCCCCCGATTTCCTCCGTCCCATTCAACCTCCTCACTCGAATCTGCCGTACGCAGCCATGGCGCCGCCGAGCTCCCTGGCCTCCGAGCCCACGCGCGCCTCCTCTCGTAAGAGGATTCCCTCCGCCAAGGCCTTGCCCCAGCCGGAGCCCGAGCACCAGAGCAGCGGCAAGCGCCCGCTCAAGATGGCATCGTCCGCCAATGCCACGGCGGGGTCCGCGAAGAAGAAGACGACCAAGGCCAAGGCGACCAGGAAGAAGTTGCGGACATGCGCGAAGGAGGGTGACCAGGACGGCGACGACATTTGCGCCGACGAGCCCGACGAGGAGGAGCTCGCCCTGGCGGAGGAGAATGAGCTGGCGGAGCAGGAGGAGGAGCAGGCGGCGGTGGGGCCGCCGACCAGGACGCGGAGGCGGCCGGTGATCAGGAGGCGGGTGGCGAAGCCGAGACGGGTGCAAGGCAGCGGGAACCACGACCATGAGTTCGTCGGCGAGCCCATCCCCCAGGACGAGGCCCTCAAGGCGTGGCCAACGCGTTACCAGAGCAGCAGGTAACGCACGCATGCATTAGATTGCTCCATTTCCCATCTCCTTCTAGGATGTACTGGATTATCTTCTAATATTACTAGCTGAATTTTGAACTTGGTCGTCTAATCTGCTGACTTGATTTTTGTTGGATTTGAGGTGACAACAAAATGCATGTTCGATATTCTGATCTGAGTTGAATCGTGTCTCGCGCATTGCATTGCCTTGCAGGGCGAAAGGGGAGGCCCGGGCACACTACCGCCAGGCCAAGATTGAGGATACCATCTACTCCCTCAATGACGATGTCTATGTAAAGGTCCGTCGTTTTAACTTTTCAAAACCCATGATTGGTTGTTGATTGACGTTTGTATCCATCGATTGTTATGCATATATGCCTCGCTGTGAATCTGTTTAGGAAATGCCCAAGGATAGTTTATCTTTCGGATGTATGCGCGTACACTGCACAGCTGATTTATTAGTTTCCTTCGAGAGCGGCGTTTCTCGTCCCAAGTGCATATGCTCCTGATTTTTAAAATGGCTTTTAAACATTGTTTGAAGTGTTGAAAAAATCTGACACAAAATGTCGCATGTACATCTTTATGTTCTATGTGCTCGCAAAGTTGTTTCACAAAAAAATCGATTTTTTACGTCATGTGTAAAAAAGATAAATTTTAGTGCTAAAAAAAGCTCTTCACATAAATATTTTCTTATCTTTTTTGTACTATAACAAATGTCGATTTTTTGCGAAACTTGGCGTGCACGTATGGAATGTCGTAATGTACGATCAAAAAAATTATTCAGAATTTTTTGATATTATAAAATCTATTTTTTATAGCAGGAACATATGCACCCTAGATCAAATTTGGATTTGCGATTTCTGTCCACAAGCTTTGTAACGATAATGAGTTGTCAATATGGGCAACCTTTCATATCTTGTTGTGATGTGATTGTGAAGTGAATAAATGATCATAAATTCAATTCAGCTCCTGGGTGTATATGCTCCCTCAACCCAAAAAAATCATATTTCTAAGTGTCAAATTTTTTAAAAAAATTGTTTACATGTACATCTCTATAATATATGTGTGTTCGTCATGTTTCAGGAAAACCCAATAATTTATGTGGTGTATGTAAACAAGAGAAAATTTATCTTGTGAAACGCATTATTTTTAGCAATGATTTTTGTCTTTTTTTCACACGTCACGTGACAAGTCGTTTTTTCATCAAACGACTCTGAGCATGTACCACATGAAAATGTAGATGTGATTTTTTTTTCAAATTTTTTGAGATTTCAAAATGTGTGTAAGATGCATTTGAAAATAGAGGGGGCATATGCTCCCATGTTCCAAAAACACCATTCCCATGAATGATCTGCATGTTTATTAACTTGGAACTGATTTCCTTTAGTAGTAATCAATTCTGCATAACTTCATGTGTGGTAAAAGTTTGGACTAAATTTTATAGCAGTACAATCTAATCGAACTGAATGCTCACGGCTTCATTTTCTTTCACCTAGTGTGAGCAAAAATGCTGAATCAAAGTGCAATTTAGGCATTGGCGTGACATCTAGATGGTTGCTCTTCTGATATATTCGATCTGTGTTTGTTGTCTCGACATCTTACATTTCTAACCCCTTTGCCGTGTATAGGCTGCAGAGGGAAAGACTGATTTTCTCGGCAGGATAGCCGAGTTTTTCGAGGGCACAGACAGCCGTCAGTATTTCACCTGTCGCTGGTTCTACCGCCCAGAGGAAACGGTGTGTACCGTCAGTTGTATTTTTTTGTATGTCCCAACTCCCAATTGCACTGTGCTGATTGTTGTATTTGCAGGTTATTTCAACAATGATACTAGAAAAAGGTACTGATCACAAGCATGACCCAATACGTGTATTCCTTTCTGAGGACAAAGATGATATTAGTCTTGATTGTATATTATCAAAGATTAAAATAGTCTACGTTGATCCAAACGTAAGTACTTTTGCCTACAACTGTCCATTAATAAACCTGTACATATGTTGTTTCTCACTCTTTTTCCTGTGCTTATGCTTTAGTTAAATTCAATATCCAAGGCTGAGAAGCTTGTAGAGTGTCAGTTTTACTATGACATGTCTTATAGCGAGGCTTTTTCAACTTTTGCCAACATACCATCAGGTAACCAAAGTTTAATGCTGCAACTTGTCTTTTTACCATGCTAATATGAATAAATGTTTTGGCACCAAGTGGCACAGTATTTCCTAACTGAAAATAATGTCGTGAAATATTTCTATACAGTGTTTATGATGTCAAAGGTAGTAAATATGTACAATTTTTCTAACCGTGGTTCTTATTGCCTTATTTCTCTCATTAGAGAATGGGCCTATAATCAGCGATACTGCATCTAAGTTCTCGGGTGATACTGTCGATTTGGGTGAGACATCAGCTAAGAAAGCAACCCTTCTAGACCTTTACTCTGGTTGCGGCGGGTTGTCAACAGGCCTTTGTTTAGGTGCAGCTCTAGCCGGGGTCAAACTTGAGACGGTACTTTTCTACATCATCGTTCGGCTGTGATTATGTATTTGTGATCATGATGCTAATCCTACATCTTTCTTCTGTTTTATAGAGGTGGGCGGTTGATTTTAATGAGTTTGCCTGCAAAAGTCTGAAGTATAATCACCCTGACACACAGGTGTAAATAAAATTGTAAACTACAATCTTGGTTCCCTTTTGTTGCATATGAATTATATGTTATGTGTCGTTTGTTTGAATGTAGGTTCGAAATGAAAAGGCCGAGGATTACCTTGTACTTCTCAAGGAATGGGCTGTCTTATGTGACAAGTATGTCCATAATGTTGTTCATTCTGATTCAGTCGACCCTTTAGAGGATGAAGAGGAAGATGACGGCCCTCTAGGAGAGGATGAGTATGTGGTGGACAAGGTTATTGGAATATGCTATGGTGGCACTGGGAAGGAAAATACTATATACTTTAAGGTAGCCGTCTTATTTGTTGTTGGGTTTACTCGAAGTTTGTAAATACTGTATGATTGATGCATGGTTGTTTTTGCAGGTGCAATGGGAAGGCTATGATTCTGATGAAGATTCATGGGAGCCGGTGGGGAACCTAAGGTTGGTATCTCATTTGTTATATGCTAATTTAACAATATTTTCCTAATAAAAGTGCACTGACTCTTGTTTTATACCTAGTGACTGTGCTCTGAAGATTAAAGAATTTGTAGAAGAGGGTCACCGGCTGAAAATTTTGCCACTACCGGTGAGTATTACTCCTTTTGCCTCTTTTTTCTTATTCACACGTTTTTTTCTGCTATTTACATAATTTCATGTAGGGCGATGTTGATGTCATATGTGGCGGTCCACCGTGTCAAGGAATCAGCGGGTTTAACCGCTTCCGAGACAGTAATAATCCTCTACAGGACGAGAAAAATCGACAGCTTATTACTTTTATGGATATTGTCGAATATTTAAAGCCAAATTATGTTCTCATGGAAAACGTGGTGGACATGGTAAAATTTGCTGAAGGTTACCTGGCAAGTTATGCATTAAGCCGCTTGGTTTCGCTCAATTATCAAGCACGGCTTGGCATGATGGTGGCAGGTTGTTATGGGCTGCCGCAATTTCGTATGAGAGTTTTCCTTTGGGGAGCTCTTCCAACAATGGTCTGCTACCTGTTTATCATGATTTTTTTCATGTTGAATGTTTGCTGGTATTATATTCTGTAGAATGATTTATTTTCATTTGGCAATGTAGGTGCTCCCAAAATACCCATTGCCTACCCACAAGGTTGTTTGGCGTGGCGGAATCCCAACTTCCTTCTCCCAAAGCATTGTTTATGATGAAACACAAGAATCGACGCTTAAGGAAGCTTTGCTACTTGGTGAAGCAATATCAGATTTACCTGAGGTAATTATTCAATTATCTAATATACCTAATAGCCTACACATTTTTCTTACTCCTTTTGTGCAGATAGGTAATCATCAGCCAAATGAGATAATGGAGTATGGAGGTAATCCTAGGTCTGATTTTCAACAATATATACAGATTAGTCGAAAAGGTATTATGTTTGCATCTACTGACTCTTCAAGTTTTCCTTGTGAAAGATAGTAATTACAATTTTAGACTTTTATGGTGAGCTGAAGATTTTCTCGATTGTTCCAGATATGCTAGATTATTCCTATGAACACAAGGTTTGTTCTGAGGATGGTAAACTGCTTGATCACCAACCCTTGCAACTAAACAAGGATGATCTTGCACGTGTACAGCAAATCCCCAAGAAAAAAGGCGCAAACTTCCGTTGTCTCAGGGGGGTCAGGGTGGGAGAAGGCAATAAAGTCGAGTTTGATCCTGAAATCGAGCGTGTCTACCTCGATTCAGGAAAGCCTCTGGTATTATTTCTGCTTCCTAACTCTTTAATGGTATTTGTATATGCTGAAATTTATGTTATACGTTTTGCAAGTATTGTGTTATACCAATAGCATAGGACAATAAGTTACTGCATTGTAGTTTGGATGTATTTCCTATGAATAGTGAATGCCTATAATTCCATCCTGTTTCTGTGGGATTTTATTTGGTTTGTATAAACTTTTGGTTTTATTATATCTTTTCAAACAGGGACTAAATGTACAATCTAGAACACAGTTGGCTTCAACAGTAAAATCTTCTTTTTCTGTAATGACTGATGTATATAATTTTCTCACTGTTATTCTCGTCACGTGCACTAAATCAGAGTGAAGAAAAGGGAGAACAATAAATTTTGAGTTTATTGCTATGTCCATAAGAACGGCCGAGAGAAGGAAGCTTCAACACATTTATACAGCTAAACTGCTAAATCCAATATGTTAGATTAAGGATTGTCTTGTTGACTTTGCGCATACAGAGTTCCACCGGAGTTGCGATTTTTCTCAACATGAAGAGAAACCTTAACTGTGCAAATATCCTCCTGAGTTAAGCTTACCAATGTATATATGTGCTTGAGGTTCCTGCTGGTCATCAGAATAGGTTAGTGCTGCGACATAGGTATTTTAGGTCCCAGAACTCACATATAAACCTAGAAAATGTTGGTCGGCTCTGCATCTCTTACCCTCTAATGTAGATATCTTCTTGTGGTTTCTGCTGGTGATCAGATTAGATTAGTGCTGCTTACCAATGTAGATGTGCTCTTGTGGTTCCTGCTGGTCATCAGAATAGATTAGTACTGCGAAATCAGGATTTTCTGTCTCAGAACTCACATATAAACCTATAAAGCGTTGGTTGGCTCTGCATCTCTTAACCTGTACTGTTCTCTACTTTCTGCTCTTTTGATAAATAGCTTGTTTAATAGACCAGTAAAAAAGCACTGTAGATGGTTCCATGATGCTGCCACCTCATTACAGAAGACCAGAGTTTTCGTGTGATCACTCAGTTAAGAGCTCTCATATTTCACAGTAAACACATTAGCTTCTGAGTTTCTTGTTACTATCCTTGAATTCCAGATAAACCCAATGATCTTTACAACACTATCAGTAGTCAAATTACATGGAGAACCTTCATATTAGTGGGAAATAGGATGCTGTTTTATCTTTGCTTCCATCTCTGAAGAATTCATCAAGTGAAAGAAATGTTGACACATGGTTGATATAGTTTCTTATGCAACCTAAGATTGCTGATGTGCTAGTTTTCCGTGTACCCAGGTCCCTGATTATGCCATGTCTTTTGTTGGGGGAAAATCAAAGAAGTGAGTGTCCGAATCTGTTTTTTTTTCTTTTTGTAACATTGTTCAACTTCTATAATTGTAGTTACCTATGATGATTCTCTTACAGGCCATTTGGACGTCTTTGGAAGGATGAAACAGTTGCAACGGTTGTGACAAGAGCAGAGCCGCACAACCAGGTTAGTGTAGACATACTATGATGTTTTGCATATAGTGTTTTGCTGATCCTTTTTCTTTGCTCTCTTAGTAATGATACTGAATGTTCTATTCTTAGATTATCTTGCACCCAGATCAAGATAGAGTGTTGTCGGTCCGTGAGAATGCAAGATTGCAGGGTTTTCCTGATTATTACCGGATGTGGGGTCCTATTAAACAGAAGTGAGTTTATCTGTCAAGTATCCAGTTGTGTTTGATATTTGTTTTCCAGTGATGAATTAGAATGGGGGATCACCATTATTTTTGTGATGATACTAGGTACATCCAGGTGGGTAATGCCGTGGCCATTCCTGTCGCTCGGGCATTGGGATACTCTCTTGGTCAGGCATACAAAGGCAATTCAGAAGGGCTTGACCAGGCACTTTTTGTTCTTCCCAACAGCTTCACTTCCTTGGGGCAGGCTGCGGTTCCGGATGTCAACATTCATTCACCTGTAGGCGAATTGGTAGAGTAGACAGGGTTTGATTTGAGCCCACTAGAGAGACAGTTACTGCTTGATTGAATGGGTTCTGTCGCATTTTAGTGTTCTTCCAAACATTTTGCAATCTACAGTTTTGACATTTCAATATCTATCTTTTATTAAGTTCATATCAATTTGTCTTTCCTGCCTGAAGATCATTGCTGTGTTCTGTGGCTTCGAAGGTTGCCTGAAGAAAGATTAACATTAGTTCAGGCAATCCAATTATCGTTCTTCCTTCATTGGTTGTCAGCGTGTATTTCTACAATAGACCTGAATCATGCTGATCCTGAAATTGATTATGTATTTGCGGCATTATGTCAGCACCTCATTTCAATGGGTAGTTAACAAGTCTCGTTGTAAGAATATTTGGGCCATGGTACTGTCAGTGCCGCTCTCTTTTTCGCTACCATCCTGATCGAATTCCAGTTTTGACCTTGAGTTGCTCTCTGATGAAAAGTCCAGTTTTAGAAATGTATTTCCGACCTGTGAGTGCCTTGGATACTCTTAAGGTTTGTCGATTGAGACAAGACAGGTATCCACGAGTTGTAACTAGAAATCCAACTGTGCCAGTTTGACTCGCTTTCCTTTTAACCTTTCGTTTGCCCACTTGGATAAAATGGTGACTTGTCCTGCACATTGCTTGTTATTCTAGCACCAGGGGAAGTTTGGAAGGAGGGCTGCAACAATGCTTTCAGGCAAGGTTCAACGCTCAAGGAACGTGAGAAGGCACCTGGTATTTCCTCCTTCAGTTCACTTCAAATAGCAGAGCAGATCAACTTATGGATGTCCATATGTGATCTCACTTTTGTTATCTTTTGTTATTTTCGGGCTGTTCATTTCTATTATATATGTGGGTATCCGTGTACAGCAAATGCTCCTCTCTGGACTTGCCCATCCTCCAAGAGCACTAAGGGCATCTCCAACGCTCCGACCCAAACGGACGCATTGAACCGTCCGTTTTTTGCTGTTTGGGTCGGCCTCTCGAGAGGCGGATAGACGAGGACATCCGCGATTTTTTTCGTTGCCCAACGCGCAGAGACCCAAATACTATTCCTCTTCTCCGCATGTAGTACTAGTTGAACCAGAGCACATATCGCCAGAGCACACATCGCTCGCCCCTGCCACTGGTACCTGGCCGGCACGGCGGGCCCGAGCGGCTTCGGCTCGCGCACCACCGCCGAGGAGGCCACGGACGGCGCCGGCGACCTGAGCCACGTCGGGGATCTGGGCGGAGACGGCGCGGGTGCTGGCCAATCGCGGCGCCAGGCTGGTGCTCCCGGCAAGAAACCCAAGGCGGCCGAGGACGCCCGCGCGCGCCTCCTCGCCGAGCTCGGCCCCGCCACGGACGCCGGCCGCGTCGTGGTGCTGCCGCTCGACCTCTCCTCCCTCGGCTCCGCCCGTAGCGCGTCCCCGCCTGTGCCCGCCCGTGGTCAGGCCCACCTCCGCCCGTGGCGCGCCCCCGCCTGTGCAAGCTCTGCCGGCGCGAGCGCCTCGCGATGCACGGCGAGCTCGGCCGAGACGAGCGCCTCGCGCGGGTGCACATCGCCGCGCGCACGACGACCAGGGGCGGCGGCTTCTCGGCGAGCGGCATGGTGGCCGGCATGCGCGACGCGGCGAGTCGTGGCGCGGGCGCGGGCACGAGCACGCCCGTGGCCGACGCGCGCCGCCCCGCCCGTGTCCGCCCGTGCCGCCCCGCCCGTGCAAGCTCTATGGCCGATGCGGCCGGCGCCGCGCCGCCCGCCCCGCCTGTGCCCGTCCCCGTCCGTGGCCGACGCGGCCGACCGGATGGAGGCGCGGCCCTGTGCCTCGCCGCGTGCACGGCCCCGTCCGCCGCCGCGGCCCCCGTTCGACGCCGCCGGCGTCGCTGCAAGCTCGTAGCGGGCGCTGCCCCGTTCGACATCGCCGGCGCGGCTCCAAGCTCGCTGGGGGCACGGAGCTTGTTTCGCCTCCGGCGACTTCCGGCGGGTGTGAAAAAAAGGGAGACGGCGGCGACCGGTGCCTCCATGAGTAGGCGACGGCGGCAGTCCACGAGGCGAGCCAAACTCTGTCAGCTCCACCAACGATTTTCATGGAGAAAGGAGGACAGAGGAGAGAGAATGCTGCGGGGTCTACTGGCTTGCTTTTGTCTCCCTGTCAAATGGGCCAGAACGCTTGTCCGGCCGGACAGAACGACCACAGATGGACGCGCGCTCGCGTCCGCCTCGACCCAAAGCGCTCCCAGATTTGCGTCAGTTTTGGGTCAAACCGGACGCTGAGAGTATCCGCTTTTAAGATGGGTTGCCCCGCTGGGTGCAGTTTTGACCCATCCGGACCAATTCGGAGTCCGTTTTTGGGTTTGGGTACCCGCGTTGGAGATGCCCTAAGCTCCCAGGGTTGGGGCCGTCCCTGGGCGCTCTGCCCGTCGTTTTCACGGGTCCCACACAGCTCGCGTGCGTGTCGCGTTTCGGTGTCTACGGCGATTATGCGCTACGTGTAAGCGACGAGAGCCCTGTTGGGGTCGGTTCCGAATTGGTTTTAACCGGCTCTTCGCCCCGTCTTTCTCTTCCTTCTCTTTTCTTTTCGTCGCGGCGGTGGGTCACCTGTTCTTCCTGTTCATCGGCTAAGCTGCGGCGGGGTGTGGTGGTTTGGGTGGCGCTGCGGTGGTGGCTGGGCTGAGGCGCTACGTGCGGGCTTTGCGCCGCGGTGGCCGCACCCGTCTCCTCCCTCTCGCGACCTAAATCGCGCAGCATCGCAAACCTAGATGCTCCCCTGCCGGCGGCGGCGCGAACCCTAGCGCCTCCCCTTCCGGCGGCCGGCACAGGAAGATCGGGATGCGCGGAGGACGTACTGCTGGTTCCCTCCACGAGCCTTTTGCATCCCCGGCCTGCTGCTCCACGGCCTTCTGCAAACCCGAGCGCCGGGCCTCTTCCGTTTCGGCGGGCGTAGAGGACGAGTTCGCCCGTGTCGCACCGGGCTGCTGGACCTCGCCGTCGATGTACTGGCTGTGGGAGCGCTGCTCCTCCACGGGGACCTCCATGCTCGCCGCTGCGCGCGACCTCTAGCGCCCGTGCCTCGCCGGCGTTTTCGCAAGGTCGCCGAGGCAGGGATGCGGCCGTGAGCGCCGGATGGGGCGCGTCCACGACGTGCAGGACCAAGCCCCACCTCCACGCTGCCGTCCAGGTGCACATCCCGCCACCTAAAGGTCGAAATTCCCCCTCCCTTTTCTCACGCTAGAATCAACACCATGCTTGCTACCTAATTTTGTATGAGCGCGTCTTTGCTGAGCTGCTGCTACAGGCTACATTGCTGGATTTGTTTTCCTGATTTTCCGTTTCAATTGTCCTGCCAGCTATTCTTATTAGTAATCTATGGCGAGAGAATTGCTACTCCAACTATCATAACAACTGTACTTCTGTTGACACAAGGGGACTTAGCCGAATAAAGAAATATGTATCAACCGATATTACTGACTTAACAAATTGTAATACCATATTTGGATGGGAGATTCTATAGTTTCTGAAATTACATGTTCAGACTGTGGTGATGTGCTAGGTTGTTGTAGTTGCACCACATGACAGGTTCCAAGTTTCACTATAATCAGAAATTACAACAAATCTATCTAATTACATGTACTCTTGAGTCATTACTGATAAAACAAGGGCATGCACAATGTTGTAGGCAGGGCACATCTCCTGTCTATTTTCACGTCCAGTTTATATGTGTTGCTTGATATACAAATTCAGCATGCAAATATTGATTGATTGGTACCGGGTGGATGTATAGTTAGCTAGATTTATATCTTGCTTATTTAGCATATGATTTGTTTAGAAATCTATTGGACTACTAACCAAACTGGACTCTATAGACTAATTGTAACCTTGTAGGACTCTACTAACGCCACAACAAAGAGCACTAAGCTCCCAGTGTTTTGGCGAGCTGTGGTTAATTGCTCGGGACGTGCCCGTGCGTGGTTGGGTGCTTGGTTCCCATCGTGGGTCCTAACTGTCAGCGTGTGATTGATTACTACTTCGAACTCGATCTTCTCTTTTCTGAAATTGCTGGGCGTGCCGAATACTACGTCCAATGATGTTTTACCAAGAGAATAAGCGGGTCGAGTCGGTATAATGCCGTGGAACCCTGTGTCGGACTCTTTTAGCATATCGACTGTTAGGCCATTGCCCTCATTGTGCTGGCGAATAGCAGGTTCAAGCCACTTCCTCCATCCATGAATACTTTGCTCATATTGTACCCTCCAATCTGTGCTTCAAGGACAAGGGCCGCGTGGCCGGGCCTTGGAACAGCTTTCGGATGATCCGCCCTGCCGAAGGTGATACTCTGATCTGACCAGTCGATGAAATCGGGTGTATCAACCATGGCGACTTCCGCATATTTTACTTCTCGGGAGAACTTCTTGATTTCTCTCTTTGAAAAGCTGGTTTTATGGATCATGTTGACTTGCCCGCATGGTTCCGGGAACACCTCGGTTGGTACATGTTCGTCTCCTCCTGCTGGTACGTACGGTTCCGGTACATATGGTTCTGGTGGATAACTGTAGGACCCCGCCCTTCTCTCCACTGCGTGAACTCTTGACACGGCCTCGGCCCTGAGGTCATCGCAGAACTGCCGAATTTCCAGAAAATGTCGACAGTTTATTAACAGGTGACTGGATTTCTCTCGACCGTCCTTTGGATCAATGTAAGAATGAAGGTAGCATGGTGCCTCAAGTTGCTCCGTAGCCGAAAGGTACGGTGAACGGGTGCGACCCCTGATTGATGACGTGTCGTGGCATCCTTGTTCGAACTGACGTAGGTGAGCTGCTGTTCATCCTTCCTCCTCGCGGTGCGAGCCCCTTCGTCTTTTCCTCTGTCCTGCCATGACGTCGAAACTTCCTCGGTTGCTCTCTTGTATGCTCCTGGGTGGAACTTTTAGGGTTGCTGTTGGAGGAACGCCTTCCGAAGCCGCGACCTTCAGGTCGGATGCGCCGTCCCTAGGGAGGCGAAGAAAACCTCCAGAGTCGATGATGAAGTGGACACCACCGAAAGTAGCATCCATGTCACGAGATGATCCCACAGGGATCGGGTGAAGTGCTTCGCGGTGCGGTACGAACTCGAAGGATCCGCAGCGGATTGAATCTCTTGGTTCTGCTGGCGTCGGTGATTCGAGTAAGAACGCCGCGGACGTGACTGGTACTGCCGATGACTTGCCTGGTGCCGACAAAGCTTCCACAGACGGCGCCAATTGTCGAGGGTACTCCTCGGCAATGCCCTCCGATTGGGGCTTAGGGTTGACGGAATCCTACAAGCTGACACGAGACATCGGTTCACAGACAAGCGGGGAGAGCGATTTACCCAGGTTCGGGGCCCTCTATGAGGTAAAACCCTTACGTCCTGCCTGTCTATTCTTGATTATGAAGATATTGGGTTACAATGGGGTGCCGAATAGTTCGGCTGAGATCTCGTCGAGAGGCTAAGTGCTATGTTGATCTAGCTCTAGACTTTTGGTGGCTTAGATTGCTAAGATTGATTGTCCCCCTCGGCAGCCCCTCTCCTGGCCTTTATATAGGAGGCCAGGTCTCAAGGTCTAACCGAGTACGACTAGGTTTACAGTAGTTTTAAATCTAATCCTTCCTTGTTCGGCTGCCTCTTTGTCTTGCCCGTCAAGGAACCTTCTGGTGCGCCATCCAAGTGGCCCGCCTTGCCTCCAAGTGCCTTCATGGGCCTCCAACTAGACAATACGGTGATAGGGCAATGTCGGTTACCCGAAGGGTAATGCCCACGTTAGCCAGAAGGGGGGCCGCCCCACCCTATGGTGTGGGCCCCTCGGGACTCCTCCGACTCCGCCCTTTCGCCTATATATTCCTCGCGACGCGAAAACCCTCAATCAATCAATCATAATCCAGAAAGACTCCAGGGGCGCTGCTACCATCGTGAAACTCCGTTTCGGGGGATAGAAGTCTCTGTTTCGGCACGCCGCCGGGACGGGGAATTGCCCCCGGAGTCATCTCCATCGACACCACCGCCATCTTCATCGCCGTTGCTGTCTCCCATGATGAGGAGGGAGTAGTTCTTCCCCGAGGCTAAGGGCTCTACCGGTAGCTATGTGGTTCATCTCTCTCTCCCATGGTGTGATCTGTATGTGATCATGAGCTTTGTATCACTATTAATCTATGTGCTACTCTAGTGATGTTATTAAATTAGTCTATTCCTCCTCCATGATGTAATGTTGATAGTGTGTGCATCATGTAGTACTTGGTGTAGGTTGTGATTGTAATCTCTTGTAGATTATGAAGTTAACTATTACTATGATAGTATTGATGTGATCTATTCCCCCTTTCATAGCTATTGGTGACAGTGTGTATGCTATGTTAGTACTCGCTCTAAATTGCAACGGTCTATTATGCACTCTAGAGGTTACTTTAATATGAACTCCGGACTTGTGGAGCTTGTTTACTCCGGCTTGAGGTGTGCTTCTATAGCCCTACACAATGAATGATGTTTGTTATCCAACAAGAGAGTGTTTGAAAGTAGCACAAGTGAAGAGAAGTTATTTATTTATGTGATCATTGTTGAGAGTGTCCACTAGTGAAAGTATGATCCCTAGGCCTTGTTTCTAAGCATTGAAACACCGTTTCCAACAAGTTCTGCTACATGTTTGCTTGCTGCCATTTTTATTTCAGATTGCAGTTACTACTTACAATCATCCATATTACTTGTATTTCACTATCTCTTCGCCAAACTAGTGCACCTATACATCTGACAAGTGTATTAGGTGTGTTGGGGACACAAGAGACTTCTTGTATCTTAATTGCAGGGTTGCTCAGTTCAAAAAAAATATTGCAGGGTTGCTTGAGAGGGATATCTTTGACCTCTACCTCCCTGAGTTCGATAAACCTTGGGTGATTCACTTAAGGGAAACTTGCTGCTGTTCTACAAACCTCTGCTCTTGGAGGCCCAACACTGTCTACAGGAATAGAAGCGTGCGTAGACATCACTAGGTCACAAGAGATGACATACCATGGTACGAGTAAAGAGTACTTGTCGGTAACGAGGTTGAACTAGGTATGGAGATACCGATGATCGAACCTTGGACAATTAACGTATCGCGTGACAAAGGGAATCAGTATCGTATGTGAATGGTTCTTTCGATCACGAAGTCATTGTTGAATATGTGGGAGCTATTATGGATATCCAAGTCCCGCTATTAGTTATTGATCGGAGAGGAGTCTCGATCATGTCCGCATAGTTCTCGAACCGTAGGATGGCACATTTAAGGTTTGATGTCGTTATAAGTAGATATGGAATATGGAATGGAGTTTGAATGTTGTTCGGAGTCTCGGATGGGATCCAGGACATCACGAGGAGCTCCGGAATGGTCCGAAGAATAAGATTCATATATAGGAAGTCACTTTCCAAGTTTGGAAATGATCTGGTGCATTTATGGAAGGCGCTAGAATGATCTAGAACCTTCCGGAAGAAATCACCATGGAACGTGGAGTCCCGGATGGACTCCACCAACCCTAGCCGGCCAGCCTAAGGGGAAGGTGGAGTCCATGGTGGACTCCGCCTCCATGGCCGGCCATAGGGGAAGGAAAGGAGAAATCCCACTTCCCCTAGGTTTCACCCATATGGAAGTTTTTGAGTTGGACTCTTATTCGGATTTTGGGCAAAGCCTTGGGGGTTCCACCTATATAAAGAGAGGGACAGGGAGAGGGCTGCACACACTTGGCCGCACCACTAAGGGGCTCCCTGGCCGGCGCCCCAAGCCCCCTCTCTCTCCCAAACCCTAGCTACTCCCTCCTCCTTCTTCTCCCGCAACGCTTACGGCGAAGCCCTGCCGGAGATCTCCACCACCACCGTCACCACGCCGTCATGCTGGCGGGATTCCGAGGAGGATCTACTACATCTGCTGCCCGCTGAAACGGGGAGAAGGACGTCGTCATCAACACCGAACGTGTGACCGAGTACGGAGGTGCTGCACGACTGTGGCACCGTCAAGATCTTTTACGCGCTTTTGAAAGCGGAAAGTGATTGACTACATCAACCACGAGATCTAATCTCGTAGGCTTTGAAATCTTCGAGGGTTAGTCTCACATACATCTCGTTGCTACCATCTACTAGATTAGATCTTGGCTTGTTATTCGTTCTTGCGGTAGGAAATTTTTTGTTTTCTATGCTACGAATCCCATCAGGTAGGGCGACGGCGCGGGTCGAGGTGTCGGCGGCGGTGGCCCTGGAGCGCGTCTAGGGAGGAGTTCCCTGGCGTTGCGGCCGGCTGCTGCACGACACGGGCGTGCGGCGGAGCTTCTCGCCGACGCTGGCGACGGAGTGGGTGGTGGAGGCGCGGGGCCCGAGCTGGGTCCATCTAGGCCCGAACTGGATCCTTCTTGGCCCGATATGGGTTCCAGGGGCTGGTGCCTCGCTCCGCCGTCGGCCAGGAGCGGCCTGACGGAGCACTGGGTGGCCTGGTACGTGTGGTTGGTGGTTTGGAGGTTGCAATCTGTCAAGGCTGGAGGGAGGAGATGGCGTCTTTTCGGCTGTGCTTGGCGTTGGTGGACCGCGAGACTATGGTTTTGGTGGCGAGGTGTTGCGGCGGCGGCTATGTGTTCAGCGAGTTTGCTGCCCGAATCCACCACATAGCGCGTGTGTTGTGCGACTACACGGATGAAAGTCCAGCCCGCCTTGGCGGTGCCGACGGCGGAGGCGCCTGTGGGAGTCCCACTCCTTGGAGGCGTCGTTGAAGTGTGTCAGCACCCCTCGCTAACGCGGTGGTTTGGTGGTGTCTCCGGGCGAAAGCCTAGGTTCAGTTGAATCGGCGCAATGGCGGCATCTTGATGTCGTTCCTCCGTTGGGAGCTTTGCATTCGGAGACACGGCGGTTTGTGACTTCTTGAGATCCTCCGGTGCTCGTCGCTTTCCAAGGTGGATCATTCGGGGCACTATGCACGACATCGTCGGAGAGTCCAAGACGACGCCTTTGTCGGAACCGACCAAATCCCGCCGTCTTCTCCTTTGATGGTGCGTTGACAAGGAGAGTTCTGTTGGAGGTTTCGTCTTCGGAGTTGGCTGGCGTGGAGTGAGACGTGGCTCAATGTTCTTCTTAGGATAGGCTCTCTTATGTTGGAGTTGTTTTTTTTTCGTTGGTGGCTGTCTTCGGACTAGCCGGAGTGAAATCTGTACTGTGCTCGTTGTTTGCAGCGAGTTGTAGTCTTCTTGTATTCAAAATTATGCCTTCTATAAAGATAAGGTACGCCGTCGGCGTACTCTCAAAAAAAGTATTTAGAAGATTAAGGCACCGTTTAAAATAAAGATTTTTATATGATTCTTTCATCAAAAAAATGATGGTAACTATGGATAATCTTGAAAAACAAATTGGCAGGCTAATATGAAGCATTGCTTTTGTTATCAAGATGTAGCAATGACATGTACTCCAACTCCCCACTACGCATGGCATGTACTGCAGTCTGCTAGTGGCAACCTAAAGCCGATGCCGATTTTGATTCTTGTTTCGACTGATCACTCGACACAGCGGCGACCGATTCTATGAATTGGTTTCTTTCTATGAATTGGTTTCTTTCTTTGGACGCAGTTTTGACACGGCCGTACGGAATTGCCAAGTCTCTAGCTCCGTCGATGACATATACAGCGTACGGCCGATAGCAAGTAAGCTATGTTCGCCAATATAAAACGTAAGAATAAGCACGCCACTAGGCTGGTGGGGGTGGTGCTCGACATACAACCATCAATACATTTAACGTTCTACGCAGTTTTATGATTCTCGTAGAAATTTATGATTTCTGGATCAACAAGTGTCATAGGATACCTCTAATGTCAGTATCAAAGCTCGTGCATCCATTAGTTTTTCGCCTTAGATCGTCTAGCTAAACAGATTGATGAAAATCCAGTGGGCAATGAGACAGGAAACCAACGAAATATGGTACCGCTAGCATGAACCACCCGAATTAAACATAGATGGATGCACACCACCACCATCACGCACATTCACAACACCTATTGGAGTAGTGAAACTTACAATTTACAAATTCACGAAATCGGTACGATTTGCAGGTTGGGGCTGCAACAACACTCCTAATCGCCTATCCACATGCCACATCACAGTAACCGCATGGAGCTATGCATTGATTAGAAGATAACTCATTTGAGTTTAAGTAATCTCAACGTTTACATTTTTTTTTTGAAATTAGTGATCATGCATGCTATATATATTTTAGTACGAGAAAGTTTATTCTTAGCCCTCATGTGTTGAGTGATTCAAAGATTGGTCTTTCCACTCTAAGAGCATTTCTAACAGAGCCCGTAAATCCCGCCGGAACTGAATTTTTCCGACGGATTTACGGGTTTGACCGAATGTGTCGCAGAAAGGAGCCCGAAAAGATGGGCCGGTCCATCAAAAAAGTTCATGGGCCCGAGAAATTCCCTGCACGCCCCGCATTAAAAGGGTTCGCGAAGGGGAGTTCGGTTCGCAAACCATACTCCCCTTCGCCGTTCCTCTCCCTCCGCCGCTGCCAAGCACCATTTCCGGCGAGCAATCCAGCGAGCCCGTGGCAGCGATCCAGCGCCCGTCGGTGTGCGATGGCGTCCCGTGGCGGCTCCGACGGCCGTGGCGCCGGATTGGGCGGCGGCGACTCGCCGCCGTGTCCGCCCGTGTTCTGCACCGACGCGGAGCGGCGCAAATGGAACCGGTCGGAGGGCGCGCATCACCCGCCGGTGGACGAACTGGGGGCTCACGCCCCCAGGTACGGCAACGCCAGCGAGGGCTCCTCGTCCGGCCAGTCAAGCCGCGCCCCTGTCACGGACAGCAGCGACGACGCGGACCTCATCCCCGCGCGGTCGCCCACCATCTCCGCCGGGGACTACGTCCACGGCAGTGACGAGGAGGAGGCCGTCCTCGCCCAGACCAAGGCCGTCAGCGAGGCGGAGGCTCACGCGCGCTTCCGCTGGGAGGAGGCGGACGCCGTCCGCTAGGTCCGTGAATACGAGGCGGCCCGCTGGGAGGCCCGCGTCCGCCGCGTCAAGCTCGAAAACGTTGAGCTTGATGCCGACGGTGAAGATCGTCCACGACAGTTTCGGCGCCGTCTGCCGCCGACACGCTGCGCCACCACCGGCACCGCCGCGCGCGTAGGTCACTATATTAGCCGCATGTTGCTTTAGCTAGGTAGCGCTCGCCGGTGTACCAGTAATGTAGGTTTAATTTATCGAACAATGTAAGTTTTGATGCTCAATCGGAGCATCAATTTCTTACGTTTTTGGAAGACTGAAAACCACTTTTTCGCTTTGCACTTTTTCGGGCTCTACTAGAGATGCTCTAACACCACACAAACTAGTCGCATGAACCTCGAGACCAGAAATATTTGCTATGCCCGTCAAGTTAAAATGGTTTTCGCGATGATGTGGCTATGTATTCGTAAGTGTGACAAAATAGTCATCATAATCACAATAATCATGTTTAAGATAGATTCAAAATAACATATAAGAATTTAGATAAATTAAGGAAAATTGTGAAACAAAATTAGTAATAAACAGAATAAAAAATGTGACAAATTGTAGAATTGTGGAACAATTGCGGCATCATTAGTGGACTTCTTCCATTGCTATATTGACATGTCTTATTTGTATAAAATACATACATATAAAATATTATGATTAAAATCGTTTTTTGTAAATTAATATGAAATCAAGATAGTGTTTGAAATAAGTTTTTGCAAATATAGGACAGTGAAATGTATTGCCGGTTCGCTTGGAAAAGGCGAAAACATCACCCAGTTTGTGAGCAGACATCATAGGAATGTAGTCCCTTTTTTCGGTTGGGGTGAAAGATTTAATATTTGCCCACTTTTTTACATGTAATTATACGTTGTCAGCATGTCAAAAAAAAATTGACTCCCTCCGTTCAAAAAAGATGTCTCAACTTCATCCAAATTTGCATGTATCTACACACTAAAACGCATCTAGGTACATGTATATTTTAACAAAGGTGAGACATCATTTTATAAACGGAGAAGGGGCTATATGGTGTAACTTGTGTTGTCACTCTAAAAAGTACAGTAACATTTGTAGAGTCGGAAAATTAAGTACCACAAGTCAAAGACCACGGGCCTGTCAAACACCACCATTGAACTAATAGGACGAGGTTTGGGTTCTCCTGGCCTGAAAACTTTCCCTGTGTGCTACGTTGCAAAAAAAATAGACATCGAATTTCAGAACTTTTGTTTTAGCTTGCTAATCAAAGGTCCTTCTCAATAATAAAAAATGCTCCAAAACGGAACAAATTGTCAAAGATGCGGCTCGGAGACCTTGGCTTCGTTTGAATAGAGCGAGTGTGACACCCTGCCAAGTTGCGTAGAGCAAGTTGATGAAATACTTGCTTCCCGACTGTCGCCCATAGAACGGATAAGCATCACGAATTTCAGGACGACCTTGCGGCTGCTGATAAACCATGAATCTGCTTATTTGCTTATGCGCATATAAGAGGCATCAACCCTGAAGTTCACTTCTCCACGCAACGAACTGAGATCATCTATGAATTTAATAGTACAAGGGCCGTACTGCTTACGAAATTTTTACTCGGGTGAGGCTGTTGCAGCAGGAGCTGAACCGCGATCGCAAGCGAGAAAGATTATTTTCAAAATGGAGGTAGATGCATGCAGTTTTCTTTATTATTTTATTAAACAATGGTGTGATAAAGATCATATATTATAAAATTCGAAATCACCACACAACATCTATATACTCTACAATGAGTGAAAATCATACCAAGAGGGGCTTGCGTCCTTAAAACACGAAAACCACTCATCATTTAGGAACCAGGAACATCGCATACTCGGAGACACCTGTAAGAGAAACCAGAGCACTTATCCGGTCTAGCAGCATCTTAGCGAGTACCTGATGCACACGCTATAGAAGTCGTCACCTCCACCGAACTGTCGAGCAATTTTCAGGGTATTCACATAAACTTCGTCGACGTCACCACGATGTGAGACATGGCCACCTCACTACGCACGTCCATCGTCACGCGTCGAGCAGAGCCCCGCTGCACCATGCCGCCGGCTTTGTGGTTGTGCGACATCACCGAGGCGATGGGGTTGGAGCTTGGGTTGCGGCAGGAGGATGAATGAGAGTGGATGCTGAGAAGTTGAACAAAAAGGAGGAGGCCCGCGTCTGTATTTACATCGGTGGGAAGTCATCCGCCTGGAGTGTTAGCGACGTCTTGTTAGTTCGCTTTGTGCCCGTGTAGAGAGCCGACGCTTCCATTGAAACGCCGACTAACCTTGTTCCGGTCAATAAAAAGGTTGATCGCTATCAGCCGATTACATTGGCAAAATCCTACATGGTGCCGACGCGCGTCCTGCACCTTGCCCGCTGTTTTATTGAGCTTGGAATTGCCCTGGCTAGTTATGGTAGGGTACAGGGCCGGCCCTAGGGTGGGGCAGGTAGGGCGCCTGCCCCAGGCCCCCAAAATCCAGGGCCCCAATCCCCAGTATACTTCTATGTATATACGTGTAGATGTTACACTATGTTAGAGCAATTTCAATAGTATAGCCAACTGCTGGCTATAACAAGATGCCATGTCATGTGTAGTCGTTATATATCTAACATGTATAATAGTTAGCTATAAAAATGAAGTACTTTACTAACATATGGCCCACCTTTCACTCTCACAAAATGCGTAGAAGCACGTGCAAGAGCTGGCTCTAGCATAATAGCCCACCTCTCATCTCTCTCACATTCTCTCTCCTCCAACTCATGTAAAATATATTATTTAATGTTTTGTAGTTAGCTGACTGGATTTTATTATACTTGCTCTTACTAGTACACCCAGCACAAAAGAAGAGTAGGCCTATGGGCCATAGGTAGGACAGATTGGATCGGGAGTCTAGGAAGCACAAGGCCTGGGGCAGTAAGGCACGCGCACCTTCGCAATCAGCGCAAGGCAGCAATCGACTCACCCATGAAATCAGTTCGTCTCCTACCTAACGCGACAACGCCTCGGCATCAAGACTTCCGCGTTCGACTACCTAGACCGGCTTGCCCCAGCGGCCAGCCAATCAGCGATCAAGAAGACAAGACAATGCACAGTACATGCGTAGGACCTGGGTCTCCTTCAACTTCAGTTCGTCGTTAGTTCGAGAGTTCGTCGTCAGTCCGCACGACCACAACGAACAGCGAGGCACTATAATAATTCGCGAGTTCGGGATGGTTCCTGTTTTCTCCTGAATTTTTCCTAATTCTGAGGTTTTGATCCCCAGTTCGCGGTTTCAATTTTCGGAGCCCCTGTCATACTCCCACGCACGCATTGCCGGTATAACCGATCTGAGGTACATTGTACTATACCCCGTACGTGATGCATATTTTTCACTATTCATAATTTGATTTGATTTTTTTTCAGCGCTGTGTGTTACCAACTTATCTTGTCTTCCTCGTTGAGAAAGTGTGCATCTGGTAACACTAAAAAGGGAAAGAGCAAAAGAAGTGGTGGTCTTGATACACTCAGTTTATACTTCTGATATCGACATCGACCCCATCATAAGTGAATTTGCATCAATGAATTCTAAAAGAAATTTTTAAAGTAATTTGTATAAATTATTTGATATGCTACTGCTTCTCGATGCATTTAAGTGTTACTGAAAACATATATTTTTATGAGTATATTTATTAGTATTATAGTGATATCTATGTTAGGGGGCTAGAGTTTTAGTTTCGCCCTAGGCCCCGAAAACCTTAGGACCAGCCCTGCGTCGGTATTGAGCTTGGAATTGCGCTGGCTAGTTGTGGTTGCGTCTATGTGAGCCCATAAAGTCATAAACCCACCGAGACTATAACAGAGCTATTGGGGCGGTGAGTGTTAGACGCGAGTAACCAGATCGGATCGACCGATCCTTGTGCCTGCTGTTTGATCTGCGAAGCAAATTTCGAAGAAAAAACGGTGAGGAAAGGGTGCTGTTTTCGGTAGTTCGTTGAACCGATCGGACGCTAGCTAGATCATATGTGACTTGAAATACGACGTCAGTCCGTCGTTGCGGACAGGAGATAAAGCGAGCGCTATCCGGAAATGGGCTTGAAGGCAGCCCCGAGCTTTCATGCGGTGCGCCGGGGTTGACGAACAAGTTGCCAGCCGCCCATGATCCATCCGCTCTCGTATCACAGTTTGTCCGGTCACCAACAAGTCATCCATGCGTCCGTCCGGCCGGTCATACATCACCCCCTACCTAGCTCCTGTGTCATCCCAGCTGCCAAATCGCATCTCCCTGTGTTGAGCTAACAACCTCAGTGGCCATTACGCCCGCCGCGAGTGGCACACAGCGCACGCACGCACGCAGCCGGCCGACCGGGCTCTGCTTCTGCGTTAGTGCTGACCAGAATCCCGTTTTGGACTCTCCTGCTGCATGTGTATATTATTTCTTCCTCGCTTTTGGACCTCAACAAAAATGGATGGATCAGGTACAAATTCAGGTCTCCTTCAGGCATCACGTATGTATCCACTGAAGAATCGCGCTTAAGCAGGGCTTTTAATCATCGTGATGGTATCCATACATGGCACTAGCTACATCTATCCGTCTACCTAAACAAGAAACTAAAGGCTGGGTAAATGGGGTTCTGCTTTTTGTTTTTCAACGGGAAAAGGTGTGGTTGAGCATGAGCAAGTGCTCGCCATACATTTTTTAGTTTGTCTTTTTTTTTGTATCTCGGAAACTATACGAAGTATGGATTTGAAATCTGCTGGTCAAAAAAAGTTTCGATTTTTTGAGCAATTTAAAATTTTCAAATATTTAGGTGAAAAAAAAATCTTTGACGGTATATGATTTTAGTGTCATAACAATCGAAACTATTTTTCCTGCATTCTATATCAAATGTTTGTTTGTGAGGAGAAAATGGCTAGCGTGGATCTTGATGCACCTATGAACATTCCATATTGGGGGTGTGCTCCGGGTGTGCAGTGAGCACCTGCTCTCCGGTGCAGGCGGTGACTTATATGTACTGCCTGATTTATGGCTAGAACATTTTTTTCCCAGGAATTCTACCCGGCTTACATCTATATCAGGCAACATTAACTAAAGGAAATCTACCGTATTAGTTTTTATACATAAGGCTCTTTTCATTAATAAATCCCTTAACTTTTCGGGATATGTGGCACCGATTATAAAGCTTGAAAAAGTTCAAGAAAACGAGACAAAACTCTGAAGGATCACACAATTAGAGGGAAATCAAGTGTATCACCCTCCTTCCACCATCATTCAAACAACTCAATGAGCAAATAGGAAGAGGGTGTGTGACGACTTCCACCCGCATCGACACTTTGTTAAGAGGAGCTAGACGAAAGGCTTGGTAACCCTAGGGACCCGTCGCGCGCCCTAGGCTCGAAAGGGGTGAAATTTTACCGGTTGGGCATATCTATGAACATGTTGGAGGCACTTGGAGCCGGCGGCGACGTAGTAGGTTGAGGAAGCTCTCATCCGCGCGGCTGCACCTTCTTCTATTTCGGTGGGCCGGATGGCACGGATTTCGTTTGGCCCCCGAAACCCATCTATTTCGCACCTTTAGCAAATTCCAACGTCATTGCTAGAGCTACCACGGAGCTCACGGCCGTAGGGACACCGCCTTCTTGGATGACATAGTTGTGATGCCTCTTCCGCTTTGGCTTCGTCCCGCTAGCATCAGCCCTATGAACACCGGTGGCAAGACGGCGGACGAACGGGGAATAACCGATTTAGGATACGGTGGCGCGATTCTCATGGGAGGGTGCCCAAATTCTTCCACGATGACGACTACGCAACGCGGCGAGGATGAATTTGTTGGGGGCGGGGAGATTGGCGGCGACACCGACAGGGGAGCAAAGGGGGCTGAAACTTCACTCGCGCCTACTATCTCACGTAAATCGTGTGTGGGGGGGGGGGGGCGAAATGAGAGCTCCAACCCAACTATATCCAGATTTCCAAGTCAAATACCTAGCACCCCCGATGAAAATTTTCGGGCTGACCATTTTTCCGGCATCTGGTCGGGTAATTTTTTTCTTGCCAATACCCGAAATTGGTGGTTACTTTTCGGGCATGGATATACGGGATCTTCTAAAGTTTCCCAACGCTACCATATTTTTAGGCAAAGTTGCCAAATGGCTTATCATTTACGGGACACAAGTCCACCGTGTTTTTTGAAGTTTTTGGCAAAAAAAAAACTAAATGCAATTGAACACGAATTCATGCTATTTTTCAGCAATTCGGACCCCTTTAATATGTTGACATGGCAGTCAACATGGACATGGATGTGGGTTCGACATTAGATTCGTCTTCCTCCCCAAACCCTAATTCCTCCAATCCCTCCAGGTGCCACTTCCTTCAGCCGCTAGCTCGCAACGCCCTGGCCACCCACTCGCCGCCTCCCACATGACTTCGTCTCACGCGGAGGTCCCGGCATCTTGGCCGATCACACAGCCGCACGTTGGGCGACATCCTGATAGGCATCTTGTTTGTGCAGGCTCTTCTTCTTTGACGACCACCGATACGTCGGCCTCGCGTACACGATTAGGGGAGGCTGAGGCCGACCTTTGTGTGCACCTCACGCCACCCGGTGTGGAGGTGCCACCCGGTGTCCACGCACACCCAAGCATGAGCCGCCGTGGAGCAACAGGGCGGAGAGGCATCAGCAAGTTCGTCGGAAAGGTGGGAGTGACCACTAGCCACTAGTTCAACTTTTTTTTTTTTTTGAACTTAAAACACCTTTCTCATTATAAAATAGCCAGCAAGCCGCCTCATTAAAAACCTTCCAGCCCCCTTCGGTACCCTGGTAAGGAAAAGAGTGCGAAAAGAACTTGCTGGCTTTCACAGTTACAGAATAGATACATCATCTCGCAAGCGCACTAAGGATGAAATCGTGGGGATCATCCAACCACACAATTGACTCGTTCCCCCTGAATGTCTAGCTAGTTCATGCACTACTGTATTAGCCTTCCTAGGGCTATGGGAAAACTCAACCTCCGTAAAACCCCTACAAAGCATGGTACACTCCTCATAAATAGCTGCAGCAGGTCCCAAAGAATTTCCTCCTTGTTGCATGATGTCGACTACCTCCAAGCAATCAGAGACCACTTCTAACCTGTTGCACCCAATTTGTGCCGCCAAAAGGAGACCATCACGCAAAGCCCTTGCCTCCGCCGACGATGGATCAGAAATAAAAGGAATACCAGAAGAGCTCGCCGCCAGAAAGGCTCCTCGATCGTCCCTCAGGACAGCACCAGTACTACCTGTACCAGTGTCTTCACAAAACCCCGCATCCACGTTGAGTTTAACAAAGTTCTCCTTAGGTTTAGACCACCTCTGTCTGATGCCATCTGTTTTCTTCTTTTTTTTCTCTTGAATAGCTTAAAGATAACGCAGAGATTGATTGCGCCGTTCTTGCAGTGTTTTGGACCGGTTCCCCATGAGCAGCCTTCCTTCGCTCCCACCAGTATGTACCGTATGCCAACGGCCAGGAGATCATTCCGATCAACCTCAGGGAGCAAGGGCGCAGCTACTGAGCGATCTCTGAGAAGTGCTCCGAGACACGCTCCTCCATGAGGCTCATGCATACACACATGCGATATAAGATCACCCATGCCCAATTTTGCCCAAATTTCACCGACCCTCGGACACTTGAAGAATGCATGACAGATACTCTCGCAGTCTGACTGGCATAAATTGCACTGAGAACTATTAATCATATGTCTATTAGCTAAGACACCGTTGCAAGGAATAGCACCTAATAGGGATCTCCACAGATGGATCTTAACCTTGGCGGAACATTAAGTGACCAAATAGTTTTCCAAACAGGTAGGTTCGAAGAAGTACCATAGTTGGATGTCCTCCTCGGTTTGATACCATGCTGGTGCTCCCATTCAAGATAGTATGATGATCCGACGGAGAACACTCCAGTTTTTGTGTAGTGCCATGAGACAAAATCCTGCATCATGCTAGTAGCCAGGGAATATTAAGGATTCTTTGGACATCCACCGGCGTAAAATGTCATTAATTATCTCCCTCATCCCACCGTCCTGTCTCAACATCAATTAGTTCGGATACCTTTGTTAGAACAACATTACCTCTTCCTCGTTGTAATTTTCCGATTTGGGCTTCCGAGCACCCATGGGTCAGTCCAAATATTAATTTCGCAGCCATTTCCAACTCTCCACATATGTCCCCGTTTGAAGGTTTGTAAACCTGCCCATATACTCTGCCATGTAAAAGAGCTCCCTTTCTTTAGATTACAGTTCAGTAATGTCACCTGTAGGAAAATATTTCGCCCTTAACACGAAGCACATAGTGAGTCCGGTTCGTAGATCGTCCCAGACCTGTTTAGCAAGCATTGACAAAGTTAAAACAAGGCAAGTCCCGAAATCCCATACCACCTTGTTTTTTAGGCACACACATCTTTCCACCCATGCAAACCAATGCATATGTTTCTTCTGATCATCATCTCCCCACCAGTATTGGGACATTACAGATATTATCCCTTTAATGATCTGTTTGGGTAGCTTGAACACAGACATAGCATACGCAGATATAGCTTGAATGACGGCTTTCAGTAGCGCCTCTTTAACTCCAAAGGACATATTCTTCTCTTTCCAACCACTAAGAATTTTACAAATCCTATCAATCAAATGTTGAAAACAGTCCGATCTATCAACGCCCACCAGTGGCGGCAGCCCAAGGTATTTATCAGTTATTGCTTCAGTCATGATATTCAGAATGGTGCAAACCTCCTCTCTAACTTCTACATTCGAGAAAGGGCTGAAATAGATGGTAGATTTCGCATCACTCACCAATTGTCCCGAAGCCGCACAGTACTCATTCAACACATTCCGGAGGGTGAGAGCATTATTTGCATCAGCTCGCATAAGTATCAAAGAATCATCTGCAAAGAGGAGGTGAGAAACGGCCGGGGCACTTCTACACACTTTTACCCCAAAAATATTTCCAGTCATTTCTTCATGCTTCAGTAAGCTCGAGAGGCCCTCCGCACAAAGAAGAAATAAGTATGGTGAGAGGGGGTCCCCCTGGCGGAGACCCCTAGTAGGGTAAATATAATCAGAAAGTTCATTATTTAGGCGAACTTGATACCTGACAGAAGATACGCACGCCATAATAAGATCAACCCATGACTGATCAAACCCCAGCCGCACCAGGCCTTGTCCTTTTACTCTTAATAGTATGGTAACTTTCATAAGCTACGAGAATATTATCCGTAATAAGACGACCCGGAACAAACGCACTCTGGTTCAGGGTTATGATATCTCTAAGAAGATGCTTCAAACGATTTGCCAACAGCTTGGTAATTACCTTGTAAACCACGTTACATAAACTGATGGGTCGAAATTGGGTAATCGACTCAGGGCTCTCTACTTTTGGTATAAGCACAATAGTGGTATGATTCCATCCTTCAGGAACTACTCTCGAGTTTACAGCCACCAGAACCTCATCAGTCAGGTCCTCTCCAATTATGTGCCAAAACCGCTTATAAAAGATAGCATGGAGCCCATATGGACCCGGAGCCTTAAGGTCACCTATATTAAACATAGCCTTTTTAACCTCCTCTCTAGTGTATGGGGCTGTTAGAGTCTCATTCATCTCATTAGTAACACAAGGCAGAACTTTGTCTATGACCCCCTGATCCGGATCTTGCACCTTCGAAGTAAACAAATGCTGAAAATACCTCAAGCTATATCCATCATTTGATCCTGATCATCAATAACATTACCAGATTCATTAGTCAGTTGTTTGATAAAATTTCTTTTCCTCCGTCCGGACGCAAAACGGTGGAAAAACGCAGTATTTTGATCTCCGTGGCGCAACCAATTCGCCCTTCCTCTCTGAACCCAGTAAATTTCTTCTTGTTCCAATAAATTTTCTATTTGAATCTGGAGCTCCCTCTGTTTAGATAAAGCATCATCAGATAAAGGACCCGACATAACCAGGTTCAGTTCAACCTAGAGCTCTCGCAGGCGCTTCCTGGGGCCTTTAGAACAGTACTGTCCCACTCATGCAGAGCCTCATGTACTTCCTTAGTCTGCTCACGAAAAGAACTCCCTGCATGTAATAATTTTGCTCGGTCCCAGGCTGTTGGATAATTGTCTCGATCGATCTCTCGCAAAGCCACCGGGCTTCAAACCGCAGAGGTGCTGTAGAGTACTGTGTTTGAGTGCCGGCCATTCTCTCAGTATCAATTAAAATCGGACGATGATCAGACTTCCCAAAATCTTCATGAACAACACCTGCTAGCGGAAACATGGCCGACCACCTCGGATGACAGACCGCCCTATCCAACCTCTCTCTGATCAACCCTCTTCTCCAGGTAAAAATGTCCCCCTCATATCCCATATCCTCTAAATTACAGTCAATAAGCGTGTCGCGGAAAGATTTCATGCACCTGAGGGATCTAGTCGCCCCCCTCCTTCTCAGAAGAGTAGAAGATTTCATTAAAATCTCCCATTAGTATCCATGGAAGGTCAATATCATCATGGAGGGAGCGGATGTACTCCCAAGACAAGTATTTCTTATCACTGCTAGGTTCGCCATAAAATCCTGTGAGGCGCCATCCCGACTCACCATTCTCGTTAATGCGAATGTCTATAAAATTCTGCTCCACCTTTTAGAAGTAACCGTGACGTCCTTGTTCCAAAGCAACACCAAACCACCACTCCTACCATCGCTTACTGCCACCAACATCTCATCAAACCCCAAACGTCGACGCAACGATTCTGCCTTAACTTTACACAGATGCGCTTCAGACAGAAACAACACATCCGGTTTAATACGCGCCTGAATCACCAGGAGCGCACGAACTGCCGAGGACTTACGCATTCCTCGACAGTTCCCAACTTAAGAGTTTCATTGCGACCGGGCAGACCCCTTGCCGGAGTCCGCCGATCCTTTAGAATTATTTGACATCACACCGTCCTTCTTTGACCTCTTTGTTCTGTCCTTATTCAAACCCTCTCCTCCACCCTGGCTCAATAGGTGGAGTAGTATCTAGAGCCATTGCATTAGGATCCCCTGCCAGACCCTCCCCGGGAGGTAACAAATCACCACTAGGAACTTCCTCCTCAAAGCTTAAAACCCTCTTAGCTGCTAGACCAGTTTGATCCCCATCCTTGGGTAAAACCCCCGTGTTGATCGGGCTCGTCCCAGTATCCTCCAACTTAGTACTATCGTCATCTGGGTTATGCATTGCGTTAAATCTCCAACTGACGTTAGCACCCCGGCCAAGCATGCCATGGCCTCTGCCTAGCTGGTCCCGACCTCGTCCGCCTCCAAAACCCCCTCTGTTCCCATTCGAAGAGCTAGCGGCCGGACCAAGTGTCAAAATCCACTTTGATGAAATCCCCCCACTTCAAAGAACTCTCTTCATGCTCCCCAGTACCACACTCAGTATGAATGTGCCCAAACAGGCCACAAAACCCACAAAACTTAGGGATCTTCTCATATTTCACAGCATAAAATTCTCGTTGGCCCTCGCGTGGTATAGTCACAACCCTTGCAAGTGGTTTCCGCACATCCAGGCGAACTCTGACTCTAACAAAATTCCCAATACCTTGAACCTTCAGCTCAACAGAAACAAACTTCCCCACCTTCTTCTCTACCAGATTTTTAACCAACGCTTTATTCCCTGTATCCGATCGGCAGTTTATGAATCTGTATCAATACCGTAATGAAGTTAAGATCAATAGAATCAACGACCGCCAACCCATCATAAGCTTCAATCGAAACAGCCGTTTTGTCCGAACAGCCAAGCCCCCCTTGCTCGACCTTGATCCAATCGCCAAGACAGGAACATTGTATGGAAAAAGCTTGTCCTCCAGGGTGTAAAGATGATCTCCTTCGCCGGGCTCCAAGCAACACGCATGTGCTGCTCAAAAGTCCGCGGGCTAAAAGGGTTTGCGGTATGAACCCTAGCTAGAGCTGTCCACTTCATACCTTCTTTCGGAACGTCGGTTTCATCCTCGAAGACTAGATCATCGATCTCCTCCTCGTCAATGCCCAGACGCATCAGCATGTCATCCAGATCTCCTTGCTTCCGTGGAGCCCGATCCCGATCCCATCGCCGGAGTCGTCGTGCCGGTTTGAGGGGACACCATTGTCCAACTCCGTAGAGGAACAGGAATCCCTTGGTCCGATCACAGCGGAGAAGGGGAACTCCCGCCGACGAAGAGCCGACGCGGAGGAAAAAGAGAACCCTAGTCGCCTCGCGATCGCCCGATCGCCAGACGTCTAGGTCAGAAAAAACGATGAACAATTTTTTTTCGCTAGCCACTAGTTCAACTTGATGGGAGGGAGATAGGAAAAGGAGGAGATTTGTTTTTGAATGTTTGGCTGACAAGTGGGTATCGGTGCACATAAACAAATTGGCCCTGACAAGTGGGTCCAAGTGGTCAGAAATAGCATTAATTCAATAATTCGTGTTTAGCTATAATCAAGGACCGATTTGCGTGCTTCGGTTAAAAAAACATATCCCATGATACATGTTCGTTATTGTGGCTACTTTAAAACATAAATCATTTTTGCCATAAGATAACAATCGGGTACCAATAATAACGTGGACTTTCCAAACTTCTCTCAATCGACCAACGGGCCGAGAATAGGCCGCATCAATCAGTAGGTAATTGCGGATCAATCAGCACGAAGCAATTACTACTAACCAAATCGTGCCATTAGCCAGGTCAGAGCTGCATTGGCTGCCCCACAAATCAGAGAGATAAAAATTCGAACGAGGTGAGATAACGGCCCGCGCGCTCTTCATGCATGCACGACTCCACGCGCTCGAAAATTTCGGGCCACTTTCCTTCCCCACGCGATCGATCCCACTACATAAACCTCCCCCGATTTCCTCCGTCACATTCAACTTCCTCACTCGAATCTGCCGTACGCAGCCATGGCGCCGCCGAGCTCCTTGGCCTCCGAGCCCACGCGCGCCTCCTCTCGTAAGAGGATTCCCTCCGCCAAGGCCTTGCCCCAGCCGGAGCCGGAGCCCGAGCACCAGAGCAGCGGCAAGCGCCCGCTCAAGATGGCATCGTCCGCCAATGCCAAGGCGTCGTCCGCGAAGAAGAAGACGACCAAGGCCAAGGCGACCAGGAAGAAGTTGCGGACATGCGCGAAGGAGGGTGACCCGGACGGCGACGACATTTGCGCCGACGAGCCCGACGAGGAGGAGCTCGCCCTGGCGGAGGAGAATGAGCTGGAGGAGCAGGAGGAGGAGCAGGCGGCGGTGGGGCCGCCGACCAGGACGCGGAGGCGGCCGGTGATCAGGAGGCGGGTGGCGAAGCCGAGACGGGTGCAAGGCAGCGGGAACCACGACCATGGGTTCGTCGGCGAGCCCATCCCCCAGGACGAGGCCTTCAAGGCGTGGCCAACGCGCTACCAGCACAGCAGGTAACGCGCACGCATGCATTAGATTGCTCCATTCCCCATCTCTTTCTATGATGTACTCCTACTCATTCTTGCTAATGGATTATCTTCTAATATTACTAGCTGAATTCTGAAATTGGTCGTCTAATCCGCTGACTTGATTTTTGTTGGATTTGAGGTGACAACAAAATGCATGTTCGATATTCTGATCTGAGTTGAATCGTGTCTCGCGCATTGCATTGCCTTGCAGGGCGAAAGTGAAGGCCTGGCACACTACCGCTGCGCGAAGGTTGAGGATACCATCTACTCCCTCAATGACGATGTCTATGTAAAGGTCCGTCGTTTTAACTTTTCAAAACCCGTGATTGATTGTTGATTAACGTTTGTATCAATCGATTGTTATGCATATTTTTTTTTTTTTTTTTGAAACGAGGCAAAAAAGCTTTTGCCTTATATTAATATAGGAGGAGCAAACATAGGTCTGGCTGATGCCAACAACAAAAACAAAAGAAAGGGGAAGGAGAAAACCCCAAAACTAGAGAAAAGGGAAAAGGGGTCAGCTCACGAGCTCCGCAAGGTTTTTAGCGCCGGCAAGAATCCAATCTCTTCCTTCTTCCCTGATCTTGTGCATGATGACCGAAGGCAAAGAGGATTTATTATTGAAAACTCGCTCATTTCTTTCCTTCCAAATCTCCCACGCGATAAGCAAGATGGCAGTCCGTAACCCTTTGGGAGAAGAGGAAGGAGTCTTGGCGATGGCGTGCCAGTAATCCAACACTTTCTGCCTTCCCGACCCAAGGCAGCGGAGAAGATCCGGGCAAGAAAGCCATGAAGCCGCAGCAGCCCATATCCTTCTGGAGAAACGACATTCGAAAAGGATATGTCGCGCCGTCTCGGGGGTGCATCTACAAAGCTGACAAGAAGGCTGGTGTGGCCACCCCCGTTTGGCGAGACGGTCCGCGGTCCAAAGGCGGTTCTGAACGGCGAGCCAGGCGAAGAAGCGACATTTCGGTGGAGCCCAAATTTTCCACACGAGATTACCGAAAGAGCATGGCAAAGCGGTTAGGAACTGGGCCTTGTAGGCGGAACTGGTTGAGTAGCAGCCACTTGGCGACATGGTCCAGATGATGGAGTCCGAAATGCCAGGGGATAGCTGGATTGTTATGCATATATGCCTCGCTGTGAATCTGTTTAGGAAATGCGCGTACACTGCACAGCTGATTTATTAGTTTCCTTCGAGAGCGGCGTTTCTCGTCCCAAGTGCATATGCTCCTGATTTTTAAAATGGCTTTTAAACATTGTTTGAAGTGTTGAAAAAATCTGACACAAAATGTCGCATGTACATCTTTATGTTCTTTGTGCTCGCAAAGTTGTTTCACAAAAAAATCGATTTTTTACGTCATGTGTAAAAAAGATAAATTTTAGTGCTAAAAAAACCTCTTCACAGAAACATTTTCTTATCTTTTTTGTACTATAACAAATGTCGATTTTTTGCGAAACTTGGCGTGCACGTATGGAATGTCGTAATGTACGATCAAAAAAATTATTCAGAATTTTTTGATATTATAAAATCTATTTTTTATAGCAGGAACATATGCACCCTAGATCAAATTTGGATTTGCGATTTCTGTCCACAAGCTTTGTAACGATAATGAGTTGTCAATATGGGCAACCTTTCATATCTTGTTGTGATGTGATTGTGAAGTGAATAAATGATCATAAATTCAATTCAGCTCCTGGGTGTATATGCTCCCTCTACCCAAAAAAATCATATTTTTAAGTGTCGAATTTTTTAAAAAAATTGTTTACATGTACATCTCTATAATATATGTGTGTTCGTCATGTTTCAGGAAAACCCAATAATTTATGTGGTCTATGTAAACAAGAGAAAATTTATCTTGTGAAACGCATTATTTTTAGCAATGATTTTTGTCTTTTTTTTTCACACGTCATGTGACAAGTCGTTTTTTCATCAAACGACTCTGAGCATGTACCACATGAAAATGTAGATGTGATTTTTTTTCAAATTTTTTGAGATTTCAAAATGTGTATAAGATGCATTTGAAAATAGAGGGGGCATATGCTCCCATGTTCCAAAAACACCATTCCCATGAATGATCTGCATGTTTATTAACTGATTTCCTTTAGTAGTAATCAATTCTGCATAACTTCATGTGTGGTAAAAGTTTGGACTAAATTTTATAGCAGTACAATCTAATCGAACTGAATGCTCACGGCTTCATTTTCTTTCACCTAGTGTGAGCAAAAATGCTGAATCAAAGTGCAATTTAGGCATTGGCGTGACATCTAGATGGTTGCTCTTCTGATATATTCGATCTGTGTTTGTTGTCTGGACATCTTACATTTCTAACCCCCTTTGCCGTGTATAGGCTGCAGAGGGAAAGACTGATTTTCTCGGCAGGATAGCCGAGTTTTTCGAGGGCACAGACAGCCGTCGGTATTTCACCTGTCGCTGGTTCTACCGCCCAGAGGAAACGGTGTGTACCGTCAGTTGTATTTTTTTGTATGTCCCAACTCCCAATTGCACTGTGCTGATTGTTGTATTTGCAGGTTATTTCAACAATGATACTAGAAAAAGGTACTGATCACAAGCATGACCCAATACGTGTATTCCTTTCTGAGGACAAGGATGATATTAGTCTTGATTGTATATTATCAAAGATTAAAATAGTCTACGTTGATCCAAACGTAAGTACTTTTGCCTACAACTGTCCATTAATAAACCTGTACATATGTTGTTTCTCACTCTTTTTCCTGTGCTTATGCTTTAGTTAAATTCAATATCCAAGGCTGAGAAGCTTGCAGAGTGTCAGTTTTACTATGACATGTCTTATAGCGAGGCTTTTTCAACTTTTGCCAACATACCATCAGGTAACCAAAGTTTAATGCTACAACTTGTCTTTTTACCATGCTAATATGAATAAATGTTTTGGCACCAAGTGGCACAGTATTTCCTAACTGAAAATAATGTCGTGAAATATTTCTATACAGTGTTTATGATGTCAAAGGTAGTAAATATGTACAATTTTTCTAACCGTGGTTCTTATTGCCTTATTTCTCTCATTAGAGAATGGGCCTATAATCAGCGATACTGCATCCAAGTTCTCGGGTGATACTGTCGATTTGGGTGAGACATCAGCTAAGAAAGCAACCCTTCTAGACCTTTACTCTGGTTGCGGCGGGTTGTCAACAGGCCTTTGTTTAGGTGCAGCTCTAGCCGGGGTCAAACTTGAGACGGTACTTTTCTACATCATCGTTTGGCTGTGATTATGTATTTGTGATCATGATGCTAATCCTACATCTTTCTTCTGTTTTATAGAGGTGGGCGGTTGATTTTAATGAGTTTGCCTGCAAAAGTCTGAAGTATAATCACCCTGACACACAGGTGTAAATAAAATTGTAAACTACAATCTTGGTTCCCTTTTGTTGCATATGAATTATATGTTATGTGTCATTTGTTTGAATGTAGGTTCGAAATGAAAAGGCCGAGGATTACCTTGTACTTCTCAAGGAATGGGCTGTCTTATGTGACAAGTATGTCCATAATGTTGTTCATTCTGATTCAGTCGACCCTTTAGAGGATGAAGAGGAAGATGACGGCCCTCTAGGAGAGGATGAGTATGTGGTGGACAAGGTTATTGGAATATGCTATGGTGGCACTGGGAAGGAAAATACTATATACTTTAAGGTAGCCGTCTTATTTGTTGTTGGGTTTACTCGAAGTTTGTAAATACTGTATGATTGATACATGGTTGTTTTTGCAGGTGCAATGGGAAGGCTATGATTCTGATGAAGATTCATGGGAGCCGGTGGGGAACCTAAGGTTGGTATCTCATTTGTTATATGCTAATTTAACAATATTTTCCTAATAAAAGTGCACTGACTCTTGTTTTATACCTAGTGACTATGCTCTGAAGATTAAAGAATTTGTACAAGAGGGTCACCGGCTGAAAATTTTGCCACTACCGGTGAGTATTACTCCTTTTGCCTCTTTTTTCTTATTCACACGTTTTTTTCTGCTATTTACATAATTTCATGTAGGGCGATGTTGATGTCATATGTGGCGGTCCACCGTGTCAAGGAATCAGCGGGTTTAACCGCTTCCGAGACAGTAATAATCCTCTACAGGACGAGAAAAATCGACAGCTAATTATTTTTATGGATATTGTGGAATATTTAAAGCCAAATTATGTTCTCATGGAAAACGTGGTGGACATAGTAAAATTTGCTGAAGGTTACCTGGCAAGTTATGCATTAAGCCGCTTGGTTTCGCTCGATTATCAAGCACGGCTTGGCATGATGGTGGCAGGTTGTTATGGGCTGCCGCAATTTCGTATGAGAGTTTTCCTTTGGGGAGCTCTTCCAACAATGGTCTGCTACCTGTTTGTCATGATTTTTTTCATGTTGAATGTTTGCTGGTATTATATTCTGTAGAATGATTTATTTTCATTTGGCAATGTAGGTGCTCCCAAAATACCCATTGCCTACCCACAAGGTTGTTTGGCGTGGCGGAATCCCAACTTCCTTCTCCCAAAGCATTGTTTATGATGAAACACAAGAATCGACGCTTAAGGAAGCTTTGCTACTTGGTGAAGCAATATCAGATTTACCTGAGGTAATTATTCAATTATCTAATATACCTAATAGCCTACACATTTTTTCTTACTCCTTTTGTGCAGATAGGTAATCATCAGCCAAATGAGATAATGGAGTATGGAGGTAATCCTAGGTCTGATTTTCAACAATATATACAGATTAGTCGAAAAGGTATTATGTTTGCATCTACTGACTCTTCAAGTTTTCCTTGTGAAAAATAGTAATTACAATTTTAGACTTTTATGGTGAGCTGAAGATTTTCTCGATTGTTCCAGATATGCTAGATTATTCCTATGAACACAAGGTTTGTTCTGAGGATGGTAAACTGCTTGATCACCAACCCTTGCAACTAAACAAGGATGATCTTGCACGTGTACAGCAAATCCCCAAGAAAAAAGGCGCAAACTTCCGTTGTCTCAGGGGGGTCAGGGTGGGAGAAGGCAATAAAGTCGAGTTTGATCCTGAAATCGAGCGTGTCTACCTCGATTCAGGAAAGCCTCTGGTATTATTTCTGCTTCCTAACTCTTTAATGGTTTTTGTATATGCTGAAATTTATGTTATACGTTTTGCAAGTATTGTGTTATACCAATAGCATAGGACAATAAGTTACTGCATTGTAGTTTGGATGTATTTCCTATGAATAGTGAATGCCTATAATTCCATCATGTTTCTGTGGGATTTTATTTGGTTTGTATAAAGTTTTGGTTTTATTATATCTTTTCAAACAGGGACTAAATGTACAATCTAGAACACAGTTGGCTTCAACAGTCAAATCTTCTTTTTCTGTAATGACTGATGTATATAATTTTCTCACTGTTATTCTCGTCACGTGCACTAAATCAGAGTGAACAAAAGGGAGAACAATAAATTTTGAGTTTATTGCTATGTCCATAAGAACGGCCGAGAGAAGGAAGCTTCAACACATTTATACAGCTAAACTGCTAAATCCAATATGTTAGATTAAGGATTGTCTTGTTGACTTTGCGCATACAGAGTTCCACCGGAGTTGCGATTTTTCTCAACATGAAGAGAAACCTTAACTGTGCAAATATCCTCCTGAGTTAAGCTTACCAATGTATATATGTGCTTGAGGTTCCTGCTGGTCATCAGAATAGATTAGTGCTGCGACATAGGTATTTTAGGTCCCAGAACTCACATATAAACCTAGAAAATGTTGGTCGGCTCTGCATCTCTTACCCTCTAATGTAGATATCATCTTGTGGTTCCTGCTGGTGATCAGATTAGATTAGTGCTGCTTACCAATGTAGATGTGCTCTTGTGGTTCCTGCTGGTCATCAGAATAGATTAGTACTGCGAAATCAGGATTTTCTGTCTCAGAACTCACATATAAACCTATAAAGCGTTGGTTGGCTCTGCATCTCTTAACCTGTACTGTTCTCTACTTTCTGCTCTTTTGATAAATAGCTTGTTTAATAGACCAGTAAAAAAGCACTGTAGATGGTTCCATGATGCTGCCACCTCATTACAGAAGACCAGAGTTTTCGTGTGATCACTCAGTTAAGAGCTCTCATATTTCACAGTAAACACATTAGCTTCTGAGTTTCTTGTTACTATCCTTGAATTCCAGATAAACCCAATGATCTTTACAACACTATCAGCAGTCAAATTACATGGAGAACCTTCATATTAGTGGGAAATAGGATGCTGTTTTATCTTTGCTTCCATCTCTGAAGAATTCATCAAGTGAAAGAAATGTTGACACATGGTTGATATAGTTTCTTATGCAACCTAAGATTGCTGATGTGCTAGTTTTCCGTGTACCCAGGTCCCTGATTATGCCATGTCTTTTGTTGGGGGAAAATCAAAGAAGTGAGTGTCCGAATCTTTTTTTCTTTTTTTTCTTTTAGTAACATTGTTCAACTTCTATAATTGTAGTTACCTATGATGATTCTCTTACAGGCCATTTGGACGTCTTTGGAAGGATGAAACAGTTGCAACGGTTGTGACAAGAGCAGAGCCGCACAACCAGGTTAGTGTAGACATACTATGATGTTTTGCATATAGTGTTTTGCTGATCCTTTTTCTTTGCTCTCTTAGTAATGATACTGAATGTTCTATTCTTAGATTATCTTGCACCCAGATCAAGATAGAGTGTTGTCGGTCCGTGAGAATGCAAGATTGCAGGGTTTTCCTGATTATTACCGGATGTGGGGTCCTATTAAACAGAAGTGAGTTTATCTGTCAAGTATCCAGTTATGTGTTTGATATTTGTTTTCCAGTGATGAATTAGAATGGTGGATCACCATTATTTTTGTGATGATACTAGGTACATCCAGGTGGGTAATGCCGTGGCCATTCCTGTCGCTCGGGCACTGGGATACTCTCTTGGTCAGGCATACAAAGGCAATTCAGAAGGGCTTGACCAGGCACTTTTTGTTCTTCCCAACAGCTTCACTTCCTTGGGGCAGGCTGCGGTTCCGGATGTCAACATTCATTCACCTGTAGGCGAATTGGTAGAGTAGACAGGGTTTGATTTGAGCCCACTAGAGAGACAGTTACTGCTTGATTGAATGGGTTCTGTCGCATTTTAGTGTTCTTCCAAACATTTTGCAATCTACAGTTTTGACATTTCAATATCTATCTTTTATAAAGTTCATATCAATTTGTCTTTCCTGCCTGAAGATCATTGCTGTGTTTTGTGGCTTCGAAGGTTGCCTGAAGAAAGATTAACATTAGTTCAGGCAATCCAATTATCGTTCTTCCTTCATTGGTTGTCACTTGTCAGCGTGTATTTCTACAATAGACCTGAATCATGCTGATCCTGAAATTGATTATGTATTTGTGGCATTATGTCTGCACCTCATTTCAATGGGTAGTTAACATATCTCGTTGTAAGAATATTTGGGCCATGGTACTGTCAGTGCCGCTCTCTTTTTCGCTACCATCCTGATCGAGTTCCAGTTTTGACCTTGAGTTGCTCTCTGATGAAAAGTCCGGTTTTAGAAATGTTTTTCCGACCTGTGAGTGCCTTGGATACTCTGAAGGTTTGTCGATTGAGACAAGACAGGTCTCCACGAGTTGTAACTAGAAATCCAACTGTGCCAGTTTGACTCGCTTTCCTTTTAACCTTTCATTTGCCCACTTGAATAAAATGGTGACTGGTCCTGCACATTGCTTGTTATTCTAGCACCAGGGGAAGTCTGGAAGGAGGGCTGCAACAATGCTTTCAGGCAAGGTTCAACGCTCAAGGAACTTGAGAAGGCACCTGGTATTTCCTCCTTCAGTTCACTTCAAATAGCAGAGCAAAGCAACTTATGGATGTCCATATGTGATCTCACTTTTGTTGTCTTTTGTTATTTTTCGGGCTGTTCATTTCTATTATATATGTGGGTATCCGTGTACAGCAAATGCTCCTCTCTGGACTTGTCCATTTACCTGAAACCTGACCTTTTCTAACTTGCAGGCGACAACACACCATGGAGCTACTCGTCCGGAGCACACAAGAACGACGGGGCAAGTCGCTTGTGAAGCTGCAGCCTAGCTAGCTCCTGTGTCATCGATCATACCCACCGTATTCCGCATACCCCCGTCTCCCACCGTAAATACTTTCCGAGCTGCCAAAATCGCATCTCCCAGTTGAGCTAACCGCCGCGAGTGGCACACAGCGCACGCACGCACGCAGCCGGCCGACCGGGCTAGCTGCTGCGTTAGTGCTGACCAGAATCCCGTTTTGGGCTCTCCTGCTGCATGTGTATATTATTTCTTCCTCGCTTTTGGACCTCAACAAAAATGGATGGATCAGGTACGAATTCAGGTCTCCTTCAGGCATCACGTATGTATCCACTGAAGAATCGCTTAAGCAGGGCTTTTAATCATCGTGGTGGTATCCATACATGGCACTAGCTACATCTATGCGTCTACCTAAACAAGAAACTAAAGGCTGGATAATGGGGTTCTGCTTTTTGGTTTGCAACGGGAAAAGGTGTGGTTGAGCATGAGCAAGTGCTCGCCATACATTTTTTTAGTTTGTCTTTTTTTTTGTATCTCGGAAACTATACGAAGTCTGGATTTGAAATCTGCTGGTCAAAAAAAGTTTCGATTTTTTGAGCAATTTAAAAGTTTCAAATATTTAGGTGAAAACAAAAAAATCTTTGACGGTATATGATTTTAGTGTCATAACAATCGGAACTATTTTTCCTGCATTCTATATCAAATGTTTGTTTGTGAGGAGAAAATGGCTAGCGCGGATCTTGATGCACCTATGAACATCCCATATTGGGGGTGTGCTCCGGGTGTGCAGTGAGCACCTGCTCTCCGGTGCAAGCGGTGACTTATATGTACTGCCTGATTTGTGGCTAGAACATTTTTTGCCCACGAATTCTCCCTGGCTTACATCTATATCAGGCAACATTAACTAAAGGAAATCTACCGTATTAGTTTTTATACGTAAGGCTCTTTTCATTAATAAATCCCTTAACTTTTCGGGATATGTGGCACCGATTATAAAGCTTGAACAAGGTCAAGAAAACGAGACGAAACTCTGAAGGATCACACAATTAGAGGGAAATCAAGTGTATCACCCTCCTTCCACCATCATTCAAACAACTCAATGAGCAAATAGGAAGAGGGTGTGTGACGACTTCCACCCGCATCGACACTTTGTTAAGAGGAGCTAGACGAAAGGCTTGGTAACCCTAGGGACCCGTCGCGCCGTAGGCTCGAAAGGGGTGAAATTTTACCGGTTGGGCATATCTATGAACATGTTGGAGGCACTTGGAGCCGGCGGCGACGTAGTAGGTTGAGGAAGCTCTCATCCGCGCGGCTGCACCTTCTTCTATTTCGGTGGGCCGGCTGGCACGGATTTCGTTTGGCCCCCGAAACCCATCTATTTCGCACCTTTAGCAAATTCCAACGTCATTGCTAGAGCTACCACGGAGCTCACGGCCGTAGGGACACCGCCTTCTTGGATGACATAGTTGTGATGCCTCTTCCGCTTTGGCTTCGTCCCGCCAGACATCAGCCCTATGAACACCGGTGGCAAGACGGCGGACGAACGGGGAATAACCGATTTAGGATACGGTGGCGCGATTCTCATGGGAGGGTGCCCAAATTCTTCCACGATGACGACTACGCAACGCGGCGAGGATGAATTTGTTGGGGGCGGGGAGATTGGCGGCGACACCGACAGGGGAGCAAAGGGGGCTGAAACTTCACTCGCGCCTACTATCTCACGTAAATCGTGTGGGGGGGGGGGGGGACGAAATGAGAGCTCCAACCCAACTATATCCAGATTTCCAAGTCGAATAGCTAGCACCCCCGATGAAAATTTTCGGGCTGACCATTTTTCCGGCATCTGGTCGGGTAATTTTTTTCTTGCCAATACCCGAAATTGGTGGTTACTTTTCGGACATGGATATACGGGATCTTCTAAAGTTTCTCCAACGCTACCATATTTTTAGGCAAAGTTGCCAAATGGCTTATCATTTACGGGACAAAAGTCCACCGTGTTTTTTGAAGTTTTTGGCAAAAAAAAACTAAATGCAATTGAACACGAATTCATGCTATTTTTCAGCAATTCGGACCCCTTTAATATGTTGACATGGCAGTCAACATGGACATGGATGTGGGTTCGACATTAGATTCGTCTTCCTCCCCAAACCCTAATTCCTCCAATCCCTCCAGGTGCCACTTCCTTCAGCCGCTAGCTCGCAACGCCCTGGCCACCCACTCGCCGCCTCCCACATGACTTCGTCTCACGCGGAGGTCCCGGCATCTTGGCCGATCACAGCCGCACGTTGGGCGACATCCTGATAGGCATCTTGTTTGTGCAGGCTCTTCTTCTTTGACGACCACCGATACGTCGGCCTCGCGTACACGATTAGGGGAGGCTGAGGCCAACCTTTGTGTGCTCCTCACGCCACCCGGTGTGGAGGTGCCACCCGGTGTCCACGCACACCCAAGCATGAGCCGCCGTGGAGCAACAGGGCGGAGAGGCATCAGCAAGTTCGTCGGAAAGGTGGGAGTGACCACTAGCCACTAGTTCAACTTTTTTTTTTTTGAACATAAAACACCTTTCTCATTAAAAATAGCCAGCAAGCCGCCTCATTAAAAACCTTCCAGCCCCCTTCGGTACCCTGGTAAGGAAAAGAGTGCGAAAAGAACTTGCTGGCTTACACAGTTACATGATAGATACATCATCTGCAAGCGCACTAAGGATGAAATCAGGGGATCATCCAACCACACAATTGACTCTGTTCCCCCTGAATGTCTAGCTAGTTCATGCGCTACTATATTAGCCTCCCTAGGGCTATGGGAAAACTCAACCTCCGTAAAACCCCTACAAAGCATGGTACACTCCTCATAAATAGCTGCAGCAGGTCCCAAAGAATTTCCTCCTTGTTGCATGATGTCGACTACCTCCAAGCAATCAGAGACCACTTCTAACCTGTTGCACCCAATTTGTGCCGCCAAAAGGAGACCATCACGTGAAGCCCTTGCCTCCGCCGACGATGGATCAGAAATAAAAGGAATACCATAAGAGCTCGCCGCCAGAAAGGCTCCTCGATCGTCCCTCAGGACAGCACCAGTACTACCCGTACCAGTGTCTTCACAAAACCCCGCATCCACGTTGAGTTTAACAAAGTTCTCCTTAGGTTTAGACCACCTCTGTCTGATGCCATCTGTTTTCTTCTTTTTTGCTCTTGAATAGCTTAAAGATAACGCAGAGATTGATTGCGCCGTTCTTGCAGTGTTTTGGACCGGTTCCCCATGAGCAGCCTTCCTTCGCTCCCACCAGATGTACCGGATGCCAACGGCAGGAGATCATTCCGATCAACCTCAGGGAGCAAGGGCGCAGCTACTGAGCGATCTCTGAGAAGTGCTTCGAGAACCACTCCTCCATGAGGCTCATGCATACACACATGCGATATAAGATCACCCATGCCCAATTTTGCCCAAATTTCACCGACCCTCGGACACTTGAAGAATGCATGACAGATACTCTCGCGATCCGGCGGCATAAATTGCATCGAGAACTATTAATCATATGTCTATTAGCTAAGACACCGTTGCAAGGAATAGCACCTAATAGGGATCTCCACGGATGGATCTTAACCTTTGCGGGAACATTAAGTGACCAAATAGTTTTCCAAATAGGTAGGTTCGAAGAAGTACCATAGTTGGATGTCCTCCTCGGTTTGATACCATGCTTGGTGCTCCCATTCAAGATAGTATGATGATCTGACGAGAGAACACTCCAGTTTTTGTGTAGTGCCATGAGACAAAATCCTGCATCATGCTAGTAGCCAGGGGAATATTAAGGATTCTTTGGACATCCACCGGCCAGAAAATGTCATTAATTATCTCCTCATCCCACTGTCCTGTCTCAACATCAATTAGTTCGGATACCTTTGTTAGAACAACATTACCTCTTCTTCTTGTTGTAATTTTCCGATTTGGACTTCCAGGCACCCATGGGTCAGTCCAAATATTAATTTCAGAGCCATTTCCAACTCTCCACATATGTCCCCGTTTGAAGGTTTGTAAACCTGCCCATATACTCTGCCATGTAAAAGAGCTCCCTTTCTTTAGATTACAGTTCAGAATGTCACCTGTAGGAAAATATTTCGCCCTTAACACAGAAGCACATAGTGAGTCCGGTTCAGAGATCAGTCTCCAGACCTGTTTAGCAAGCATTGATAGGTTAAAACAGTGCAAGTCCCGAAATCCCATACCACCTTTTTTTTAGGCACACACATCTTCCACCATGCAAACCAATGCATATGTTTCTTCTGATCATCATCTCCCCACCAGTATTGGGACATTGCAGATATTATCCCTTTAATGATCTGTTTGGGTAGCTTGAACACAGACATAGCATACGCAGGAATAGCTTGAATGACGGCTTTCAGTAGCGCCTCTTTAACTCCAAAGGACATATTCTTCACTTTCCAACCACTAAGAATTTTACAAATCCTGTCAATCAAATGTTGAAAACAGTCCGATCTATCAACGCCCACCAGTGGCGGCAGACCAAGGTATTTATCAGTTATTGCTTCAGTCATGATATTCAGAATGGTGCAAACCTCCTCTCTAACTTCTACATTCGAGAAAGGGCTGAAATAGATGGTAGATTTCGCATCACTCACCAATTGTCCCGAAGCCAAAAAGTACTCATTCAACACATCCCGGAGGGTGAGAGCATTATTTGCATCAGCTCGCATAAGTACCAAAGAATCATCTGCAAAGAGGAGGTGAGAAACCGCCGGGGCATTTCTACACACTTTTACCCCAATAAGATTTCCAGTCATTTCTTCATGCTTCAGTAAGCTCGAGAGGCCCTCCGCACAAAGAAGAAATAAGTATGGTGAGAGGGGGTCCCCCTGGCGGAGACCCCTAGTAGGGTAAATATAATCAGAAAGTTCATTATTTAGGAGAACTTGATACCTGACAGAAGATACACACGCCATAATAAGATCAACCCATGACTGATCAAACCCCAGCCGCACCAGGATCTTCTGGAGGAAAGTCCACTCCACTCTGTCGTAGGCCTTATGCATATCCAACTTCACCGCACAAATTCCATACTTCCCTGTCCTTTTACTCTTAATAGTATGGTAACTTTCATAAGCTACGAGAATATTATCCGTAATAAGACGACCCGGAACAAACGCACTCTGGTTCAGGGATATGATATCTCTAAGAAGATGCTTCAAACGATTTGCCAACAGCTTGGCAATTACCTTGTAAACCACGTTACATAAACTGATGGGTCGAAATTGGGTAATCGACTCAGGGCTCTCTACTTTTGGTATAAGCACAATAGTGGTATGATTCCATCCTTCAGGAACTACTCTCGAGTTTACAGCCAACAGAACCTCATCAGTCAGGTCCTCTCCAATTATGTGCCAAAACCGCTTATAAAAGATAGCATGGAGCCCATATGGACCCGGAGCCTTAAGGTCACCTATATTAAACATAGCCTTTTTAACCTCCTCTCTAGTGTATGGGGCTGTTAGAGTCTCATTCATCTCATTAGTAACACAAGGCAGAACTTTGTCGATGACCCCCTGATCCGGATCTTGCACCTCTGAAGTAAACAAATGCTGAAAATACCCAGAAGCTATATCCATCATTTGATCCTGATCATCAATAACATTACCAGATTCATTAGTCAGTTGTTTGATAAAATTTCTTTTCCTCCGTCCGGACGCAAAACGGTGGAAAAACGCAGTATTTTGATCTCCGTGGCGCAACGAATTCGCCCTTCCTCTCTGAACCCAATAAATTTCTTCTTGTTCCAATAAATTTTCTATTTAAATCTGGAGCTCCCTCTATTTAGATAAAGCATCATCAGATAAAGGACCCGACATAACCAGGTTCAATTCAACCTGGAGCTCTCGCATGCGCTTCCTGGGGCCTTTCAGAACAGTACTGTCCCACTCATGCAGAGCCTCATGTACTTCCTTAGTCTGCTCACGAAAAGAACTCCCTGCATGTAATAATTTTGCTCGGTCCCAGGCTGTTTGGATAATTGTCTCGATCGAGCTCTCGCAAAGCCACCGGGCTTCAAACCGCAGAGGTGCTCTAGAGTACTGTGTTTGAATGCCGGCCATTCTCTCAGTATCAATTAAAATCGGACGATGATCAGACTTCCCAAAATCTTCATGAACAACACCTGCTAGCGGAAACATGGCCGACCACCTCGGATGACAGACCGCCCTATCCAACCTCTCTCTGATCAACCCTCTTCTCCAGGTAAAAATGTCCCCCTCATATCCCATATCCTCTAAATTACAGTCAATAAGCGTGTCGCGGAAAGCTTTCATGCACCTGAGGGATCTAGTCGCCCCCCTCCTTCTCAGAAGAGTATAAGATTTTATTAAAATCTCCCATTAGTATCCATGGAAGGTCAATATCATCATGGAGGGAGCGGATGTACTCGCAAGACAAGTATTTCTTATCACTGCTAGGTTCGCCATAAAATCCTATGAGGCGCCATCCCGACTCACCATTCTCGTTAATGTGAATGTCTATAAAATTCTGCTCCACCTTTTTAGAAGTAACCGTGACGTCCTTGTTCCAAAGCAACACCAAACCACCACTCCTACCATCGCTTACTGCCACCAGCATCTCATCAAACCCCAAACATCGACGCAACGATTCTGCCTTAACTTTACACAGATGCGCTTCAGACAGAAACAACACATCCGGTTTAATACGCGCCTGAATCACCAGGAGCGCACGAACTGCCGAGGACTTACGCATTCCTCGACAGTTCCAACTTAAGAGTTTCATTGCGACCGGACAGACCCCTTGCTGGAGTCCGCCGATCCTTTAGAATTATTTGACATCACACCGTCCTTCTTTGACCTCTTTGTTCTGTCCTTATTCAAACCCTCTCCTCCACCTGGCTCAATAGGTGGAGTAGTATCTAGAGCCATTGCATTAGGATCCCCTGCCAGACCCTCCCCGGGAGGTAACAAATCACCACTAGGAACTTCCTCCTCAAAGCTTAAAACCCTCTTAGCTGCTAGACCAGTTTGATCCCCATCCTTGGGTAAAACCCCTGTCTTGATCGGGCTCGTCCCAGTATCCTCCAACTTAGTACTATTGTCATATGGGTTATGCATTGCGTTCAATCTCCAACTGACGTTAGCACCCCGGCCAAGCATGCCATGGCCTCTGCCTAGCTGGTCCCAAAACCCCCTTTGTTCCCATTCGAAGAGCGGCCGGACCAAGTGTCAAAATCCGCTTTGACGAAATCCCCCCACTTCAAAGAACTCTCTTCATGCTCCCCAGTACCACACTCAGTATGAATGTGCCCAAACAGGCCACAAAACCCACAAAACTTAGGGATCTTCTCATATTTCACAGCATAAAATTCTCGTTGGCCCTCGCGTGGTATAGTCACAACCCTTGCAAGTGGTTTCCGCACATCCGAGCGAACTCTGACTCTAACAAAATTCCCAATACCTTGAACCTTCAGCTCAACAGAAACAAACTTCCCCACCTTCTTCTCTACCAGATTTTTAACCAACGCTTTATTCCTGTATCCGATCGGCAGTTTATGAATCTGTATCCATACTGTAATGAAGTTAAGATCAATAGAATCAACAGCCGCCAACCCATCATAAGCTTCAATCGAAACAACGTTTTGTCTGAACAGCCAAGGCCCCCCTTGCTCGACCTTGATCCAATCGCCAAGACAGGAACATTGTATGGAAAAAAGCTTGTCCTCCAGGGGTGTAAAGATGATCTCCTTCGCCGGGCTCCAAGCAACACGCATGTGCTGCTCAAAAGTCTGCGGGCTAAAAGGGTTTGCGGTATGAACCCTAGCTAGAGCTGTCCACTTCATACCTTCTTTCGGAACGTCGGTTTCATCCTCGAAGACTAGATCATCGATCTCCTCCTCGTCAATGCCCAGACGCATCAGCATGTCATCCAGATCTCCTTGCTTCCGTGAGCCCGATCCCGATCCCATCGCTGGAGTCGTCGTGCTGGTTTGAGGGGACACCATCGTCCAACTCCGTAGAGGAACAGGAATCCCTTGGTCCGATCACAGCGGAGAAGGGGAACTCCCGCCGACGAAGAGCCGACGCGGAGGAAAAAGAGAACCCTAGTCGCCTCGCGATCGCCCGATCGCCAGACGTCTAGGTCAGAAAAAACGATGAACAAATTTTTTTCGCTAGCCACTAGTTCAACTTGATGGGAGGGAGATAGGGAAAGGGGGAGATTTGTTTTTGAAAGTTTGGCTGACAAGTGGGTATCGGTCCACCTAAGCCAACTGGCCTGACAAGTAGGTCCAAGTGGTCAGAAATAGCATTAATTCAATAATTCGTGTTTAGCTAATCAAGGACCGATTTGCGTGCTTCGGTTAAAAAAACATATCCCATGATACATGTTCGTTATTGTAGCTACTTTAAAACATAAATCATTTTTGCCATAAGATAACAATCGGGTACCAATAATAACGTGGACTTTCCAAACTTCTCTCAATCGACCAACGGGCCGAGAATAGGCCGCATCAATCAGTAGGTAATTGCGGATCAATCAGCACGAAGCAATTACTACTAAGTACCAGATCGTGTCATTAGCCAAGTCAGTGCTGCATTGGCTGCCCCACAAGTCAGAGAGATAAAAATTCGAACGAGGTGAGATAACGGCCCCGCGCGCTCTTCATGCACGAACGAACACGACTCCACGCGCTCGAAAATTTCGGGCCACTTTCCTTCCCCACGCGATCGATCCCACTACATAAACCACCCCCGATTTCCTCCGTCACATTCAACTTCCTCACTCGAATCCGCCGTACGCAGCCATGGGGCCGCCGAGCTCTCTGGCCTCCGAGCCCACGCGCGCTTCCTCTCGCAAGAGGATTCCCTCCGCCAAGGCCTTGCTGGAACCGGAGCCCGAGCACCAGAGCAGCGGCAAGCGCCCGCTCAAGATGGCATCGTCCGCCAATCCCAAGGCGGGGTCCGCGAAGAAGAAGACGACCAAGGCCAAGGCGACCAGGAAGAAGTTGCGGACATGCGCGAAGGAGGGTGACCCGGACGGCGACGACATTTGCGCCGACGAGCCCGACGAGGAGGAGCTCGCCCTGGCGGAGGAGAATGAGCTGGCGGAGCAGGAGGAGGAGCAGGCGGCGGTGGGGCCGCCGACCAGGACGCGGAGGCGGCCGGTGATCAGGAGGCGGGTGGCGAAGCCGAGACGGGTGCAAGGCAGCGGGAACCACGACCATGAGTTCGTCGGCGAGCCAATCCCCCAGGACGAGGCTCTCGAGGCGTGGCCAACGCGATACCAGCACAGCAGGTAACGCACGCATGCATTAGATTGCTCCCTCCCCGGCCCATCTCTTTCTCGGATGAACTACCCATTCTTGCTGCTAGGACTCATCTTCTAATATTACTAGCTCTAATCTGAGTTGATTTTTGTTGGATTTGAGGTGGCAACAAAATGCATGTCTCATATTCTGATCCGAGTTGAGTCGTGTTTCGCATTGCATTGCAGGGCGAAAGTGAATGCCCGGGCACACTACCGCCAGGCCAAGATTGAGGATATCATCTACTGCCTCAATGACGATGTCTATGTAAAGGTCCGTCGTTTTAACTTGTCAATGCCCATGATTGGTTGTTGCTTAACGTTTGTACCCATCGATTGTTATGCATATATGCCTCGGTGTGAATCTGTTTAGGGAATGCCCAAGGATAGTTTATCTTTCGGATGTATGCGCGTACACTGCACATCTGATTTATTAGTTTCCTTCGAGAGCGGCGTTTTTGCTCCCAACTTGCAAGTGCATATGCTCCTAACTTCTAAAATGGCTTTTAAGAAGTGTTGAAAAAAATCTAACACAAAATTTCGCATGTACATCTTTACTTTCTATGTGCTCGCAAAGTTGTTTCACAAAAAATCAATTTTTTACGTCATATGTAAAAAAAGATAAATTTTAGTGCTAAAAAAGCTCTTCACAGAAACATTTTCTTATCTTTTTTGAACTATAACAAATGTCGACTTTTGCGAAACTTGGCGTGCGCGTATGGAATGTCGTAATGTACGAGCAAAAAATTTATTCAGAATTTTTTGATATTTTAAAATCTATTTTTTTATAGCAGGAACATATGCACCCTAGATCAAATTTGGATTTGCAATTTCTATCGCACAAGCTTTGTAACGATAATGAGTTGCCAATATGGGCAACCTTTCATATCATGTTGTGATGTGATTGTGAAGTGAATAAATGATTATAAATTCAATTCGGCTCCCGGGTGTATATGCTCCCTCTACCAAAAAAATCATATTTCTAAGTGTCGAATTTTTTTTACAAAATTGTTTACATGTACATCTCTATAATATATGTGTGTTCGTCATGTTTCAGGAAAAACCAATAATTTATGTGGTCTATGTAAACAAAAGAAAATTTATCTTGTGAAACGCATTATTTTTAGCAATGATTTTTGTCTTTTTTTTCACACGTCACGTGACAGGTCGTTTTTTCATCAAACGACTCTGAGCATGCACCACATGAAAATGTAGATGTGATTTTTTTTTCAATATTTTTGAGATTTCAAAATGTGTGTAAGATGCATTTGAAAATAGAGGGAGCATATGCTCCCATGTTCCAAAAACACCATTCCCATGAATGATCTGCATGTTTATTAACTTGGAACTGATTTCCTTTAGTAGTAATCAATTCTGCATAACTTCATGTGTGGTAAAAGTTTGGACTAAATTTTATAGCAGTACAATCTAATCGAACTGAATGCTAACCGCTTCATTTTCTTTCGCCTAGTGTGAGCAAAAATGCTGAATCAAAGTGCAATTTTTTTTTTTGAAACGGGCAAAAAAGCTTTTGCCTTATATTGATATAGGAGGAGAAAACATGGTGATGGCCGAGGCCAAAAAGAAAAAGAGAAACAAGGGGGGAAAACTACCCCCCGGGAAACACCACAGAGCCGATCAGCCTAAAAGCTCCCCGAGACCTTTTGCCCCGGCAAGAACCCAGTCCTTGCCCTCTTCCCTAATTCTATGCATGATCACGGAGGGTAAGGAAGATTTGTTGCTGAAAACTCTCTCATTTCGCTCCTTCCAAATCTCCCAGGAGATGAGCATGATGGCTGTCCGAAGGCCCTTGGAAGAGGTGGTGGGGGTCTTGGCGATGGCTTGCCAGTAGTCCAACACCTTCGGTCTCACCGTGTTGAGGCACAGGGCAAGGTCCGGGCAGGAGAGCCACGACGCCGCTGCATTCCATATTCTCTTGGAGAAGCGGCATTCAAAGAGGATATGTCGGGCCGTTTCCGAGGAGCTTCTACAAAGCTGGCAGGAAGGATGATGTGGCCATCCTCTTTTGGCAAGACGGTCGGCAGTCCAGAGGCGGTTTTGGACAGCAAGCCAGGCGAAAAAGCGGCACTTCGGAGGTGCCCATGTCTTCCAAACGATGTTGCCAAACGGACAGGGGAGGGCTGCCAGGAACTGAGCTTTGTAGGCGGAGCTAGCAGAATAGCATCCATTAGGAGTTAAAGTCCAAACAATGGAGTCCTCAGTTCCGGGACAAAGAATGACATTCTCGGTGAGTTCCCAAAGACGAATATACTGCTCCATGTGTTCCACAGTGAAAGCCTCAATCGCAATGTCGGACACCCAATTTTGGTCATGAAGGGCGTCGCGAACAGTCCGGTTCTTCCTCTTTGAAGCCTTGAAGATCAGAGGGGCAAAATCCTTAGGAGGGGCGCCGTTGAGCCAGGAGGAGGACCAGAACGAGGCTTTTGCACCGTCGCCGATGGTGACCCGGGTAGCAGCATTGAAAAGTTCCCGGTCAGAGGCGTCATTAGGCGTTTCCGAACCTACCCAAGGTTTTTCCGGCGCCGTCCATTCGTACCAAAGCCAACGAAGTCTCAGAGCACGAGAGAATCTCTCCAGGTCCATAATCCCGAGACCACCAAGCTCCTTTGGGCGACAAACTTTCTGCCAGTTGACCTTGCATTTTCCCCCGCTCACCGCCTCCTTGCAAGCCCAAAGCATACCAAAGTGCAATTTAGGCATTGGCGTGACATCTAGATGGTTGCTCTTCTGATATATTCGATCTGTGTTTGTTGTCTCGACATCTTACATTTCTAACCCCCTTTGCCGTGTATAGGCTGCAGAGGGAAAGACTGATTTTCTCGGCAGGATAGCCGAGTTTTTCGAGGGCACAGACAGCCGTCGGTATTTCACCTGTCGCTGGTTCTACCGCCCAGAGGAAACGGTGTGTACGGTCAGTTGTATTTTTTTTTGTATGTCCCAACTCCCAATTGCACTGTGCTGATTGTTGTGTTTGCAGGTTATTTCAACAATGATACTAGAAAAAGGTACTGATCACAAGCATGACCCAATGCGTGTATTCCTTTCTGAGGACAAGGATGATATTAGTCTTGATTGTATATTATCAAAGATTAAAATAGTCTACGTTGATCCAAACGTAAGTACTTTTGCCTACAACTGTCCATTAATAAACCTGTACATATGTTCTTTCTCACTCTTTTTCCTGTGCATATGCTTTAGTTAAATTCAAGATCCAAGGCTGAGAAGCTTGTAGAGTGTCAGTTTTACTATGACATGTCTTATAGCGAGGCTTTTTCAACTTTTGCCAACATACCATCAGGTAACCAAAGTTTAATGCTGCAACTTGTCTTTCTACCATGCTAATATGAATAAATGTTTTGGCACCAAGTGGCACAGTATTTCCTAACTGAAAAGAGTGTCGTGAAATATTTCTATACAGCGTTTATGATGTCAAAGGTAGTAAATAAGTACAATTTTTCTAACCGTGATTCGTATTGCCTTATTTCTCTCATTAGAGAATGGGCCTATAATCAGCGATACGGCATCTAAGTTCTCGGGCGATACTGTCGATTTGGGTGAGACATCAGCTAAGAAAGCAACCCTTCTAGACCTTTACTCTGGTTGCGGCGGGTTGTCAACAGGCCTTTGTTTAGGTGCAGCTCTAGCTAGCCGGGGTCAAACTTGAGACGGTACTTTTCTACATCATCGTTTGGCTGTGATTATGTATTTGTGATCATGATGCTAATCCTACATCTTTCTTCTGTTTTATAGAGGTGGGCAGTTGATTTTAATGAGTTTGCCTGCAAAAGTCTGAAGTATAATCACCCTGACACACAGGTATAAATAAAATTGTAAACTACAATCTTGGTTCCCTTTTGTTGCATATGAATTATATGTTATGTGTCGTTTGTTGGAATGTAGGTTCGAAATGAAAAGGCCGGGGATTACCTTGTACTTCTCAAGGAATGGGCTGTCTTATGTGACAAGTATGTCCATAATGTTGTTCATTCTGATTCAGTCGACCCTTTAGAGGATGAAGAGGAAGATGACGGCCCTCTAGGAGAGGATGAGTATGTGGTGGACAAGGTTATTGGAATATGCTATGGTGGCACTGGGAAGGAAAATACTATATACTTTAAGGTAGCCATCTTATTTGTTGTTGGGTTTACTCTAAGTTTGTAAATACTGTATGATTGATACATGGTTGTTTTTGCAGGTGCAATGGGAAGGCTATGATTCTGATGAAGATTCATGGGAGCCGGTGGGGAACCTAAGGTTGGTATCTCATTTGTTGTATGCTAATTTAACAATATTTTCCTAATAAAAGTGCACTGACTCTTGTTTTATACCTAGTGACTGTGCTCTGAAGATTAAAGAATTTGTACAAGAGGGTCACCGGCTGAAAATTTTGCCACTACCGGTGAGTATTACTCCTTTTGCCTCTTTTTTTCTTATTCACACGTTTTTTTGCTGCTATTTACATAATTTCATGTAGGGCGATGTTGATGTCATATGTGGCGGTCCACCGTGTCAAGGAATCAGCGGGTTTAACCGCTTCCGAGACAGTAATAATCCTCTACAGGACGAGAAAAATCGACAGCTAATTACTTTTATGGACATTGTCGAATATTTAAAGCCAAATTATGTTCTCATGGAAAACGTGGTGGACATAGTAAAATTTGCTGAAGGTTACCTGGCAAGTTATGCATTAAGTCGCTTGGTTTCGCTCGATTATCAAGCACGGCTTGGCATGATGGTGGCAGGTTGTTATGGGCTGCCGCAATTTCGTATGAGAGTTTTCCTTTGGGGAGCTCTTCCAACAATGGTTTGCTACCTGTTTATCATGATTTTTTTCATGTTGAATGTTTGCTGGTATTATATTCTGTAGAATGATTTATTTACATTTGGCAATGTAGGTGCTCCCAAAATACCCATTGCCTACCCACAAGGTTGTTTGGCGTGGCGGAATCCCAATTTCCTTCTCCCAAAGCATTGTTTATGATGAAACTCAAGAATCGACGCTGAAGGAAGCTTTGCTACTTGGTGAAGCAATATCAGATTTACCTGAGGTAATTATTCAATTATCTAATATACCTAATAGCCTACACATTTTTTCTTACTCCTTTTGTGCAGATAGGTAATCATCAGCCAAATGAGATAATGGAGTATGGAGGTAATCCTAGGTCTGATTTTCAACAATATATAAAACTTAGTCGGAAAGGTATTATGTTTGCATCTACTGACTCTTCAAGTTTTCCTTGTGAAAGCTAGTAATTACAATTTTAGACTTTTATGGTGAGCTGAAGATTTTCTCGATTGTTCCAGATATGCTAGATTATTCCTATGAACACAAGGTTTGTTCTGAGGATGGTAAACTGCTTGATCACCAACCCTTGCAACTAAACAAGGATGATCTTGCACGTGTACAGCAAATCCCCAAGAAAAAAGGCGCAAACTTCCGTTGTCTCAGGGGGGTCAGGGTGGGAGAAGGCAATAAAGTCGAGTTTGATCCTGAAATCGAGCGTGTCTACCTCGATTCAGGAAAGCCTCTGGTATTATTTCTGCTTCCTAACTCTTTAATGGTTTTTGTATATGCTGAAGTTTTATGTTATACGTTTTGCAAGTATTGTGTTATACCAATAGCATAGGACAATAAGTTACTGCATTGTAGTTTGGATGTATTTCCTATGATCCTATGAATAGTGAATGCCTATAATTCCATCCTGTTTCTGTGGGATTTTATTTGGTTTGTATAAACTTTTGGTTTTATTATATCTTTTCAAACAGGGACTAAATGTACAAGAACACAGTTGGCTTCAACAGTCAAATCTTCTTTTTCTGTAATGACTGATGTATATAATTTTCTCACTGTTATTCTCGTCACGTGCACTAAATCAGAGTGAAGAAAAGGGAGAACAATAAATTTTGAGTTTATTGCTATGTCCATAAGAACGGCCGAGAGAAGGAAGCTTCAACACATTTATACAGCTAAACTGCTAAATCCAATATGTTAGATTAAGGATTGTCTTGTTGACTTTGCGCATACAGAGTTCCACCGGAGTTGCAATTTTTCTCAACATGAAGAGAAACCTTAACTGTGCAAATATCCTCCTGAGTTAAGCTTACCAATGTATATATGTGCTTGAGGTTCCTGCTGGTCATCAGAATAGATTAGTGCTGCGACATAGGTATTTTAGGTCCCAGAACTCACATATAAACCTAGAAAATGTTGGTTGACTCTGCATCTCTTACCCTCTAATGTAGATATCTTCTTGTGGTTCCTGCAGATGATCAGATTAGATTAGTGCTGCTTACCAATGTAGATGTGCTCTTGTGGTTCCTGCTGGTCATCAGAATAGATTAGTACTGCGAAATCAGGATTTTCTCTCTCAGAACTCACATATAAACCTATAAAGCGTTGGTTGGCTCTGCATCTCTTAACCTGTACTGTTCTCTACTTTCTGCTCTTTTGATAAATAGCTTGTTTAATAGACCAGTAAAAAAGCACTGTAGATGGTTCCATGATGCTGCCACCTCATTACAGAAGACCAGAGTTTTAGTGTGATCACTCAGTTAAGAGCTCTCATATTTCACAGTAAACACATTAGCTTCTGAGTTTCTTGTTACTATCCTTGAATTCCAGATAAAGCCAATGATCTTTACAACACTATCAGTAGTCAAATTACATTGAGAACCTTCATATTAGTGGGAAATAGGATGTTGTTTTCTCTTTGCTTCCATCTCTGAAGAATTCATCAAGTGAAAGAAATGTTGACACATGGTTCATATAGTTTCTTATGCAACCTAAGATTGCTGATGTGCTAGTTTTCCGTGTACCCAGGTCCCTGATTATGCCATGTCTTTTGTTGGGGGAAAATCAAAGAAGTGAGTGTCCGAATCTGTTTTTTTTTTTTCCTTTTTGTAACATTGTTCAACTTCTATAATTGTAGTTACCTATGATGATTCTCTTACAGGCCATTTGGACGTCTTTGGAAGGATGAAACAGTTGCAACGGTTGTGACAAGAGCAGAGCCCCACAACCAGGTTAGTGTAGACATACTATGATGTTTTGCATATAGTGTTTTGCTGATCCTTTTTCTTTGCTCTCTTAGTTATACTGAATGTTCTATTCTTAGGTTATCTTGCACCCAGATCAAGATAGAGTGTTGTCGGTCCGTGAGAATGCAAGGTTGCAGGGTTTTCCTGATTATTACCGGATGTGGGGTCCTATTAAACAGAAGTGAGTTTATCTGTCAAGTATCCAGTTAAGTGTTTGATATTTGTTTTCCAGTGATGAATTAGAATGGTGGATCACCATTATTTTTGTGATGATACTAGGTACATCCAGGTGGGTAATGCCGTGGCCATTCCCGTCGCTCGGGCATTGGGATACTCTCTTGGTCAGGCATACAAAGGCAATTCAGAAGGGCTTGACCAGGCACTTTTTGTTCTTCCCAACAGCTTCACTTCCTTGGGGCAGGCTGCGGTTCCGGATGTCAACATTCCTTCACCTGTAGGCGAATTGGTAGAGTAGACATGGTTTGATTTGAGCCCACTAGAGAGACAGTTACTGCTTGATTTAATGGGTTCTGTCGCATTTTAGTGTTCTTCCAAACATTTTGCAATCTACAGTTTTGACATTTCAATATCTATCTTTTATAAAGTTCATATCAATTTGTCTTTCCTGCCTGAAGATCATTGCTGTGTTTTGTGGCTTCGAAGTTTGCCTGAAGAAAGATTAACATTAGTTCAGGCAATCCAATTATCGTTCTTCCTTCATTGGTTGTCAGCGTGTATTTCTACAATAGACCTGAATCGTGCTGATCCTGAAATTGATTATGTATTTGCGGCATTATGTCTGCACCTCATTTCAATGGGTAGTTAACATGTCTCGTTGTAAGAATATTTGGGCCATGGTACTTTCAGTGCCGCTCTCTTTTTCGCTACCATCCTGATCGAATTCCAGTTTTGACCTTGAGTTGCTCTCTGATGAAAAGTCCAGTTTTAGAAATGTATTTCCGACCTGTGAGTGCCTTGGATACTCTGAAGGTTTGTCGATTGAGACAAGACAGGTATCCACGAGTTGTAACTAGAAATCCAACTGTGCCAGTTTGACTCGCTTTCCTTTTAACCTTTCATTTGCCCACTTGAATAAAATGGTGACTGGTCCTGCACATTGCTTGTTATTCTAGCACCAGGGGAAGTCTGGAAGGAGGGCTGCAACAATGCTTTCAGGCAAGGTTCAACGCTCAAGGAACTTGAGAAGGCACCTGGTATTTCCTCCTTCAGTTCACTTCAAATAGCAGAGCAAAGCAACTTATGGATGTCCATATGTGATCTCACTTTTGTTGTCTTTTGTTATTTTTCGGGCTGTTCATTTCTATTATATATGTGGGTATCCGTGTACAGCAAATGCTCCTCTCTGGACTTGTCCATTTACCTGAAACCTGACCTTTTCTAACTTGCAGGCGACAACACACCATGGAGCTACTCGTCCGGAGCACACAAGAACGACGGGGCAAGTCGCTTGTGAAGCTGCAGCCTAGCTAGCTCCTGTGTCATCGATCATACCCACCGTATTCCGCATACCCCCGTCTCCCACCGTAAATACTTTCCGAGCTGCCAAAATCGCATCTCCCTGTTGAGCTAACCACCTAGTTTCTGAGTGGCCATTACGCCCGCCGCGAGTGGCACACACCGCACGCACGCACGCAGCCGGCCGACCGGGCTAGCTGCTGCGTTAGTGCTGACCAGAATCCCGTTTTGGACTCTCCTGCTGCATGTGTATATTATTTCTTCCTCGCTTTTGGACCTCAACAAAAATGGATGGATCAGGTACAAATTCAGGTCTCCTTCAGGCATCACGTATCTATCCACCGAAGAATCGCTTAAGCGGGGCTTTTAATCATCGTGGTGGTATCCATACATGGCACTAGCTTACATCTATCCCTCTACCTAAACAAGAAACTAAAGGCTGGATAATGGGGTTCTGCTTTTTGTTTTGCAACGGGGAAAGGTGTGGTTGAGCATCAGCAAGTGCTCGCCATACATTTTTTAGTTTACCTTTTTTTTTTGTATCACGGAAACTACACGAAGTATGGATTTGAAATCTGCTGGTAAAAAAAGTTTTGATTTTTTGAGAAATTTGAAAAAGACATCTTTGACAGTATATGATTTTAGTGTCATAACAATCGGAACTATTTTTCCTACATTCTATATAAAATGTTTGTTTGTGAGAAGAAAATGGCTAGCATGGATCTTGATGCACCTATGAACATCCCATATTGGGGGTGTGCTCCGGTGCAAGCGGTGACTTATATGTACTGCCTGATTTGTGGCTAGAACATATTTTGCCCAGGAATTCTCCCCGGCTTACATCTATAGCAGCCAACATTAACTAAAAGAAACCTACCGTATTAGTTTTATACATAAGGCTCTTTTAATTAATAAACCCCTTAACTTTTCGGGATATGTGGCACCGATTACAAAGCGTGAACAAGTTCAAAAGAATGAGACCAAACTCTGAAGGATCAAAGAATTAGAGGGAAATCAAGTGTATCACCCTCCTTCCACCATCATTCAAACAAATCAATGAGCAAAGAGGAAGAGGGTGTATGACGACTACCACCAGTATTGACACTTCGTTAAGAGCAGCTAGACGAAAGGTTTGTAACCCTAGGGACCCGTCGCGCGCCCTAGGGTCGAAAGGGGGTGAAATTCTACCGGTTGGGTGAATCGATGAAAATGTTGGAGGCACCTGGAGCCGGCGGTGACGTAGTAGGTTGAGGAAGCTCTCATCCGCGCGGCTGCACCTTCTTCTATTTCGGTGGGCAGCTGGCACGGATTTCGTTTGGCCCCCGAAACCCGCCTATTTCGCACTTTTAGCAAATTCCAACGTCATTGCCGGAGCTACCGCAGAGCTCACGGCCGCAAGGACACCGCCTTCTTGGATGATGTAGTTGCGCTGCCTCTTCCGCTTCAGCGGTCCCGCCAGCATCAGCCCTACAAACATCGGTGGCAAGACGGCGAACGGACGGGGAATGACCAATTCAGAATACGGTGGCACGATTCTGATGGGAGGGTGCCCAAATTCTTCCATGATGACGACTATGCAGCACGAAGAGGATGGATTTGGTGGGGGCGGGGAGATTGGCGGCGACACCGACACGGGAGCAAAGGGGGATGAAACTTCACTCGTGCCTACTATCTCACGTAAACCGTGTGTGTGGGACGAAATGAGAGCTCCAGCCCAACTATATCCAGATTTCCAAGTCGAATACCTAAAACCCCGGATGAAAATTTTCGGGCCGATGATACGTCTCCGACGTATCCATAATTTCTGATGTTCCATGCTTGTTTTATGACAATACTTATATGTTTTGCTTGCACTTTATGATGATTTTATGCGTTTTCCGGAACTAACCTATTAACAAGATGCCACGGTGCCGGTTCCGTTTTCTCGCTGTTTTTGGTTCCGGAAAGGCTGTTCGGGCAATATTCTCGGAATTCGACGAAACGAAGACCAAACCTCCTATTTTTCCCGGAAGGCTCCAGAACACCGAAGAAGAGTCGGAGAGGGGCCAGAGGGCCACCACACCATAGGGCGGCGCGGCCTGGCCTGGGCCCGCGCCGGCCTGTGGTGGGGAGCCCCCAGGTGCCCCCCTGCGCCGCCTCTTCGCCTATAAAATCCCTTTCGACCTAAAAACACCGTACCACTTGACGAAACTCCAGAAAGACTCCAGGGGCACCGCCACCATCGCGAAACTCCAATTCGGGGGACAGAAGTCTCTGTCCCGGCACCCTGCCGGGACGGGGAAGTGCCCCCGGAAGCCATCTCCATCAACGCCATCGCCTCCATCATGCTCCGTGAGTAGTTCCCCCATGGACTACGGGTTCTAGCTGTAGCTAGTTGGTATCATCTCTCCCATGTACTTCAATACAATGATCTCATGAGCTGCCTTACATGATTGAGATTCATCTGATGTAATCGGTGTTGTGTTTGTCGGGATCCGATGGATTGTTACGTTATGATTGTCTATCTACAAAGTTTATGAAGTTATTGTTGCTGCAATCTTGTTATGCTTAATGCTTGTCACTAGGGCCCGAGTGTCATGATCTTAGATTTGAGCTCTATACTTATTGCTTAGATTGTATCTACAAGTTGTATGCACATGTCGCTGTCCGGAACCAATGGCCCCGAAGTGACAGAAATCGGGACAACCGGACGGGATGGTAGTGATGTGAGGATCACATGTTTTCACGGAGTGTTAATGCTTTGCTCCGGTGCTCTATTAAAAGGAGTACCTTAATATCCAGTAGATTCCCTTGAGGCCCGGCTGCCACCGGCTGGTAGGACAAAAGATGTTGTGCAAGTTTCTCATTGCGAGCACGTACGACTATAATTGGAAAACATGCCTACATGATTAATGATCTTGATATTCTGTCTTAATGCTATTTCAATCCTATCAATTGCCCGACTGTAATTTGTTCACCCAACACTTGTTATTGGAGAGTTACCACTAGTGTAGATAGCTGGGAACCCCGGTCCATCTTTCATCATCATATATTCGTTCTACATGTCATTGGAAGTAGTATCAACTATTTTCTGGTGCCATTGCTCTCATATTACTATTACTGCTGCCGTGTTACTGTTACTACTGCTCTCATATCACTGCTACTTTCACATCACCCCTGTTGCTAGTGTTTTTCCAGGTGCAGCTGAATTGACAACTCAGTTGTTAAGGCTTATAAGTATTCTTTACCTCCCCTTGTGTCGAATCAATAAATTTGGGTTTTACTTCCCGCGAAAACTGTTGCGATCCCCTATACTTGTGGGTCATCAGCCGACCATTTTTCTAGCATCTGGTCGGGTAAATTTTTTCTTGCTAATACCCAAAATTGGTGGTTACTTTTCGGACATGGCGGATATACGGGATCTTCTAAAGTTTCTCTAACGCTACCATATTTTTAGGCAAAGTTGCCAAATAGCTTATCATTTACGGGACAAAAGTCCACCGTGTTTTTTCAAGTTTTTGTTAAAAAAATACTAAAGGCAATTGAACGTGAATTGATGCTATTTTCAGCAATTCGGACACGGATGTGGGTTCGACATTAGATTCTTCCTCCCCAAACCCTAATTCCTCCAATCCCTCCAGGTGCCACTTCCTTCAGCCGCTAGCTCGCAACACCCTGGCCACCCTCTCGCTGCCTCCCACATGACTTCGTCTCACGTCGAGGTCCCAACATCTTGGCCGATCACACAGCCGCACGTTGTGCAACATCCTGATTGGCATATTGTTTATGTAGGCTCTTCTTCTTTGACGACCACCGATACATCGGCCTCGCGTACACGATTAGGGGAGGCTAAGGCCGACCTTCGTGTGCTCCTCATGCCACCCGGTGTCCACTCATGCCCAAGCATGAGTTGCCGCAGAGCAACAAGGCGGAGAGGCATAAGCAAGTTCGTCGGAAAGGTGGGAGTGACCACTAGCCACTAGGTCATCATTGGCAATGGTTGTCTGCTTCTGGTGCAATGGTCCTTTGGGACCTTAGCACGACGACTTCCAGTATATCTACTACAACAAGCTCTACTACGACAAGCTTTGTCTGACTCCAGCGATGGAGGGGCGAGGACAGCGGCGCGCCTTCGGCTCGTGCTAGTGTTTGTAGTCGTCGCTAGGTGGTCCGAGTACCAATTTATAATTTTCTTTATTTTTTGGGTTATTTGTACTACTGTTGATGATTATTAATAGATCGGTGGATTTCTCGCAAAAAAAAACTTGATGGGAGGGAGATAGGGAAAGGGGGAGATTTGTTTTTGAAAGTTTGGCTGACAAGTGGGTATCGGTCCACATAAGCAAACTGGCCCTGACAAGTGGGTTCAAGTGGTCAGAAATAGCATTAATTCAATAATTCGTGTTTAGCTAATCAAGGACCGATTTGCGTGCTTCGGTTAAAAAAACATATCCCTTGATTGTAGCTACTTTAAAACATAAAGATAACAATCGGGTACCAATAATAACGTGGACTTTCCAAACTTCTCTCAATCAACCAACGGGCCGAGAATAGGCCGCATCAATCAGTAGGTAATTGCGGATCAATCAGCACGAAGCAATTAGTACAAACCAAATCGTGCCATTAGCCAGGTCAGAGCTGCATTGGTTGCCCCACAAGTCAGAGAGATAAAAATTCGAACGAGGTGAGATAACGGCCCGCGCGCTCTTCATGCACGAACGAACACGACTCCACGCGCTCGAAAATTTCGGGCCACTTTCCTTCCCCACGCGATCGATCCCACTACATAAACCTCCCACGATTTCCTCCGTCCCATTCAACCTCCTCACTCGAATCTGCCGTACGCAGCCATGGCGCCGCCGAGCTCCTTGACCTCCGAGCCCACGCGCGCCTCCTCTCGCAAGAGGATTCCCTCCGCCAAGGCCTTGCCCCAGCCGGAGCCGGAGCCCGAGCACCAGAGCAGCGGCAAGCGCCCGCTCAAGATGGCATCGTCCGCCAATGCCACGGCGGGGTCCGCGAAGAAGAAGACGACCAAGGCCAAGGCGACCAGGAAGAAGTTGCGGACATGCGCGAAGGAGGGTGACCCGGACGGCGACGACATTTGCGCCGACGAGCCCGACGAGGAGGAGCTCGCCCTGGCGGAGGAGAATGAGCTGGAGGAGCAGGAGGAGGAGCAGGCGGCGGTGGGGCCGCCGACCAGGACGCGGAGGCGGCCGGTGATCAGGAGGCGGGTGGCGAAGCCGAGACGGGTGCAAGGCAGCGGGAACCACGACCATGGGTTCGTCGGCGAGCCCATCCCCCAGGACGAGGCCTTCAAGGCGTGGCCAACGCGCTACCAGCACAGCAGGTAACGCGCACGCATGCATTAGATTGCTCCATTCCCCATCTCTTTCTATGATGTACTCCTACTCATTCTTGCTAATGGATTATCTTCTAATATTACTAGCTGAATTCTGAAATTGGTCGTCTAATCCGCTGACTTGATTTTTGTTGGATTTGAGGTGACAACAAAATGCATGTTCGATATTCTGATCTGAGTTGAATCGTGTCTCGCGCATTGCATTGCCTTGCAGGGCGAAAGTGAAGGCCCGGGCACACTACCGCTGCGCGAAGGTTGAGGATACCATCTACTCCCTCAATGACGATGTCTATGTAAAGGTCCGTCGTTTTAACTTTTCAAAACCCATGATTGATTGTTGATTAACGTTTGTATCAATCGATTGTTATGCATATATGCCTCGCTGTGAATCTGTTTAGGAAATGCGCGCCCAAGGATAGTTTATCTTTCGGATGTATGCGCGTACACTGCACAGCTGATTTATTAGTTTCCTTCGAGAGCGGCGTTTCTCGTCCCAAGTGCATATGCTCCTGATTTTTAAAATGGCTTTTAAACATTGTTTGAAGTGTTGAAAAAATCTGACACAAAATGTCGCATGTACATCTTTATGTTCTATGTGCTCGCAAAGTTGTTTCACAAAAAAATCGATTTTTTACGTCATGTGTAAAAAAGATAAATTTTAGTGCTAAAAAAAGCTCTTCACAGAAACATTTTCTTATCTTTTTTGTACTATAACAAATGTCGATTTTTTGCGAAACTTGGCGTGCACGTATGGAATGTCGTAATGTACGATCAAAAAATTTATTCAGAATTTTTTGATATTATAAAATCTATTTTTTATAGCAGGAACATATGCACCCTAGATCAAATTTGGATTTGCGATTTCTGTCCACAAGCTTTGTAACGATAATGAGTTGTCAATATGGGCAACCTTTCATATCTTGTTGTGATGTGATTGTGAAGTGAATAAATGATCATAAATTCAAGTCAGCTCCTGGGTGTATATGCTCCCTCTACCCAAAAAAATCATATTTCTAAGTGTCGAATTTTTTTTAAAAATTGTTTACATGTACATCTCTATAATATATGTGTGTTCGTCATGTTTCAGGAAAACCCAATAATTTATGTGGTCTATGTAAACAAGAGAAAATTTATCTTGTGAAACGCATTATTTTTAGCAATGATTTTTGTCTTTTTTTTCACACGTCACGTGACAAGTCGTTTTTTCATCAAACGACTCTGAGCATGTACCACATGAAAATGTAGATGTGATTTTTTTTTCAAATTTTTTGAGATTTCAAAATGTGTGTAAGATGCATTTGAAAATAGAGGGGGCATATGCTCCCATGTTCCAAAAACACCATTCCCATGAATGATCTGCATGTTTATTAACTTGGAACTGATTTCCTTTAGTAGTAATCAATTCTGCATAACTTCATGTGTGGTAAAAGTTTGGACTAAATTTTATAGCAGTACAATCTAATCGAACTGAATGCTCACGGCTTCATTTTCTTTCACCTAGTGTGAGCAAAAATGCTGAATCAAAGTGCAATTTAGGCATTGGCGTGACATCTAGATGGTTGCTCTTCTGATATATTCGATCTGTGTTTGTTGTCTCGACATCTTACATTTCTAACCCCCTTTGCCGTGTATAGGCTGCAGAGGGAAAGACTGATTTTCTCGGCAGGATAGCCGAGTTTTTCGAGGGCACAGACAGCCGTCGGTATTTCACCTGTCGCTGGTTCTACCGCCCAGAGGAAACGGTGTGTACCGTCAGTTGTATTTTTTTTGTATGTCCCAACTCCCAATTGCACTGTGCTGATTGTTGTATTTGCAGGTTATTTCAACAATGATACTAGAAAAAGGTACTGATCACAAGCATGACCCAATACGTGTATTCCTTTCTGAGGACAAGGATGATATTAGTCTTGATTGTATATTATCAAAGATTAAAATAGTCTACGTTGATCCAAACGTAAGTACTTTTGCCTACAACTGTCCATTAATAAACCTTTACATATGTTGTTTCTCACTCTTTTTCCTGTGCTTATGCTTTAGTTAAATTCAATATCCAAGGCTGAGAAGCTTGTAGAGTGTCAGTTTTACTATGACATGTCTTATAGCGAGGCTTTTTCAACTTTTGCCAACATACCATCAGGTAACCAAAGTTTAATGCTGCAACTTGTCTTTTTACCATGCTAATATGAATAAATGTTTTGGCACCAAGTGGCACAGTATTTCCTAACTGAAAATAATGTCGTGAAATATTTCTATACAGTGTTTATGATGTCAAAGGTAGTAAATATGTACAATTTTTCTAACCGTGGTTCTTATTGCCTTATTTCTCTCATTAGAGAATGGGCCTATAATCAGCGATACTGCATCTAAGTTCTCGGGTGATACTGTCGATTTGGGTGAGACATCAGCTAAGAAAGCAACCCTTCTAGACCTTTACTCTGGTTGCGGCGGGTTGTCAACAGGCCTTTGTTTAGGTGCAGCTCTAGCCGGGGTCAAACTTGAGACGGTACTTTTCTACATCATCGTTTGGCTGTGATTATGTATTTGTGATCATGATGCTAATCCTACATCTTTCTTCTGTTTTATAGAGGTGGGCGGTTGATTTTAATGAGTTTGCCTGCAAAAGTCTGAAGTATAATCACCCTGACACACAGGTGTAAATAAAATTGTAAACTACAATCTTGGTTCCCTTTTGTTGCATATGAATTATATGTTATGTGTCGTTTGTTTGAATGTAGGTTCGAAATGAAAAGGCCGAGGATTACCTTGTACTTCTCAAGGAATGGGCTGTCTTATGTGACAAGTATGTCCATAATGTTGTTCATTCTGATTCAGTCGACCCTTTAGAGGATGAAGAGGAAGATGACGGCCCTCTAGGAGAGGATGAGTATGTGGTGGACAAGGTTATTGGAATATGCTATGGTGGCACTGGGAAGGAAAATACTATATACTTTAAGGTAGCCGTATTATTTGTTGTTGGGTTTACTCGAAGTTTGTAAATACTGTATGATTGATACATGGTTGTTTTTGCAGGTGCAATGGGAAGGCTATGATTCTGATGAAGATTCATGGGAGCCGGTGGGGAACCTAAGGTTGGTATCTCATTTGTTATATGCTAATTTAACAATATTTTCCTAATAAAAGTGCACCGACTCTTGTTTTATACCTAGTGACTGTGCTCTGAAGATTAAAGAATTTGTACAAGAGGGTCACCGGCTGAAAATTTTGCCACTACCGGTGAGTATTACTCCTTTTGCCTCTTTTTTCTTATTCACACGTTTTTTTCTGCTATTTACATAATTTCATGTAGGGCGATGTTGATGTCATATGTGGCGGTCCACCGTGTCAAGGAATCAGCGGGTTTAACCGCTTCCGAGACAGTAATAATCCTCTACGGGACGAGAAAAATCGACAGCTAATTACTTTTATGGATATTGTCGAATATTTAAAGCCAAATTATGTTCTCATGGAAAACGTGGTGGACATAGTAAAATTTGCTGAAGGTTACCTGGCAAGTTATGCATTAAGCCGCTTGGTTTCGCTCGATTATCAAGCACGGCTTGGCATGATGGTGGCAGGTTGTTATGGGCTGCCGCAATTTTGTATGAGAGTTTTTCTTTGGGGAGCTCTTCCAACAATGGTCTGCTACCTGTTTATCATGATTTTTTTCATGTTGAATGTTTGCTGGTATTATATTCTGTAGAATGATTTATTTTCATTTGGCAATGTAGGTGCTCCCAAAATACCCATTGCCTACCCACAAGGTTGTTTGGCGTGGCGGAATCCCAACTTCCTTCTCCCAAAGCATTGTTTATGATGAAACACAAGAATCGACGCTTAAGGAAGCTTTGCTACTTGGTGAAGCAATATCAGATTTACCTGAGGTAATTATTCAATTATCTAATATACCTAATAGCCTACACATTTTTTCTTACTCCTTTTGTGCAGATAGGTAATCATCAGCCAAATGAGATAATGGAGTATGGAGGTAATCCTAGGTCTGATTTTCAACAATATATACAGATTAGTCGAAAAGGTATTATGTTTGCATCTACTGACTCTTCAAGTTTTCCTTGTGAAAGATAGTAATTACAATTTTAGACTTTTATGGTGAGCTGAAGATTTTCTCGATTGTTCCGGATATGCTAGATTATTCCTATGAACACAAGGTTTGTTCTGAGGATGGTAAACTGCTTGATCACCAACCCTTGCAACTAAACAAGGATGATCTTGCACGTGTACAGCAAATCCCCAAGAAAAAGGCGCAAACTTCCGTTGTCTCAGGGGGGTCAGGGTGGGAGAAGGCAATAAAGTCGAGTTTGATCCTGAAATCGAGCGTGTCTACCTCGATTCAGGAAAGCCTCTGGTATTATTTCTGCTTCCTAACTCTTTAATGGTTTTTGTATATGCTGAAATTTATGTTATACGTTTTGCAAGTATTGTGTTATACCAATAGCATAGGACAATAAGTTACTGCATTGTAGTTTGGATGTATTTCCTATGAATAGTGAATGCCTATAATTCCATCCTGTTTCTGTGGGATTTTATTTGGTTTGTATAAACTTTTGTTTTTATTATATCTTTTCAAACAGGGACTAAATGTACAATCTAGAACACAGTTGGCTTCAACAGTCAAATCTTCTTTTTCTGTAATGACTGATGTATATAATTTTCTCACTGTTATTCTCGTCACGTGCACTAAATCAGAGTGAAGAAAAGGGAGAACAATAAATTTTGAGTTTATTGCTATGTCCATAAGAACGGCCGAGAGAAGGAAGCTTCAACACATTTATACAGCTAAACTGCTAAATCCAATATGTTAGATTAAGGATTGTCTTGTTGACTTTGCGCATACAGAGTTCCACCGGAGTTGCGATTTTTCTCAACATGAAGAGAAACCTTAACTGTGCAAATATCCTCCTGAGTTAAGCTTACCAATGTATATATGTGCTTGAGGTTCCTGCTGGTCATCAGAATAGATTAGTGCTGCGACATAGGTATTTTAGGTCCCAGAACTCACATATAAACCTAGAAAATGTTGGTCGGCTATGCATCTCTTACCCTCTAATGTAGATATCTTCTTGTGGTTCCTGCTGGTGATCAGATTAGATTAGTGCTGCTTACCAATGTAGATGTGCTCTTGTGGTTCCTGGTGGTCATCAGAATAGATTAGTACTGCGAAATCAGGATTTTCTGTCTCAGAACTCACATATAAACCTATAAAGCGTTGGTTGGCTCTGCATCTCTTAACCTGTACTGTTCTCTACTTTCTGCTCTTTTGATAAATAGCTTGTTTAATAGACCAGTAAAAAAGCACTGTAGATGGTTCCATGATGCTGCCACCTCATTACAGAAGACCAGAGTTTTCGTGTGATCACTCAGTTAAGAGCTCTCATATTTCACAGTAAACACATTAGCTTCTGAGTTTCTTGTTACTATCCTTGAATTCCAGATAAACCCAATGATCTTTACAACACTATCAGTAGTCAAATTACATGGAGAACCTTCATATTAGTGGGAAATAGGATGCTGTTTTATCTTTGCTTCCATCTCTGAAGAATTCATCAAGTGAAAGAAATGTTGACACATGGTTGATATAGTTTCTTATGCAACCTAAGATTGCTGATGTGCTAGTTTTCCGTGTACCCAGGTCCCTGATTATGCCATGTCTTTTGTTGGGGGAAAATCAAAGAAGTGAGTGTCCGAATCTGTTTTTCTTTTTTTCTTTTTGTAACATTGTTCAACTTCTATAATTGTAGTTACCTATGATGATTCTCTTACAGGCCATTTGGACGTCTTTGGAAGGATGAAACAGTTGCAACGGTTGTGACAAGAGCAGAGCCGCACAACCAGGTTAGTGTAGACATACTATGATGTTTTGCATATAGTGTTTTGCTGATCCTTTTTCTTTGCTCTCTTAGTAATGATACTGAATGTTCTATTCTTAGATTATCTTGCACCCAGATCAAGATAGAGTGTTGTCGGTCCGTGAGAATGCAAGATTGCAGGGTTTTCCTGATTATTACCGGATGTGGGGTCCTATTAAACAGAAGTGAGTTTATCTGTCAAGTATCCAGTTGTGTTTGATATTTGTTTTCCAGTGATGAATTAGAATGGGGGATCACCATTATTTTTGTGATGATACTAGGTACATCCAGGTGGGTAATGCCGTGGCCATTCCTGTCGCTCGGGCATTGGGATACTCTCTTGGTCAGGCATACAAAGGCAATTCAGAAGGGCTTGACCAGGCACTTTTTGTTCTTCCCAACAGCTTCACTTCCTTGGGGCAGGCTGCGGTTCCGGATGTCAACATTCATTCACCTGTAGGCGAATTGGTAGAGTAGACAGGGTTTGATTTGAGCCCACTAGAGAGACAGTTACTGCTTGATTGAATGGGTTCTGTCGCATTTTAGTGTTCTTCCAAACATTTTGCAATCTACAGTTTTGACATTTCAATATCTATCTTTTATTAAGTTCATATCAATTTGTCTTTCCTTCCTGAAGATCATTGCTGTGTTTTGTGGCTTCGAAGGTTGCCTGAAGAAAGATTAACATTAGTTCAGGCAATCCAATTATCGTTCTTCCTTCATTGGTTGTCAGCGTGTATTTCTACAATAGACCTGAATCATGCTGATCCTGAAATTGATTATGTATTTGCGGCATTATGTCTGCACCTCATTTCAATGGGTAGTTAACATGTCTCGTTGTAAGAATATTTGGGCCATGGTACTTTCAGTGCCGCTCTCTTTTTCGCTACCGTCCTGATCGAGTTCCAGTTTTGACCTTGAGTTGCTCTCTGATGAAAAGTCCGGTTTTAGAAATGTATTTCCGACCTGTGAGTGCCTTGGATACTCTGAAGGTTTGTCGATTGAGACAAGACAGGTATCCACGAGTTGTAACTAGAAATCCAACTGTGCCAGTTTGACTCGCTTTCCTTTTAACCTTTCGTTTGCCCACTTGAATAAAATGGTGACTGGTCCTGCACATTGCTTGTTATTCTAGCACCAGGGGAAGTCTGGAAGGAGGGCTGCAACAATGCTTTCAGGCAAGGTTCAACGCTCAAGGAACTTGAGAAGGCACCTGGTATTTCCTCCTTCAGTTCACTTCAAATAGCAGAGCAGAGCAACTTATGGATGTCCATATGTGATCTCACTTTTGTTGTCTTTTGTTATTTTTCGGGCTGTTCATTTTTATTATATATGTGGGTATCCGTGTACAGCAAATGCTCCTCTCTGGACTTGTCCATTTACCTGAAACCTGACCTTTTCTAACTTGCTACTCGTCCGGAGCACACAAGAACGACGGGGCTAGCTCCTGTGTCATCGATCATACCCACCGTATTCCGCATACCCCCGTCTCCCACCGTAAATACTTTCCGAGCTGCCAAAATCGCATCTCCCTGTTGAGCTAACCACCTAGTTTCTGAGTGGCCATTACGCCCGCCGCGAGTGGCACACAGCGCACGCACGCACGCAGCCGGCCGACCGGGCTAGCTGCTGCGTTAGTGCTGACCAGAATCCCGTTTTGGACTCTCCTGCTGCATGTGTATATTATTTCTTCCTCGCTTTTGGACCTCAACAAAAATGGATGGATCAGGTATAAATTCAGGTCTCCTTCAGGCATCACGTATGTATCCACCGAAGAATCGCTTAAGCGGGGCTTTTAATCATCGTGGTGGTATCCATACATGGCACTAGCTTACATCTATCCCTCTACCTAAACAAGAAACTAAAGGCTGGATAATGGGGTTCTGCTTTTTGTTTTGCAACGGGGAAAGGTGTGGTTGAGCATGAGCAAGTGCTCGCCATACATTTTTTAGTTTACCTTTTTTTTTTGTATCACGGAAACTACATGAAGTATGGATTTGAAATCTGCTGGTAAAAAAAGTTTTGATTTTTTGAGCAATTTAAAATTTCCAAATATTTAAAATTTGAAAAAGACATCTTTGACAGTATATGATTTTAGTGTCATAACAATCGGAACTATTTTTCCTACATTCTATATCAAATGTTTGTTTGTGAGAAGAAAATGGCTAGCATGGATCTTGATGCACCTATGAACATCCCATATTGGGGGTGTGCTCCGGTGCAAACGGTGACTTATATGTACTGCCTGATTTGTGGCTAGAACATATTTTGCCCAGGAATTCTCCCCGGCTTACATCTATAGCAGCCAACATTAACTAAAAGAAACCTACCGTATTAGTTTTATACATAAGGCTCTTTTAATTAATAAACCCCTTAACTTTTTGGGATATGTGGCACCGATTACAAAGCGTGAACAAGTTCAAAAGAATGAGACCAAACTCTGAAGGATCAAAGAATTAGAGGGAAATCAAGTGTATCACCCTCCTTCCACCATCATTCAAACAAATCAATGAGCAAAGAGGAAGAGGGTGTATGACGACTACCACCAGTATTGACAATTCGTTAAGAGGAGCTAGACGAAAGGTTTGTAACCCTAGGGACCCGTCGCGTGCCCTAGGGTCGAAAGGGGGTGAAATTCTACCGGTTGGGCGTATCGATGAAAATGTTGGAGGCACCTGGAGCCGGCGGTGACGTAGTAGGTTGAGGAAGCTCTCATCCACGCGGCTGCACCTTCTTCTATATCGGTGGGCCAGTTGGCACGGATTTCGTTTGGCCCCCGAAACCCGCCTATTTCGCACTTTTAGCAAATTCCAACGTCATTGCCGGAGCTACCGCAGAGCTCACGGCCGCAAGGACACCGCCTTCTTGGATGATGTAGTTGCGCTGCCTCTTCCGCTTCAGCGGTCCCGCCAGCATCAGCCCTACAAACATCGGTGGCAAGACGGCGAACGGACGGGGAATGGCCAATTCAGAATACGGTGGCACGATTCTCATGGGAGGGTGCCCAAATTCTTCCATGATGACGACTATGCAGCACGAAGAGGATGGATTTGGTGGGGGCGGGGAGATTGGCGGCGACACCGACAGGGGAGCAAAGGGGGCTGAAACTTCACTCGTGCCTACTATCTCACGTAAACCGTGTGTGTGGGACGAAATGAGAGCTCCAGCCCAACTATATCCAGATTTCCAAGTCGAATACCTAAAACCCCGGATGAAAATTTTCGGGCCGACCATTTTTCTAGCATCTGGTCGGGTAAATTTTTTCTTGCTAATACCCAAAATTGGTGGTTACTTTTCGGACATGGCGGATATACGGGATCTTCTAAAGTTTCTCTAACGCTACCATATTTTTAGGCAAAGTTGCCAAATGGCTTATCATTTACGGGACAAAAGTCCACCGTGTTTTTTCAAGTTTTTGTTAAAAAAATACTAAAGGCAATTGAACGTGAATTGATGCTATTTTCAGCAATTCGGACACGGATGTGGGTTCGACATTAGATTCGTCTTCCTCCCCAAACCCTAATTCCTCCAATCCCTCCAGGTGCCACTTCCTTCAGCCGCTAGCTCGCAACACCCTGGCCACCCTCTCGCTGCCTCCCACATGACTTCGTCTCACGTCGAGGTCCCAACATCTTGGCCGATCACACAGCCGCACGTTGGGAAACATCCTGATTGGCATATTGTTTATGTAGGCTCTTCTTCTTTGACAACCACCGATACATCGGCCTCGCGTACACGATTAGGGGAGGCTAAGGCCGACCTTCGTGTGCTCCTCATGCCACCCGGTGTCCACTCATGCCCAAGCATGAGTTGCCGCAGAGCAACAAGGCGGAGAGGCATAAGCAAGTTCGTCGGAAAGGTGGGAGTGACCACTAGCCACTAGGTCATCATTGGCAATGGTTGCTGCTCTGGTGCAATGGTCCTTTCGGACCTTAGCACGACGACTTCCCGTATATCTACTACAACAAGCTCTACTACGACAAGCTTTGTCTGACTCCAGCGATGGAGGGGCGAGGACAGCGGCGCGCCTTCGGCTCGTGCTAGTGTTTGTAGTCGTCGCTAGGTGGTCCGAGTACCAATTTATAATTTTCTTTATTTTTTAGGTTATTTGTACTACTGTTGATGTTTATTAATAGACTAGTACAAATGCCCGTGCGTTGCCACGGGTCCTCAAATTATATTTCTCAATACACATATATAATTCAAATCTCAAATATGAAAATTTAAAATAACTATACCTGAATCTGGAATGCGAATGAAAGTTAGGTTCAGAACCATGGTTATGGATCGTGTTATAAGATTTTAGCATATCGGCTAATTTATCGTGCCACCGATATTTCGGCCGCTTTTCTGTCTGAGAGCCGATATTTCAACCGATTTCACTCTGGTGACCGATATTTCGGCCGATTGTCAGTGAAATTTCGCTGAAATTCGGTATGGCAGTCGATATTTTTGTCTTATGGTCTTGTAGAACTGTGCATTAGCTCAAAATTTTCATTTTTAGTGATTCAAATGCAAAGAATCAAGGTAATACTTCTGCTCAATGCTCTAATATTATTTTTACATAGCATATTGTACAAAATTTAGTGCTGAAAATTAGGATTTAGAAAAATACTAAGCCAATAAATGGACGACTGATAAAATCGATTAATCGGCCGATAAGCGATTAATCTCCATTTTAAGGCTGACCGATAACTTAAGATTAACGATTTCTTGAACATTGCAAATATGTATTGTGAATATTGACCAATATTTTAATTTTATAATATATTGGCTCCGCGTTGCCACAATCTTTAGTTTTCTTCTGAGTACATTTAAACATAATGTACGTGCAGTCCGCTTAAATAAATATAACACGAGAACCAACCAGAGGTTGGGTGGTTAGGAGGGTGGTTGTACCCTCAGCCCACAAGAGTTCAAACCCCGTGTCCGACATCTGTGTGTCTCATAAAGGCAGAATATTCTTTCAGTGGGAGGCGACGTTCCCGTCGACAGCGAGGCGCCTATGGTGACTTCGTCAATTTCAAGATCCGATCCGCGGCTCAGTCTTCCGAAGATGCTCATAGGGGTAGGGTGTGCGTGTGTGCGTTCATAGAGGTGAGTGTATGCGCGTGTATGTGAGCGTCTACGTTTGTACTGTGTTTCTCAAAAAAAAATATAACACATGTATTTTGAATTCTATTTACTTCAAGTGGGTTGATTTCATGTTTGTTTCTGGTCCACTTAATATGCATCCTAACGGTCTAACAATGCCCAATGCAATGTATGATTCACATCCATGGCATCGACTAAAATTGATGAGCCATGAAAATATTTTAAAATTAGGTTCTAGAAAAAATAATTTTTTATTCTAGTTTTTTATAAAGGGATAACTCATTATATGATCAACAATGTGTTTTTCTATCTATCGTTGAACTGTTTGAAGAGTTCACTTTGATGAAACAACCTTTAATTTCTACAAACCGCGTGATGACCTGGATGATTATAGAATTTTGATTTTACAATATTAATACTACCTCTGCATGGAAAAGAATGTCTTCAAATTTTGACTAAGTTAAGACATCATTTTGTAAACCATGAGAATATATCAAATAAAAACAATTATAGAAACAATTTTACACTAAAATGTTAAAGCAATTGGATCTTTAAAATCTTAACGTTATTCTATCAGGACCTCAAATAGAAACCCCTGCTATCCACACACACACATACTGACTTTTTTTGTTGTTAAAAAAAATGACCTGTGGGTATTTTCCCACGAACCGTCCGTTCACTCTCACTCCCATCTTCTTCTCTCACATAGTACAAGCAGCCTCCGTCCTATTCCCCATTCCTTGCTGCGTGCTGTTCCGGCGAGTACCGCCACCTCACTTCTCACTTGCCTCCCTGCTGCAGCCGCGACGACCTCCATCTCCCCTGCCACACCGCCTCTGCAGCGACGGCCGCCCTTCCCCTGCCTCTCCATGGACGGAGGCGGAGGCACAGACCTCGTCTCCACCGAATCCTCGACCGCGGCCCTCCCAGAGCAGCCCAAGTACGGCATGCTCCCGGAGTTGATGGTCGACGCCTCTCCCTACCTCGCCCGCGACTGGTATTTCGGTGTGCCCCCACCCCACTACTCGATTCCGATGTGTCCGATGTCGTTGTCCCGCGCCTTGATGCTGCCGACATAGCCACAGTTCCACGCTTCGCGCCGCCGCCGCCACAGGCCTACGCCTCGAGCTATTGTGCGTAAGCTTGACTCTAATATTCGCAAATGTTTTATCTAATCAATTGTTTGTTCTCTGTAGCCCACTATTTTGCATATTGCTATAATAATAAAGTATACTTGATTAGTTTTAACTCTGCACCTTTTGATATCACCATTCTGATTAATCTTGCCCGGTCTGAACATGCTTACATATAACTGGATGCATTAGCTAATTTGCATTCTCATTTATGACAAAATGCATTGTTGTCTATCTAAACAACATGTTTCATGGCCCAGTCGCAGCTGAATAGAACCAGATTCTTTTGGCTGCTGAACAATGAGGGAGGGAAGATCAAGCAGCCAATCGGGTCAAAAACCGAGGATATAGAAGAGAAAGAAAATTTAAAATTAAAAGGAGTGCGGGACTGGACCAGATTGAACCGAGCATTTGGCACCTTCCCTTCTTCCTACCTGTAATGTCACTGATGCCCCTCTTATCCAGCCGGCTAACTTGATGTTGGTTGTTTCAGGAGTTGCCATGTTCGTTGCTTTGAGATTTCTCTGCCCGAGCTGAAATATATGATATTTAAGAGTTTGGGTGCTCTAGGTACAGTCTCAATGGTGTAAAGGGATTAATTGCTGATGCTGATTATGCTGTTTCACCTATGTTCATAATGTGGACATATCCAAATATTCGTTGCCTGACAAGACCCCTTCAGGTATCCCTCTCGGTTATTTGCCATCTTTAAGTTAGCTCTGCAGCATTTCACTTACTGCCTCTAATTATGCTATGAAATTAGGATGTGTTGAAAACATTTTAAGTTCTAACCACAGTATCTTTAAGTACCCCTGCAGCCACTCACACTATTTTCAGTTGTAACCGCACGTATTGGTGATTAGTCACAACACCACATCACCTCGTATTAGTGATTCTCCACACCTATGGACGCTTATCTTTTATTAATACCTAAGGAACATAAAAGCAAGATACTTCTTCTTACAAATAATTTCATTTTGTCAATTCTTGCTGCAGGATTATAATGTTCCAAAGTAGAGACATTAAAAAAGAGACAATTATCATGGCAAAATGGAATTCTGGACCAGCACCACATCAAAGTGTGAAGGCAATACTGGACACACAATCTAGAGTAACACAAGTGAGCAACAAAGCTGGCAGGTACACCCTCTGTCCCTCTCGGTGTAATTCAAGATGTGCATGCACACGTTTTTTGGCATTGTGAAAAATGCATTGTTTAACCTGTCCAAAGGAAATAAATACTTGTTGCGCCATCGAGCAAAGGTATTATTTCACATCCTGTTTCATGATTTGTACTACCTGTTTTATGAATGACATATAAGCTGTTTATTTGTGTAAGCACGAATATGCAAGCAAGTTGGTATCAAACTAAATACCAATGCATCTCGGTTTATTTTCGGAAATAAGTTAGTGTGACATGTGACCAAATTTGGTGGTGTTATAAGCCTACCGCAGCATTTGGAGCGTAAAATTAATTGCTACTGGACCATTTAAGGTAGGCATCTGAATTATAGGGTCTTCAAGTAGTGACTATTTTTATGCTTTTTTTTCTGAATTATAGGTAGGGATCTGAATTATAGGGTCTTCAGGTAGACATCTAACGGAACACTGTACTATTTTTTTCTCATGCGTCTATGGGCGCTTGAGTCGGAACTATCTTGTTCTTTCAGTCAAAATACATCTTACACAGAGAAAGTATTTGCACATCTTATACTTCTTCAAGTTGTAATTACATTTTTTGCGATTAACCATGACTCTATGCTTCTATGTTATTTGATCGCCACAGGGTGGACATTGGTATTTAAGATCCATTGCTTCTGGATATCCAACTCCTTAACCACCATAAATTCAGAGTAAGGATCTGAACGCTCACCTTGCCGCTACTCGAGCATAAATATAATTTGTTAGCATCGTGCATTTGTTTATATTATGCTAAGTTCTAGAATTGGCAGACTAATGTCCGGCTTGCCATACATCCGCACAAAGGCCATAGCATCCATGTAGCGACGCCTCTTGTCACGTGGACCACCGATAAATGTTCCAGACAACACTACATGCCTCTTGTCACTCTGTTATCATTTTCCTTAATCTCTTCCATCCGAATATAAGTTGACCTCATCTATGAAAGGTAGTCATAGAGTTAAAAAATAAAAAAGATAATCAGGAAGATGATGACTGGCTTGTATTGCAGACATATATGCAGATAACAATAAACTGAACAAATGATAAGGCCGATGTCGACATGGAAGAGAAGTGAAACAGCAAACGGCCTACTGGTTTATGCCTTAGTGATAGCTGCAGTCGTATCACTATTTTTAATCTATCCGAACAATCTTTGCATTATACATATTGTTCTACTACTGTATTTACCATTGCCTTCTATATGTATATATGCTACTCGTAGTAATGGTAAGGTAGTTTAATTTCTACTGTTTTCGTGTCTAAATATATTTATTCTCTAATCTTAAGTTTGACCCTAGTTAAGATCCAACAATACAATACAGTACACAATGCAACAGTATAGTACAGCTAATCAGGCATCTAAATTTATGTTCTTAAAATGTAGAACCCGCGCAAATCAATTGGCAACATCCGCTGGTGCGTACTAAAATGATGCTAAAACTCAGATCCAAAATGACTGAATATTGTGCTAGCTATTGGAACACTAACATTATATCACCTCCTCCGTTGTCTTTGATTCGACCGGAAATAAGTTTCGCAGTTGTACATATGCAACTCTTCCACGTGAGTAAAATGTGATTCTAAGAGCTGCAGTATACTTACAGATTTTTGAACATGGGACTCGCCTCAGTGCCATCACCCTTTTAGAGGTGTGGCGACTAACAAGATATTGACTCAGCATGGTGGTAGAGGTAGATTGAAGATGAAGATGGATGAACTCGAAAACAATAAGCCTGGTAAGATGGATAAACTCTAACATTAACCTGGAGGTGTATTTTATATGATTGGGAGCGTGAAAATGGGATCGTGATTGGGAGCGTGAGACTGGGATCCTGATTGGGAGCGGGAGACTGGTAAGTTTTGAGTTATATTGTTGCCTTCCCAGAAAAGGAGCTATCTATGGTAAGATGATAAATTCGTCATTATGTTGCCTTCCCAGAATTTGAGCCTAGTCTATGGTAAGATGATAATTAGTCATTATGTTGCCTTCCCAAAGTATAGAGCTTTCTTTTTATGAGATTTCGAGAATTTGAGACATGTCGAATTGATGTAGGTGGTGCTGTCGATGGATTGGCCAGAAATCACCAAGTATAGAGCTTTCTTTTTAGGAGGGAACCAGATTTTATGCCTTTTGTCAGGTTTCTATTTAGGTAAGATGGATTTTATGCAGGTTTTCTATTTTTGTTTACACGCTGGACATTTAGGTAAGATGGTTATGATGGCAATAAACAAAATGCCTCTGATTGTAAGATGGTTATATGGTAAGATGATTATGTCTCCGTTTTTTTTGTCTGTCCGGTATGCTAACGCACTGGATATGTCCGATTTTTGTTGTCTGTCCAGAATGGTTCGGTAGGATTAGGATGTAGTGATGCGGCCCATTATGGCCCATTCGGGATTAGCGATAGGATTAGCGATGGTTGACGAAAGATGAGGCAGAAAACGGAGGAAATTCCTCCTTTTTATATAGTAGAGATAGAGATAGAGATTGGTGGATTTCTCGCAAAAAAAAACTTGATGGGAGGGAGATAGGGAAAGGGGGAGATTTGTTTTTGAAAGTTTGGCTGACAAGTGGGTATCGGTCCACATAAGCAAACTGGCCCTGACAAGTGGGTCCAAGTGGTCAGAAATAGCATTAATTCAATAATTCGTGTTTAGCTAATCAAGGACCGATTTGCGTGCTTCGGTTAAAAAAACATATCCCATGATACATGTTCGTTATTGTAGCTACTTTAAAACATAAATCATTTTTGCCATAAGATAACAATCGGGTACCAATAATAACGTGGACTTTCCAAACTTCTCTCAATCGACCAACGGGCCGAGAATAGGCCGCATCAATCAGTAGGTAATTGCGGATCAATCAGCACGAAGCAATTACTACTAAGTACCAGATCGTGTCATTAGCCAAGTCAGTGCTGCATTGGCTGCCCCACAAGTCAGAGAGATAAAAATTCGAACGAGGTGAGATAACGGCCCCGCGCGCTCTTCATGCACGAACGAACACGACTCCACGCGCTCGAAAATTTCGGGCCACTTTCCTTCCCCACGCGATCGATCACACTACATAAACCACCCCCGATTTCCTCCGTCACATTCAACTTCCTCACTCGAATCCGCCGTACGCAGCCATGGCGCCGCCGAGCTCCCTGGCCTCCGCGCCCACGCGCGCCTCCTTTCGCAAGCGGACTCCCTCCGCCAAGGCCTTGCCCCAGCCGGAGCCGGAGCCCGAGCACCAGAGCAGCGGCAAGCGCCCGCTCAAGATGGCATCGTCCGCCAATGCCACGGCGGGGTCCGCGAAGAAGAAGACGACCAAGGCCAAGGCGACCAGGAAGAAGTTGCGGACATGCGCGAAGGAGGGTGACCCGGACGGCGACGACATTTGCGCCGACGAGCCCGACGAGGAGGAGCTCGCCCTGGCGGAGGAGAATGAGCTGGCGGAGCAGGAGGAGGAGCAGGCGGCGGTGGGGCCGCCGACCAGGACGCGGAGGCGGCCGGTGATCAGGAGGCGGGTGGCGAAGCCGAGACGGGTGCAAGGCAGCGGGAACCACGACCATGAGTTCGTCGGCGAGCCCATCCCCCAGGACGAGGCTCTCGAGGCGTGGCCAACGCGATACCAGCACAGCAGGTAACGCACACATGCATTAGATTGCTCCATTCCCCATCTCTTTCTAGGATGTACTCCTACTCATTCTTGCTAATGGATTATCTTCTAATATTACTAGCTGAATTTTGAAATTGGTCGTCTAATCCGCTGACTTGATTTTTGTTGGATTTGAGGTGACAACAAAAATGCATGTTCGATATTCTGATCTGAGTTGAATCGTGTCTCGCGCATTGCATTGCATTGCAGGGCGAAAGAGAAGGCCCGGGCACACTACCGCTGCGCGAAGGTTGAGGATACCATCTACTCCCTCAATGACGATGTCTATGTAAAGGTCCGTCGTTTTAACTTTTCAAAACCCGTGATTGATTGTTGATTAACGTTTGTATCAATGGATTGTTATGCATATATGCCTCGCTGTGAATCTGTTTAGGAAATGCGCGCCCAAGGATAGTTTATCTTTCGGATGTATGCGCGTACACTGCACAGCTGATTTATTAGTTTCCTTCGAGAGCGGCGTTTCTCGTCCCAAGTGCATATGCTCCTGATTTTTAAAATGGCTTTTAAACATTGTTTGAAGTGTTGAAAAAATCTGACACAAAATGTCGCATGTACATCTTTATGTTCTATGTGCTCGCAAAGTTGTTTCACAAAAAAATCGATTTTTTACGTCATGTGTAAAAAAGATAAATTTTAGTGCTAAAAAAAGCTCTTCACAGAAACATTTTCTTATCTTTTTTTGTACTATAACAAATGTCGATTTTTTGCGAAACTTGTCGTGCACGTATGGAATGTCGTAATGTACGATCAAAAAATTTATTCAGAATTTTTTGATATTATAAAATCTATTTTTTATAGCAGGAACATATGCACCCTAGATCAAATTTGGATTTGCGATTTCTGTCCACAAGCTTTGTAACGATAATGAGTTGTCAATATGGGCAACCTTTCATATCTTGTTGTGATGTGATTGTGAAGTGAATAAATGATCATAAATTCAATTCAGCTCCTGGGTGTATATGCTCCCTCTACCCAAAAAAATCATATTTCTAAGTGTCGAATTTTTTTTAAAAATTGTTTACATCTACATCTCTATAATATATGTGTGTTCGTCATGTTTCAGGAAAACCCAATAATTTATGTGGTCTATGTAAACAAGAGAAAATTTATCTTGTGAAACGCATTATTTTTAGCAATGATTTTTGTCTTTTTTTTCACACGTCACGTGACAAGTCGTTTTTTCATCAAACGACTCTGAGCATGTACCACACGAAAATGTAGATGTGATTTTTTTTTAAAATTTTTTGAGATTTCAAAATGTGTGTAAGATGCATTTGAAAATAGAGGGGGCATATGCTCCCATGTTCCAAAAACACCATTCCCATGAATGATCTGCATGTTTATTAACTTGGAACTGATTTCCTTTAGTAGTAATCAATTCTGCATAACTTCATGTGTGGTAAAAGTTTGGACTAAATTTTATAGCAGTACAATCTAATCGAACTGAATGCTCACGGCTTCATTTTCTTTCACCTAGTGTGAGCAAAAATGCTGAATCAAAGTGCAATTTAGGCATTGGCGTGACATCTAGATGGTTGCTCTTCTGATATATTCGATCTGTGTTTGTTGTCTCGACATCTTACATTTCTAACCCCTTTGCCGTGTATAGGCTGCAGAGGGAAAGACTGATTTTCTCGGCAGGATAGCCGAGTTTTTCGAGGGCACAGACAGCCGTCGGTATTTCACCTGTCGCTGGTTCTACCGCCCAGAGGAAACGGTGTGTACCGTCAGTTGTATTTTTTTTGTATGTCCCAACTCCCAATTGCACTGTGCTGATTGTTGTATTTGCAGGTTATTTCAACAATGATACTAGAAAAAGGTACTGATCACAAGCATGACCCAATACGTGTATTCCTTTCTGAGGACAAGGATGATATTAGTCTTGATTGTATATTATCAAAGATTAAAATAGTCTACGTTGATCCAAACGTAAGTACTTTTGCCTACAACTGTCCATTAATAAACCTGTACATATGTTGTTTCTCACTCTTTTTCCTGTGCTTATGCTTTAGTTAAATTCAATATCCAAGGCTGAGAAGCTTGTAGAGTGTCAGTTTTACTATGACATGTCTTATAGCGAGGCCTTTTCAACTTTTGCCAACATACCATCAGGTAACCAAAGTTTAATGCTGCAACTTGTCTTTTTACCATGCTAATATGAATAAATGTTTTGGCACCAAGTGGCACAGTATTTCCTAACTGAAAATAATGTCGTGAAATATTTCTATACAGTGTTTATGATGTCAAAGGTAGTAAATATGTACAATTTTTCTAACCGTGGTTCTTATTGCCTTATTTCTCTCATTAGAGAATGGGCCTATAATCAGCGATACTGCATCTAAGTTCTCGGGTGATACTGTCGATTTGGGTGAGACATCAGCTAAGAAAGCAACCCTTCTAGACCTTTACTCTGGTTGCGGCGGGTTGTCAACAGGCCTTTGTTTAGGTGCAGCTCTAGCCGGGGTCAAACTTGAGACGGTACTTTTCTACATCATCGTTTGGCTGTGATTATGTATTTGTGATCATGATGCTAATCCTACATCTTTCTTCTGTTTTATAGAGGTGGGCGGTTGATTTTAATGAGTTTGCCTGCAAAAGTCTGAAGTATAATCACCCTGACACACAGGTGTAAATAAAATTGTAAACTACAATCTTGGTTCCCTTTTGTTGCATATGAATTATATGTTATGTGTCGTTTGTTTGAATGTAGGTTCGAAATGAAAAGGCCGAGGATTACCTTGTACTTCTCAAGGAATGGGCTGTCTTATGTGACAAGTATGTCCATAATGTTGTTCATTCTGATTCAGTCGACCCTTTAGAGGATGAAGAGGAAGATGACGGCCCTCTAGGAGAGGATGAGTATGTGGTGGACAAGGTTATTGGAATATGCTATGGTGGCACTGGGAAGGAAAATACTATATACTTTAAGGTAGCCGTCTTATTTGTTGTTGGGTTTACTCGAAGTTTGTAAATACTGTATGATTGATACATGGTTGTTTTTGCAGGTGCAATGGGAAGGCTATGATTCTGATGAAGATTCATGGGAGCCGGTGGGGAACCTAAGGTTGGTATCTCATTTGTTATATGCTAATTTAACAATATTTTCCTAATAAAAGTGCACTGACTCTTGTTTTATACCTAGTGACTGTGCTCTGAAGATTAAAGAATTTGTACAAGAGGGTCACCGGCTGAAAATTTTGCCACTACCGGTGAGTATTACTCCTTTTGCCTCTTTTTTCTTATTCACACGTTTTTTTCTGCCATTTACATAATTTCATGTAGGGCGATGTTGATGTCATATGTGGCGGTCCACCGTGTCAAGGAATCAGCGGGTTTAACCGCTTCCGAGACAGTAATAATCCTCTACAGGACGAGAAAAATCGACAGCTAATTACTTTTATGGATATTGTCGAATATTTAAAGCCAAATTATGTTCTCATGGAAAACGTGGTGGACATAGTAAAATTTGCTGAAGGTTACCTGGCAAGTTATGCATTAAGCCGCTTGGTTTCGCTCAATTATCAAGCACGGCTTGGCATGATGGTGGCAGGTTGTTATGGGCTGCCGCAATTTCGTATGAGAGTTTTCCTTTGGGGAGCTCTTCCAACAATGGTCTGCTACCTGTTTATCATGATTTTTTTCATGTTGAATGTTTGCTGGTATTATATTCTGTAGAATGATTTATTTTCATTTGGCAATGTAGGTGCTCCCAAAATACCCATTGCCTACCCACAAGGTTGTTTGGCGTGGCGGAATCCCAACTTCCTTCTCCCAAAGCATTGTTTATGATGAAACACAAGAATCGACGCTTAAGGAAGCTTTGCTACTTGGTGAAGCAATATCAGATTTACCTGAGGTAATTATTCAATTATCTAATATACCTAATAGCCTACACATTTTTTCTTACTCCTTTTGTGCAGATAGGTAATCATCAGCCAAATGAGATAATGGAGTATGGAGGTAATCCTAGGTCTGATTTTCAACAATATATACAGATAAGTCGAAAAGGTATTATGTTTGCATCTACTGACTCTTCAAGTTTTCCTTGTGAAAGATAGTAATTACAATTTTAGACTTTTATGGTGAGCTGAAGATTTTCTCGATTGTTCCAGATATGCTAGATTATTCCTATGAACACAAGGTTTGTTCTGAGGATGGTAAACTGCTTGATCACCAACCCTTGCAACTAAACAAGGATGATCTTGCACGTGTACAGCAAATCCCCAAGAAAAAAGGCGCAAACTTCCGTTGTCTCAGGGGGGTCAGGGTGGGAGAAGGCAATAAAGTCGAGTTTGATCCTGAAATCGAGCGTGTCTACCTCGATTCAGGAAAGCCTCTGGTATTATTTCTGCTTCCTAACTCTTTAATGGTATTTGTATATGCTGAAATTTATGTTATACGTTTTGCATGTATTGTGTTATACCAATAGCATAGGACAATAAGTTACTGCATTGTAGTTTGGATGTATTTCCTATGAATAGTGAATGCCTATAATTCCATCCTGTTTCTGTGGGATTTTATTTGGTTTGTATAAACTTTTGGTTTTATTATATCTTTTCAAACAGGGACTAAATGTACAATCTAGAACACAGTTGGCTTCAACAGTCAAATCTTCTTTTTCTGTAATGACTGATGTATATAATTTTCTCACTGTTATTCTCGTCACGTGCACTAAATCAGAGTGAAGAAAAGGGAGAACAATAAATTTTGAGTTTATTGCTATGTCCATAAGAACGGCCGAGAGAAGGAAGCTTCAACACATTTATACAGCTAAACTGCTAAATCCAATATGTTAGATTAAGGATTGTCTTGTTGACTTTGCGCATACAGAGTTCCACCGGAGTTGCGATTTTTCTCAACATGAAGAGAAACCTTAACTGTGCAAATATCCTCCTGAGTTAAGCTTACCAATGTATATATGTGCTTGAGGTTCCTGCTGGTCATCAGAATAGATTAGTGCTGCGACATAGGTATTTTAGGTCCCAGAACTCACATATAAACCTAGAAAATGTTGGTCGGCTCTGCATCTCTTACCCTCTAATGTAGATATCTTCTTGTGGTTCCTGCTGGTGATCAGATTAGATTAGTGCTGCTTACCAATGTAGATGTGCTCTTGTGGTTCCTGCTGGTCATCAGAATAGATTAGTACTGCGAAATCAGGATTTTCTGTCTCAGAACTCACATATAAACCTATAAAGCGTTGGTTGGCTCTGCATCTCTTAACCTGTACTGTTCTCTACTTTCTGCTCTTTTGATAAATAGCTTGTTTAATAGACCAGTAAAAAAGCACTGTAGATGGTTCCATGATGCTGCCACCTCATTACAGAAGACCAGAGTTTTCGTGTGATCACTCAGTTAAGAGCTCTCATATTTCACAGTAAACACATTAGCTTCTGAGTTTCTTGTTACTATCCTTGAATTCCAGATAAACCCAATGATCTTTACAACACTATCAGTAGTCAAATTACATGGAGAACCTTCATATTAGTGGGAAATAGGATGCTGTTTTATCTTTGCTTCCATCTCTGAAGAATTCATCAAGTGAAAGAAATGTTGACACATGGTTGATATAGTTTCTTATGCAACCTAAGATTGCTGATGTGCTAGTTTTCCGTGTACCCAGGTCCCTGATTATGCCATGTCTTTTGTTGGGGGAAAATCAAAGAAGTGAGTGTCCGAATCTGTTTTTCTTTTTTTCTTTTTGTAACATTGTTCAAATTCTATAATTGTAGTTACCTATGATGATTCTCTTACAGGCCATTTGGACGTCTTTGGAAGGATGAAACAGTTGCAACGGTTGTGACAAGAGCAGAGCCGCACAACCAGGTTAGTGTAGACATACTATGATGTTTTGCATATAGTGTTTTGCTGATCCTTTTTCTTTGCTCTCTTAGTAATGATACTGAATGTTCTATTCTTAGATTATCTTGCACCCAGATCAAGATAGAGTGTTGTCGGTCCGTGAGAATGCAAGATTGCAGGGTTTTCCTGATTATTACCGGATGTGGGGTCCTATTAAACAGAAGTGAGTTTATCTGTCAAGTATCCAGTTGTGTTTGATATTTGTTTTCCAGTGATGAATTAGAATGGGGGATCACCATTATTTTTGTGATGATACTAGGTACATCCAGGTGGGTAATGCCGTGGCCATTCCTGTCGCTCGGGCATTGGGATACTCTCTTGGTCAGGCATACAAAGGCAATTCAGAAGGGCTTGACCAGGCACTTTTTGTTCTTCCCAACAGCTTCACTTCCTTGGGGCAGGCTGCGGTTCCGGATGTCAACATTCATTCACCTGTAGGCGAATTGGTAGAGTAGACAGGGTTTGATTTGAGCCCACTAGAGAGACAGTTACTGCTTGATTGAATGGGTTCTGTCGCATTTTAGTGTTCTTCCAAACATTTTGCAATCTACAGTTTTGACATTTCAATATCTATCTTTTATTAAGTTCATATCAATTTGTCTTTCCTGCCTGAAGATCATTGCTGTGTTTTGTGGCTTCGAAGGTTGCCTGAAGAAAGATTAACATTAGTTCAGGCAATCCAATTATCGTTCTTCCTTCATTGGTTGTCAGCGTGTATTTCTACAATAGACCTGAATCATGCTGATCCTGAAATTGATTATGTATTTGCAGCATTATGTCTGCACCTCATTTCAATTGGTAGTTAACATGTCTCGTTGTAAGAATATTTGGGCCATGGTACTGTCAGTGCCGCTCTCTTTTTCGCTACCATCCTGATCGAATTTCAGTTTTGACCTTGAGTTGCTCTCTGATGAAAAGTCCAGTTTTAGAAATGTATTTCCGACCTGTGAGTGCCTTGGATACTCTGAAGGTTTGTCGATTGAGACAAGACAGGTATCCACGAGTTGTAACTAGAAATCCAACTGTGCCAGTTTGACTCGCTTTCCTTTTAACCTTTCGTTTGCCCACTTGAATAAAATGGTGACTGGTCCTGCACATTGCTTGTTATTCTAGCACCAGGGGAAGTCTGGAAGGAGGGCTGCAACAATGCTTTCAGGCAAGGTTCAACCCTCAAGGAGCTTGAGAAGGCACCTGGTATTTCCTCCTTCAGTTCACTTCAAATAGCAGATCAGATCAACTTATGGATGTCCATATGTGATCTCACTTTTGTTATCTTTTGTTATTTTCGGGCTGTTCATTTCTATTATATATGTGGGTATCCGTGTACAGCAAATGCTCCTCTCTGGACTTGCCCATTTACCTGAAACCTGTCCTTTTCTAACTTGGAGGCGACAACACACCGTGGAGCTACTCGTCCGAAGCACACAAGAACGACGGGGAAAGTCGCTTGTGAAACTGCAGCCTTAGGTGCAAGCAAGGTAGGTGAAATTAGTAGTGACAGTGCCACATGACCTCTCACTTCATTGCATCATTAGCAGAGGTTGTCGTCAGTAGGCGTTAAATTCCTTAGATGCTTACATGTAGACTTAAAAACGCAAACCTCAAAACTAAAGACGCTTCGCTCCTGCGCGTCGCTCCCGCGGGCGGCGCCAGGAGCTAACCCTAGCCGCCGCCGCCAGTCCCTCCCCACCTCTGTCCCTCCTCCTCGCCGCCGGCAGAGGGTGACGCCGGGCAAAGCCCCGGGTGCGCCGGCGGTGGGGGGGCCTTTTCTCCCCTTCGCGCAGCGGTGGTGGCGAGGGCCCCGTTCTGGGCTTGTCGGGGTCTGAAGCTCGGGCGCCTTGGCGGCCCAGATCTCGACGGCCGGTTGGGTGACCTCCGGTCGGCGGCGCTGCGTGGATCTGCATCGGGCGGCCGCGATGGTGGCGATGCTTCAGGTGGCCGCGGCGGCGGCGCAGTTTCGGGAGCTGCGACAGCGGTGCTGCATCGGGCGGTCGCGGCGGCGGCGCTGCATCGGGCGGCCGCGGCGGCGGGTCTGCATTGGGAGGCCGCAGCGGCGGGTCTACATCGGGAGGCTGCGGCGGTGGCGCCGCATCGGGAGCAGCGTGGGCGGAGGAGCCAGCCGGTGGCCATGGCGGCGGTGCTGCTTCTGGTGGCTGCGGCGATGGGCGGGCCCCGTTCTGGGCCTGTCGGGCCAGTTGGCTGTGCGGTGGTGGCTTCGGAGGGTGCGGGGTGTTCACGTCTGCGGACTTCGGCGGTCGTCCTTGAACTCCGTGTCGGTGTTGTCGGCGTCCCCTCTATGTGGCGTTCCGGTGGCGTCCACGGTGATCTTCGGCGGTTCTCCGTTGGCTGCGGGCTGTGGTTGCCCTCTGCGCGTCGGCGGCTACGGGTTTGCCAGGAGGTTGCTCAGTGCTGCAGATGGTGGTTTGTGCCGGTCCTTGTTGGCGGGCGCGAGGTCTTGGAACTCTTCGCTGGGCGAAAACTCTGTCTTGGCGGCTGGCCGGGACCGACGACGGTGACGCCTGTGGGCGCCGCATACTTCTTGAAGGCGTCGTCAAAGCGGGTGTTTCTTGTTCTCCGCTCGGGTTCTCCGGGGGAAACCCTAGATCCCTCGCGGGATCGGGCGTGGGCGGCGCTCTTGCGTCGCTTTGCCTCTTGGGGCCTCGCTTTGGATGTCCACCGGACAATGGGACTTGTGGAGTGTTTTGGTGGTTTTTTCGGCGGAGGCGGGTTCGTCTTCGGCCAGGCAGGGCGCGGCCTCGGGGCCGGTGTGGTAGTTGGAGCCGTGGCTCCGGTCTTTCGCCTCCGCCTGTTGCGTTGAGGTGTGGTGTCGACCTGGCTGGTCGTCGACCCGTGTGGAGCGCAGCCTCGGGGCTGGCGTGTGGTGTCATGTTGTAACGGTTTTTCGACCAGTTTTCCTCATAAACGGGCCAATTCTTTTCTCCTATATCAATGAAAGGCAAAGCTTTTGCCTCGTTTCAAAAAAAAAATGTAGACTTACATGGCCTGAACCTACATGTCGACTTACATGGCCTGAACCTACATGTAGAAATCATGTTAAAACTAGTTTTTATGACAATGTAAATAAAAATAATAACGTTCAGCTTCAGTAGAGTTCAATCATCATGGATCGCACTCACCTCTGGTCATGCTACAAGTTAGGATCTGTTTCTCCTGAATCTAGTAACCGGTTTGCACTCCTCAAATCAGCGCTTGTAACTTATGCTGGTGCTGGGTTAGAGTGCTGACCAGAATGATGATTTGGACTCTCTTGTCTATGAACCTTTATCCCAGTTGCCAAATCGACCGGGCTGCTGCACTATGAGAGAGTAGATTTTTTGGGACATTTCCCTTTGAGACACATTATGGAAGTGCCTCTAAACATGATCTTTAGAGGCATTTAGACAAATGTGCCTCTAAATAGTGCTAATGTTAGCGACGTTCGGGACTTCCAGGAGAAGCGATCGGGAGGTGGCTGAAAAAACCCATCTAGGGTTCCGTCCCCTCGCCGGCGACAATGCTGGTCCGCTCCGCCTCCGGTGGCCTTAGGGCCTTGGAGGTGTGGAGGACCACGGCCTCTCGCCGACGGGAGTGTTTTTGTTCTTTGTTAGGTTTTTTTCAATCTCTTCTTCGGGATGGTGACGTGGCGGCTCCATCTTGATGTCAGAATAAGATCCTCCCCGCTCTATCCTCGCTCTGGTGGTGTGTCTAGCATCGGCGGAGGGCGCGTGGAGTCATGTGGCCGGCGGATCTCGCGGGATCCGATCGGTTTTCGTGTTCGTTGGTGTGCTTTTAGGTCGGTCTCTTTCGATCTAAAGTTGTCATCTTTGGTGACGGTTGCTGCTCTGGTGTGCTGGTCCTTTCGGACCTTAGCACGATGACTTCCCGTTTGTCTACTACAACAAGCTTTGCCCGGATCCGGCGAGGACATCGGCGCGCCTTCGGCTCGTGTCAGTGTTGTAGTCGTCGCTAGTGGTCGAAAGACCTACTTGTAATTTTTATTACTTTTGGGTCAGTTTGTACTGCTATTGATGATTATTAATAGATCGGTTGAATTTTCGCAAAAAACAATTATACCATATTTAGGGGCATTTGGTTGAAGTGCCTCTAAAATTAGGGGCATTTGGTTGAAGTGTCTCTAAAAATGGTATATTTAGGGGTACTTGGTTGAATTGTCTTTAAAAATAGATGTATATTTAGGGGCATTTGGTTGAAGTGCCTCTAAAATAGGTATATTTAGGAGCATTTGGTTGAAGTGACTCTAAAATAGGTATATTTAGAGGCATTTGGTTGAAGTGACTCTAAAAATAGGTATATTTAGAGGCCTTAAAAATAGTTATTGGGTGTTCTAATTAAGCAACTTTAAAGCAGCAACTGCTGTGTGTCTGTGTGTTCTAATTCAGCAGTGCCCCCTGCATCTCCATGCTCCGGGCGAGAGAAATTGGGTTTTCTCTGGGAAAAAATAATACAATCAAACTCTACAAAGAAACCTGAATTAAAATCGATAGACCTAGGAAGCACATACATACGAGAAAACACTCTATATCGTAGGCCGATAGCGAGCAAATCGTCGGACTGATGCGGCACCGTCCATCTCGTTTCCATCGTAGGGCCTCAGATTCGTTTTGCTTCCCACAGATTATTTTAGGCCCATTAAACCCGTCTGCCAACATTAATCCAAAAACTAAGCCACCGGGCGGCACCCCAAATTGAGCCCAACCACGTCATTATTGTTCTCTCCTCACCGCGCCTCAGCTGATCAGCTCTCTCAGCCGCAACCACCCATCCGACGACTGTATATCGCCACCTCCACCTGCATGAACCCGTACGTCGGCTCGCATGCCGTTCTGCCGGGGATCTCTGACCGCCGGCGGCCGACGCGGTTGGTGGCGACTTTGCCAGATCGAAGCAGCAGGTCGGGGCAGGTAGATTGGAGGCGGTTTGACCTGAAGATCTTGTCGTGAGCGACATCCTGCTGTATCCTCTGGTCATTGCGCTTTTAGGAAGCAATTCCCCATGGATTCTCCAAGGACTATGGCAAACTATCAGCGGAGAGGTAATCACATAATTGACACGCTTCCTTGATATCTCATGTATGCTTCCATTGTTTTGACACAAATGCTTCATTATTTATGCCATTCTTTTTCTACACAGAAAATCGTTGGGAGTGACGAGGTCCCAACGCACTTGCAGACGGTGTCCTAGTTGCACATACAGTAATACTTTCTAGAGTGCAAACGATGTTTGCCGATGTCCAGAATCAGGCACACGTTCAGGAGATGTCCAACGTTCATAACTGTGATCGTCAGATGTTGGCTATGCTTCTGCAGCCTCGGCTCGGGCACCGGCTGTTGTCAGGCTCGTATTTGTCTTAGCGATCTTACATCGCTACCGGTCGATGGTCAATGGAAGCATTCATATGTTTTTGATTTTGGTGGAAACACGTTGTACTTCCAGTAGAAGCAAATTCTCCAATATATAGATGTAAACATGTTGCTGTACATTACAGACGAGGTATTTTATTGTTAAATAAGAAACGAATTTTATTGTACTCGAAGCAAAATATATAGATGGTCACAAACTAACTACTCCGTACACCAGTTCTTTGAAACAAAACAATGTTATATGGAAGCATATATCAGTAGCATTGGAAACCATATTTAGGAAGGAAAAACTTCAATATTTGATGGAAACAACTTTAGCATACTAAGCGAATTCTATTATAGATGGAATCACAATTTTCATTATTTGTCATGCTTCACTTCCCATTGTTCATGCTTCAGGTATCGCCAAATCTTGCTTCCAATGTCTCCAGTATCCTACTACCCAATAACAAGTGATAAACACAATATGTTCCTATTACCAATATGCGTGCTTCATACCATAGACTCGTGTAACAAAATTTGTACAGAAAAATATTATTTGGCATGGAAGCAACCTTCAATTGCATTGGAAGTATATTCCACTATTATTGGAAATAACATTTTCTTCCTAATGAAGCATACCGTAGAGATTTTGTCAGGCTAAAGCCACGCAAAAATTCAGGAATTAGTTTCCTAAAACCAAGCACACATATTCCAAACAGGAGTATTGAATGCAAATTCACGCAATTAGTTTCCTAAAACCAAGCACACAGATCTGATGTTATTAATCGTATTAAGTAGGAAATAAATCATGTAGACTAACCCCATCCCATGCGCCAGTTTTGGTGGGACATCCTAAGCTTCACGTGAAGCCAATCCAACGGCTCTAGAGTAGTCCGATGAGAAGCAGATATCGGCATCCGATGCCTAGTGCTGCCCACATACCTATAGGTAAAGCTTTTCTTCTTTTCAAACGGGCAAGGATACGAAGGTTCCAGAAACTGAATTAAGAGAACCGGTGGGCATACAAGTTACACCAAGGACCATGGCGGAAATAAAAATACATATAAAATATATTCAAAACTTATTCTTTTAATAAAAAATTAAAAAAATAGACAAAATAGTGTATCACGCTGTGGTCCAATGGTCAAGCTAGTTTGGGAACAAACCCTGCCGGTCCATACTCCCACGTGGAAATCCCACACCGCACACAAACACGCGGCCTGCCCCGCTCGCGATTCACCTGACGCCGCCGTGCTGCTGTCTTCTACGCCGCTCCCGGCCCTCTCCAGCGCCGCCGTTAGTCGATGCTGGTTTGCGCCACCGTCCGCTGTAATCTCCACCGTCTCGATTTTATCCTCGAGGTCAGTGGCGGACGCAGCGGGGGGGCCGGGGGGGCCGTGGCCCACCCAGAAATTCAGCCCGCCCAGATTATACCCCATGGAAAAAAAGGCCGATTAGCCTCGGCCAGGTCCGGAGTCGTGGATACTGGCGTCGTCGCGTCGAGGTCACCCGCATCGCACTCGCACCCTGCGATTCCCCACGCCCCGAGCGGCTGAGCCCCCAACCGCCGTCGCCCGCCGGCCTCGCCAGCCCCCCGCCGTCGCCCGCCGCCGCCTCGCCGGCCTCGTCCGCCATCGGCCGTCGCCCGCCCGCGGCCCGCCTCGCCCGCCCTCAGCCTCTACTCTGTTTCTCTGCCCGCCGTCCGCCGTCGCCCGCCGTCGCCCGCCCCGCCGGCCTCGCCCGCCCTCAACCAGTCAACCTCCGTCCGTCCGCCGTCGCCCGCCGTCGCCCGCCATCGCCCGCCATCCAGCGCCGGCCTCGCCTCGCCGGCTCGCCCCAACCTCAACGCGGACGGAGGAGCAGTTCCGGGCAGAGAGTCTGTCTGGTTGTCCGCCCCTGTCCCCTGAGGCCCTGAATCCCTGATGGCCTGATCTTCCCAAGACCCAAGAGGCCACGACCAGAACCAGAACTCCAGAAGTGAGCCCCTGATACTGCATTTCTACCATTCACCATCAAGTTTGCTGTTTGCATATGAGATATGACTCTCTGTTTATATGAATAAACTGTTATTTTCATGTGTGTATGTATCATTGTATCAAATTATCATTTATCAATGTATGTTTGTTAAATCTTATATGATGAAGAACACATAAAATTGTTAAATTAGTAATGTTTGAATGTTTCAATTGTGTAGAAATGAAGAGAAATAGCCAAATTGCGCTACTTTTTCAGAAACAAGCATCAAAGAAGATTGCATCTCCGGTCCAATCCGATATTGTTCACGATGAAGAAGTCGAATCCGATGTTGAGAGTGAGATTGACATTGAAGATACAACACCACAACAACCAAATGCAAGGTCACATGATGCTCACTTTTGTCCACATGATCCGGGGGAAAGGATTCCTATTTCAAGTTATGATGTTAATATTCAAGATGATGTTCGGAGAGGATATATCCTAAAAGGTCCGTGCCAACCATATGAGCATGATTTCACAACAACAAAAAGAAGGGCAAAAATCGGCACTTTAGTTGTGTTTGGTTTCATCACTACAATTGGCTAGAATATAGTATCGAAAAGGATGCGGCATTTTGCTTTGTGTGTTTCTTGTTCAAAGAGAGAGCCAATGGAGGTCCCGGAGGAGATGCCAATAGATTCAAATGTGTCAATCATCTTGGTGAGCTCTCTATTAAGCTTGTTGAAACAAAAAAGCATGTTGTTTATGATTTAGTTTACATGCTTCTCAAATTGATATTGCTTCTACCGGTGGCGACGGCGAATGTTGAAAGAGTATTTTCCGCAATGAGTCTAGTAAAAAACAAGTTGAGAAATAGTATGGGTGATGACCTCTTGAACCATTGCTTAGTGACATTTATCGAGCGAGGGGTGTTCATTCATGTAAGTGATGATACCATTGTTGAAACTTTCATGGCAATGCGAAACCGTAGATTGAAGAAATGATGTAAGTTTCTAATTATGCTATATTCTACAATGTAAGACCCTTGTAATGTTTTGAACTATTTGTATTGTAATCGTGCACATTTGATATATGTATTGAACTCCAATGCAATGAATTCGTCTTGTATATTGTTCATTACTTCATTATGCAAAGGTTTTTCACAATTTGGGGGGTGCGCAAAAAAAAATTTGAGGTGTGCCCCCCCTCCAATTCTTTCCTGCGTCCGCCACTGCTCGAGGTCCCTCTCGCTCGCCCACGACCCTGTTGTGATGTCGCCCGCCTCCCTGGGAACCCTAGCCCCCACTCAACCGCCCTTCTCCGTGCGGCGGGATCGATCTCCGACTCCATGGTGCCGCTCACCATGGAGGCGTTATGTCGCGGCCCTGCCTCCAACAAACGTGAAACCGAGGTATAATTCATGCAATCTAGAAAACGTTTGCGTCGTTGTATTTCAAAGTATGACTGACCGTGTAGTTTTCAGTTGAATTACATAGGAAACATCATAATGATGTTAGCCTTTTATTGATGTTGAACACTATACCGGGTGTTACCTTTGTTTGCTTTATCTTATGGCAAAATAGTATTTGTATGACCATGTTCATGAAAAGTTAATACATTGCTTGATTCTATTTAAAGTTCTTCATTCTCCTGTCTATTTCATATTCAGTGTTTCCTGGTAATCCTGCATGAGAGTATTGTCACTTTCCATATTGACTTTGTAGACTATGTACGCACATTGCTGAATTTGTTACGTATGTACTGTGCAATAGCCAGTTCACTTCTTTGGCTTATATGTCTTTTGTTTGCTTCCATACATGCAGAGTGATGGAGGCAATCTTCAATGTAGAGTGGTGGAGGCACCGTGAGCAGTACCCTCACCGTCGAGGGTGTCATGGTTGCCTCCTACATCTGTCCAGCGATTGGTTTTCACCGGTGTTTACATATTGTTACTACTGTGAACATTACTACTGCGTTAAACTTCTTTACAGTTCAGATTCGGATTTGTAATTTACTATTGTTGGCAACTTCTTTAAGTTGATGTGAAGTCGTTGTTGCACAAGATCATGTGACCATCTTATTGTGAAGTATGTATTGCTTCATTGGATGTGAATTATTGATATTGTTGTTGCGGCTGCAAATTATATATTTTAATGTGAAAACATGCTATTTTTTGGGGCAATTTTCCGAAGTGCGTCTAAAGATGTATATAGGAAATTTTCCAAAATGCGGCAAAAAAATATATAGAGGCACTATCCCAAAGTGCGGCTAAAAATATATAGAGGCACTATGCCAAAGTGCGGCTAAAAATATATAGAGGCACTATGCCAAAGTGCGGTTAAAGATATATAGGGGTATTTATAGAAGTGCCTTTGAAATATATAGGAGCATTTAAAGAATTGCCTCTAAAAATTTATAGGGGCAACTACGAAAGTTCCTCTAAAAATACTATTTTTAGAGGCATTTTTTCAAAATACGGCTATAATTTTTAGCAACATGTTTTAATTGGGCATTTTTTAAGTGTCTCTAAAATAATTAGAGGCACTTTTAAGTGCCCCTAAAAATAAGCTCTCCCCGTAGTGCTGATTCTGGGTTAGAGTGCTGGTGCTGGAGTATATTTTTCCTCTCGCTTTTGGACCTTAAATAGAAATCAATGGATCAAAGGACAGGTCTCCTTTAGGCATCACGTATCCATTATAAGATTACTTAAGCAGGCCTTTAATCAATAATCATAGTGGTATCCATGGCACTAGCTCTACATCTATCCATCTACCTGCAAAAATGGCTTCTGCTTTTGGTTTTGCTTTGAGATTCCAGAGCAGTTTCTGTACTGCCTCACTCATCTGTGGGTTGTGGCCTGTGGCCGGCGATTTTGACAAAAATAACCCTTTTCTAAAAGAAAAGCACAGAATGATCCTCTGATCAAACTATTTCACCGGACTAACTCTTTTGTGTGGCGCTCTTGCCATCGGCGCCACACTTGTCTGTGTGGCGCCCATGCGAACGGTGCCACACATCCATGCCGACGTGGCGTGGTCGACGCTGCGCGCCGTTGACCAGCCAACGTGGCAGGATGTGTGGCGCCGTTCGCATGAGTGATACGTCTCAAACGTATCTATAATTTCTTATGTTCCATACTAGTTATATGACAATACTCACATGTTTTATACACACTTTATATCATTTTGATGCATTTTCCGGCACTAACCTATTAACAAGATGCCGAAGCGCCAGTTCCTGTTTTCTGCTGTTTTTGGTTTCAGAAATCTTACACAGGAAATATTCTCGGAATTGTTCGAAACAAAAGTCCATGGTCTTATTTTCCACGGAGCTTTCCAGAACACCGAAGGAGAGACGGAGAGGGGCCAAGGTGGCCCCACACCCTAGGGTGGCGCGGCCTGGAGGGGGGCGCGCCGGCCTGTGGGGTGGGCCCCTCGGCCGCCTCCCGACTCTGCCCCTTCGCCTATTTATTCTTTCCGTCGCGAAAGCCCTAGTACCGAGGGCCACGATACGAGAAAAGTTACTGTGACGCCGCCGCCGCCAATCCCATCTCGGGGGATTCAGGAGATCGCCTCCGGCACCCTGCCGGAGAGGGGAATCATCACCGGAGGACTCTACATCATCATGCCCGCCTCCGGATTGATGCGTGAGTAGTTCATCCTTGGACTATGGGTCCACAGCAGTAGCTAGATGGTTGTCTTCTCCTCTTGTGCTATCATGTTTAGATCTTGTGAGCTGCCTATCATGATCAAGATCGTCTATTTGTAATGCTACATGTTGTGTTTGTTGGGATCCGATGAATATGGAATACTATGTCAAGTTGATTAATTGATCTATCATATATGTGTTGTTTATGATCTTGCATGCTCTCCGTTGCTAGTAGAGGCTCAGGCCAAGTTGATACTTGTGACTCCAACAGGGGGTATTTATGCTCGATAGTGGGTTCATGTCTCCATTGAATGCAGGACGATGATGTGAAAGTTCTAAGGTTGTGGATGTGCTGTTGCCACTAGGGATAAAACATCAATGCTTTGTCTAAGGATATTTGTGTTGATTACATTACGCACCATACTTAATGCAATTGTCCGTTGTTTGCAACTTAATACTGGAAGGGGTGCGGATGCTAACCCGAAGGTGGACTTTTTAGGCATAGATGCATGCTGGATAGCGGTCTATGTACTTTGTCGTAATGCCCTAAATAAACTCATAGTAGTCATCATGATATGTATGTGCATTGTTATGCCCTCTCCATTTGTCAATTGCCCAACTGTAATTTGTTCACCCAACATGCTATTTATCTTATTGGAGAGACACCACTAGTGAACTGTGGACCCCGATCCATTCTTTTACATCTGAAATACAATCTACTGCAAACTCTGTTCTCTGTTGTTCTTTGCAAACAAACATCATTCTCCACACCATACGTTTAATCATTTGTTTACAGCAAGCCGGTGAGATTGACAACCTCACTGTTAAGTTGGGGCAAAGTATTTTGATTGTGTTGTGCAGGTTCCATGTTGGCGCCGGAATCCCTGGTGTTACGCCGCACTACACTCCTTCACCAACAACCTTCATGTGGCCTTCATCTCCTACTGGTTCGATAACCTTGGTTTCTTACTGAGGGAAAACTTGCTGCTGTACGCATCACACCTTCCTCTTGGGGTTCCCAATGGACGTGTGCTTTACGCGTCATCAAGATCTTTTTCTGGCGCCGTTGCCGGGGAGATCAAGACACGCTGCAAGGGAGTCTCCCACATCCAATCTCTTTACTTTGTTTATTGTCTTGCTTTACTTTACTTTATTTTCTGTTTTGTTTGCTTTCCTTATATCAAAAACACAAAAAAATTAGTTAGTTGCATTTACTTTATTTTATTTTCTGTCTTGTTTGCTTTATATCAAAAACACACAAAAAATTAGTTACTTGTTTTACTTTACTTAATTTGCTTTACTGTTAAAATGAATACTCCTGAGAACACTAAGTTGTGTGATTTCACTAGCACCAATAATAATGATTTTATATGCACTCCTATTGCTCCACCTGGTACTACAGCAGAATTTTATGAAATTAAACCTGCTTTACTAAATCTTGTTATGAGAGAGCAATTTTCTGGTGTTAGTTCTGATGATGCTGCTGCCCATCTTAATAATTTTGTTGAACTTTGTGAAATGTAAGAGTATAAGGATGTAGATGGAAACATTATAAAACTGAAATTGTTTTCTTTCTCCTTAAGAGGAAGAGCTAAATATTGGTTGCTATCTTTGCCTAAAAATAGTATTGATTCATGGACTAAATGTAAGGATGCTTTCATTGGTAGATATTATCCTCCCGCTAAAATTATATCTTTGAGAAGTAGCATAATTAATTTTAAGCAATTGGATAATGAACATGTTGCTCAATCATGGGAAATAATGAAATCTTTGGTAAAGAATTGCCCTACCCATGGACTAACTACTTGGATGATCATCCAAACCTTTTATGCAGGATTGAATTTTTCTTCACGGAACCTATTGGATTCAGCTGCTGGAGGTACTTTTATGTCCATCACTTTGGGTGCTTCAACAAAGCTTCTTGATAATATGATGATCAACTACTCTGAATGGCACACTGAAAGGACTCATCAAGGTAACAAGGTAAATTATGTTGAAGAAACCTCTTCTTTGAGTGATAAGATTGATGTTATTATGTCTATGCTTGTTAATGGTAGATCGAATGTTGATCCTAATAATGTTTCTTTAGCTTCATTGGTTGCCCAAGAAGAACATGTTGATGTGAACTTCATTAAAAATAATAATTTCAACAACAATGCTTATAGGAATAATTCTGGTAACAACTATATATAGGCCATATCCTTCTAATAATGGTAATGGTTATGGTAATTCTTATGGTAAGTCTTACAACAATAGTAGGAGTGTACCCTCTGGTCTTGAAGTCATGCTTAAAGAATTTATTAGTACACAAACTGCTTTTAACAAATCTGTTGAAGAAAAGCTTGGTAAAATTGATATTCTTGCTTCTAAGGTTGATAGTCTTGCTGCTGATGTTGATCTTTTAAAATTGAAAGTTATGCCTAATGAAGATAAAGATATTAAGTCATTTGCTACAGCAAACGCCATACAAGTTCGAATCAATGAAAATATTAGATTGATGGCTGAATTGCATGCTAGGTGGGAAAGAGAAGAAAAACTAGCTAAAGAGGATAATGTAGCTAAAGTTTAGACTATTACCACCACTAGTAATGTTAATGCTTCACATGCTGCTAAACCTCCTACTATCAATGGTAAAATAATTGGTGTTGGCAATGTTTCTACTCCTAGTACAAAGCGTGCAAAACTGCCTGAAACTGCTGAAACTGCTTGTGATAAAAGTGCTGAAATTTTTCAGAATATTGGGGACAATGATCCCATTGCTTTAGATCATAATGGTTTACATTTTGATAATTGTCATATCTCTGAAGTTATTAAGTTCTTACAAAAACTTGCTAGAATTCCTAATGCTAGTGCTATAAATTTGGCCTTTACTAAACATATTACAAATGCTCTCATTCAAGCTAGAGAAGAGAAATTAAAACTTGAAACTTCTATTCCTAGGAAGTTAGAAGATGGTTGGGAGCCCATCATTAAAATGAGGGTCAATGATTTTGATTGTAATGCTTTATGTGATCTTGGTGCAAGTATTTTTGTTGTGCCAAAGAAACTCTACGATATGCTTCACTTGCCACCATTGAAAGATTGTTATTTGGATGTTAATCTTGCTGATAGTTCTATAAAGAAACCTGTGGGGAGGATTGATAATGTTCACATTACGGTTAACAATAACCATGTCCCCGTTGATTTTGTTGTCTTGGATATTGAATGCAATGCATCTTGTCCTATTATCTTGGGAAGACCCTTTCTTCGAACTGTTGGTGCTATTAGAAGAAAGGAAATATTAAGTATCAATTCCCGCTTAAGAAAGGTATGGAACACTTCCCTAGAAATAGAATGAAGTTACCTTTTGATTCTATTATTAGAACAAGTTATGATGTTGATTCTTCTTCTCTCGATGTTACTTGAGTTACACTTTCTGCGCCTAGCTGAAAGGCGTTAAAGAAAAGCGCTTATGGGAGACAACCCATTGTTTTATTTTCTGCAAAAAAAAATTTATATTTGTGTCTTGGAAGTTGTTTCTACTGTAGCAACCTCTCCTTATCTTTATTTTATTGCATTGTTGTGCCAAGTAAAGTCTTTGATAGTAAGGTTGATACTAGATTTGGATTTCTGCGCAGAAACAGATTTCTAGTTGTCACGAATTTGAGTAGAACTCTCTGTAGGCAATTCATAAAAATCTGCGAAAATTCATGAGTGATCCTCAGATATGTACGCAACTTTCATTAAATTTGAGCTTCTTCATCTGAGCATGTTAAGTGCCTCAAAAAAAATCGTCTTTACGGACTGTTCTGTTTTGACAGATTCTGCCTTTTATTTCACATTGCCTCTTTTACTGTGTTGAATGGATTTCTCTGTTCCATTAACTTCCAGTAGCTTTGAGGAATGTTCAGAAGTGTTAAGAATGATTGTATCCTCTCTGAACATGTGAATTTTATATTATGCACTAACCATCTAATGAGTTTGTTTTGAGTTTGGTGTGGAGGAAGTTTTCAAGGGTCAAGAGAGGAGGATGATATAATATGATCAAGAAGAGTGAAAAGTCTAAGCTTGGGGATGCCCCCGTGGTTCATCCCTGCATATTTCAATAAGAGTCAAGCATCTAAGCTTGGGGATGCCCAAGGCATCCCCTTCTTCATCGACAACTTATCGTGTCACCTCTAGTGAAACTATATTTTTATTCCGTCACATCTTATGTGCTTTACTTGGAGCGTCTGTATGTTTTTATTTTTGTTTTTGTTTGAATAAACTCGGATCCTAGCATTCTTTGTGTGGGAGAAAGACACGCTCCGCTGTTTCATATGAACACTGGTGTTCTTAGCTTTACTTTTAATGTTCATGGCGAAGGTTGAAAACTGCTTCGTTCATTGCTATTTGGTTGGAAACAGAAAATGCTCCATGTGGTAATTGGTATATAGTCATAATAATTTGATACTTGGCAATTGTTTTGAGTTCTCAAGTAGATCATGTTTAAGCTCTTGCATCATGTAGTTTAAACCTATTAGTGAAGAACTACCATAGAGCTTGTTGAAATTTGGTTTGCATGATTGGTCTCTCTAAAAGTCTAGATATTTTCTGGTAAAGGTGTTTGAACAACAAGGAGACAAGTGTAGAGTCTTATAATGCTTGCAATATGTTCTTATGTAAGTTTTGTTGTACCGGTTCATACTTGTGTTTGCTTCAAACAACCTTGCTAGCCAAAGCCTTGTACTGAGAGGGAATTCTTCTCGTGCATCCAAAACCTTGAGCCAAAACCCATGCCATTTGTATCCACCATACCTACCTACTATGTGGTATTTCTCTGCCATTCCAAGTAAATTGCTTGCGTGCTACCTTTAAAATTTCATTCTTTGTCTTTTCAATACATAGCTCATGGGAAAATAGCTTAAAAAACTATTGTGGTATTGAATATGTCGCTTATGTATCTTATTTCTTATAAGTTGCTTGTTGAGCGGTAACCATGTTTCTAGGGACGCCATCAACTGTTACACCTTTGTTGAATATCATGTGAGTTGCTATGCATGTTCGTCTTGTCTCGAAGTAAGGGTGATTTATCATGATTAAATGGTTTGAGTATGCATATTGTTAGAGAAGAACATTGGGCCGCCAACCAAAGCCATGTATCATGGTGGAAGTTTCAGTTTGGACATTAATCCTCAATCTCTTATGGGAATATGATCTGTTGTTGAATGCTTAAGCATTAAAGAGGAGTCCATTATCTGTTTTCTATGTTGTCCCGGTATGGATGTCCTCAATTTGAGATTTATCAAAAATGAGAAATCAAATGCGATCTATCTCCTTGGACCTCTGTACAGGCGACATAGAGGTACCCCTTTGTGACACTTGGTTGAAACATATGTAATGCAATGATAATCCATGGAAATCCGAGCTAATTAGGACAAGGTGCGAGCACTATTGGTATTCGATGCATGAGGCTTGCAACTTATAGGATGTTTTATGCATAACACATATGAGTTATTACTACCGTTGACAAAATTGTTTCTATGTTTCCAAAATAAAAAGCTCTAGCACATGAGTAATCCCTGCTTCCTCTGCGAAGGGCCTTTCTTTTACTTTATGTTGAGTCAGTTTACCTACTTCTTTCTATCTTAGAAGCAAACACTTGTGTCAACTGTGTGCATTGATTCTGACATACTTGCTTATTTGCATTCATCATATTACTTTGTATTGACAATTATCCATGAGATATACATGTTGAAGTTGAAAGCAACTGCTGAAACTTATATCTTCCTTTGTGTTGTTTCAAAACCTTCTACTAAGAATCTATTGCTTTATGAGTTAACTCTTATACAAGACTTATTGATGCTTGTCTTGAAAGTACTATTCATGAAAAGACTTTGCATTATGATTCAGTTGTTTAGTCATTATCTTTACCATTGCTTTGAATCACTTCATTCATCTCATATGCTTTACAATAGTATTGATCAAGATTATGATAGTAGCATGTCACTTCAGAAATTATCATTGTTATCGTTTACCTACTCGAGGGCGAGTAGGAACTAAGCTTGGGGATGCTTGATACGTCTCAAACGTATCTATAATTTCTTATGTTCCATGCTAGTTATATGACAATACTCACATGTTTTATACACACTTTATATCATTTTGATGCATTTTCCGGCACTAACCTATTAACAAGATGCCGAAGCGCCAGTTCCTGTTTTCTGTTGTTTTTGGTTTCGGAAATCTTACACAGGAATTATTCTCGGAATTGGACGAAACAAAAGCCCACGGTCTTATTTTCCATGGAGCTTTCCATAACACCGAAGGAGAGACGGAGAGGGGCCAAGGTGGCCCCACACCCTAGGGCGGCGCGGCCTGGAGGGGGGCGCACCGGCCTGTGGGGTGGGCCCCTCAGCCGCCTCCCGACTCTGCCCCTTCGCCTATTTATTCTCTCCGTCGCGAAAGCCCTAGTACCGAGAGCCACGATACGAGAAAAGTTACTGTGACGCCGCCGCCGCCAATCCCATCTCGGGGGATTCAGGGGATCGCCTCCGGTGTCGAGGGTACTCCTCGCCAATACCTTCTGATAGGGGCTTAGGGTTGATGGAATCCTGTAAGCTGACACGAGACATCGGTTCACAGACAAGCGGGGAGAGCAATTTACCCAGGTTCGGGGCCCTCGATGAGGTAAAACCCTTACGTCCTACCTGTCTGTTCTTGATTATGATGACAATGGGTTACAATGGGGTGCCGAATAGTTCGGCTGAGATCTCGTCGAGATGGTTATCGCTAAGGTGACCTAGCTCTAAACTTTTGCTGGCTAAGATTGCTAAGATTGTTCGTGTCCCTCGGCAGCCCCTCTCCTGGCCTTTATATAGGAGGCCAGGTCTCAAGAGTCCTAACCGAGTACAACTAGGTTTACAGTAGTTTTAGATCCGATCTTTCCTTGTTCGACCGCTTCCTTGTCTTGCCCGTCAAGGAACCTTCTGGTGCACCGTCCTAGTGGCCCATCTTGCCTTCAGGTGTCTTCATGGGCCTCCAATTAATCAATACAGGATAGGGCAACGTTGGTTACCCGAAGGGTAGTGCCCACGTCAGTAGCCCCCGAGTGTCTAGCCGAAGATAGTTCGGGTAGAGACTAAAATACGTCTCCTTCTGATGTTCTTCTCCTTTATTGTCCTCGTTCATCTTGAATCTGCTTCATCTTCTTCTATCGGGTGCGCGTCAGCGCTCCCGATGGGAGTAGCCCCCGAGTCTAGGTATGGATGCTTGCAATCCGTGCGTAGACTCAGGTTGTACCACTCAAATGTTCACTTCTACCGAAGTTTTTCACAGGTCTTCATAGGTCATCCGACATATTTTCTTTATGCAAGGGATAATGAGTAACGTGCCCAACTTTTGTTGGTTAACTGCCGATGGCAAAACAACGTTACCCTACACAGAATCAAGTCCCCGGGCATGATCGTGGAGTGCAAAAAACTTCTATCGGGTGTGCATCACGCGCTCCCGATGGGAGTAGTAGCCCCCGAGTGTCTGGGTGCGAGCGCTTGCAACCGAGTGCAGACTCAAACCTTCTTCCTTCGACTGCTCATTCCGTTGAGTCTTCATTTTATCGGGTGCGCGTCGGCGCTCCCGATGGGAGTAGCCCCCGAGTCTAGGTACGGATGCTTATAATCCGTGCGTAGACTTAAGTCCTTCATCCGATAACTTTCCATTTTCCCTTCGAATGCTTCTAGTTTTTTATGACGTCACTGATGACGTGTAATTACTGTGGGCTGATTGACAGGACGTGACCTGACGGGCCTACCCTAGCTCTGTGCGGGCAGTTTTTAGGGCTTGACCATTGCACGCGTGGTGATCGAGGTGTCTCCTTGATTTTCGCACAACGTGGGAATAATGGGCCGCCGGTTCCACTCTTTCTTCAAGCGCCACGTGCTTACACAGCACTTATCTTTTCCTCAAAATCTCCAATAGGGCGAGAAATCTCTAATCTTCTCCACGTTTTCCGTAGCATCTTCTCATTCTTCTCCTTCTTCCTCCGTTTGCCGTTGCTGCGCCGCCACCACTGCTTTTCCAATCTTCACCAGATCTCACAATGGTGAAGAAGAAGAATCCTGCCGCCGCTGCCAGTTCCACCAGCGGAGGCGCCGCCGCCAAGTCCTCTTCTTCTCTTCCGAAGGGGAGCGCTCCAAGCGTTCCCCCCCCCCAGCTCCGGCGCCGCCAGCGTCGTCGAGTTCAAAGGTCAAGCCCGGAGATTGGGTGGCATCAACCGTCACCAAGCGTGACGAGAAGAGATCCCAAAGCCTGGGATTGATTTCTTCCGAAGAGGGAAACGTGATCCTTCCAGGTGCGATTTCTCAGCCTGATCCCCCTGTTGGCTTTACCGTGATGTTCTTATCTTTCCTGTACCGAGGCCTTTCGCTTCCTACTCATGGATTTCTCCTCCACCTCTTGCGGACGTACGAAATTCAACTATGGCAACTTACCCCCAACTCAATCCTCCACGTTGTTGTGTTCATCACCCTTTGTGAGGCGTTTCTGGGTATCGAACCTCATTTCGGGCTGTGGAAAAAGATCTTCTATGTGAAGAGATACAGCAGCAGTAATGGATACTTTGTCACCGGAGGAGTGGGGTTTGTAGCTCGTTCAGAGGTCAATTACTTCAATTTCCCAATGAGAGAGTCTGTGCAAGGGTGGAGGCTGAAATGGTTTTACATCAAGGACTCCCTGTTACCCGAATCTCAGCTTCCTTGCTTTGCCGATGTTTCCGAAGCCAAGCCCAAGAATTCCTGGAAGAATATCCTCTCACCCGATGAAAGAGTAGCAGCCGAAGAGCTATTTACCAAATTCCTTCGAATCAAAGAGGCTGATGGCCAAACTATGATCGGCACAGAGGTGGCAGCGGTATTCTTGAAACGTCGAGTGCAACCAGCCATGGCCAGAGTTCACCCGATGTGGTTGTACTCAGGTCCAAAGGACGAGACCAGGATTAACGCTGCCGATCTGTCGGAAAAGGAGTTGCTTGATGAAGTCCGTCGTCTTACTTCCTTTACCCAGGAAGATTCGATTCCGTTGGTTTCTTCCTACACTCCCCTTGGCGCTGACCATCCACCATCAAAGGTATTTTTTCTTTCTTCACGTCCTCATTATGCTGCTTTTTCTAGGCTGACATGGTTTCCATTGTTCTTACTTGTTATTTTCTTTGACAGATCCCCATAGTTTCTGAAAATATGCATGATTCGCCGGATGATACTTATGAGGGGAGAGGATCCTCAATCCCCGTAGATTTTCACACTGTCGAGCACACGAGCCCAGAGGACAAATATAATGGTCCGATAGATTTTGAAGTTGCTCACTCCGACCTTCCTTCCTCAGCCGATGACGCTGGTGACGCAGATGGATCAATGCGTAATGACAACGCTGATCGTGATACCTTTGTTGATGCAGCTGCGGAGGAGGCCAGGGCTTCACCTGCGAAGAGATCAACCGGCGGCTTTACCGATGAAGATGATCTCTTCGACATGTAAGCAGTTTCTTCTCTGAAGTTACATTTGCCCTTTTATTTTTCATACTCCTTTTATAATCATTGTCAGGCATTCCTCTTTGCAGCGACGAAGGCTTTATCGAGCCTCCGACTAAAAAAGCCAAATCTGATGCTGCCCCGCCGGTCATAGTAGCTTCCGAAGCTTCGGCTCCTAAGGCAGCCCCTACGGCTCAAGCATCAACAGCTTCTTCTCTTTCCAAGGGGAAAGATGCTTGTCCAACTACTGCCGCCGTGACTCCTCCTTCTGTAAGTCCTTTTCTAATTGTGATGCAAATCTCTTGGAGCGTGCTTTGCTTAACAATTTCTTGGTAAAACATCCTTCTTTCTTAAGGACCTGCGAGGCGTTATTTCCTCTTTGGAGGCCTTTGCCTCCCAATTCACTTCCCTGGAAGTCGACAAGGCTCGGCTACAAAAGGAAGTCAAATCTTTCTCCTCGAAATTAGATGGCGCAGTCAAGATAGCTGCTGAGGCTCGCCAAGAAGTTGATTCTTTGAAGGAAGAACTGGGCAGGCTGAAGGAGAAGCTGAAGGAGGAGGAAGCATCCAGGCTGGTGGCTGAAGCTCGGGCATCCAAAAAGGATGAAGCCCTTCGTCAGTCTTCTTTGGCCTTGCTAGGTAATATTTTATACACCTCTGTCGATTGATGCACTTATGGATTCGATCCTTTGGCCAATGTATTTTTCTTTCTTTCCCCTGCAGAAGCGGCGAACATCCCTGCTGATGCCCTGGACAGAGTTCCAGACAATTCCCCGGCAAACGCTATGTCGATGATTCTTGCCTCTCACCAGCTTACGCGGGAGCTTCTTGTGAAGGGAAAGGGTGCCCTGACACGGATGCACTCGATGATCTTTCCCAAGATCAAGCAGGACAAGACCCTGGAGCAGCTGATCGATGCCTTCGCGGTTGACACCAAGGAGGTTATCGAGGTATTCAAGCGTACATCACGCACTTATGGTGCTGTCCTAGCCTTCCAGCTTATGATGGGTTACGGCTTTAAGGGTGATATTGAAGAGATGACTAAGGGGCTGCCGAAAGAGCAAGACGGGCAGCTTGTTGACCTAAGCGCCTTTAAAGCGTCCGCCTTACTTGTGCTCGCCAGCTCCTTGAACTGGTTTCATCAAGGAAGTCGTCGACTGGACCCAGTTTATCGACTCAGACCCAGGCCCCTTGATTCTTGTAGCAAACTTATGCTTGAGCTGATGTGAAACATTGTTCTGCCACAAAACTTATGCTTGTAATAAACTCAGTGCTAGCAATGTTGTTAGCACACTTTTTTTATGATATTTCTTCTTGTACTTCTCTCGATGGGAGTTACTTCGGATGCTCAGTTGTACCATATCCATCATCCTTTTGTAACGGTGTTCCCTGCGAGTCTTCCCGTGCCCTCGTTTGTTGATGACTCTTCGGGTGCCCTTCCCGAAAGTGATCGGATCCAGCCGTATGAAGGATCGGATTACGCAGATGGAGAAGGACCTGCGCAGCACTTATGCCTTGGCTGCTATTGTCAATAAGAAGAGCGAGATTGCAGCCGACGTGGAACGGTACACTCTTACTGAGCTGCATAAAGCTACCGAGAGTTTGAACTGTAAGTTTCCTGATTCCTTTGCCCTTTTGCCAGCAACGCCTTGTCTGACTCTTTATTGATTCTTTTGCCAGTCATAGCTTTGAATCGTGCGGAAGAGAACAAGCGGATACACGAGCGAGTGCATGCTTTAACCCAGCTTTCCTCATCCGAAGAGATTTTCTGGCGAGAACACTCGAAGGCTTCTGCTGTTGCGAAATTTCAGGATCGGGTCCAACAAGTCCACCAATTCTTTGACAAGTGTTACAAAGCTATGAGGGTGGTTTGGAAGACGATGTTTCCTTTGAATGCAATTCCCCCTACGCTTTTAACTCTGATGTCCGAATTTGGGAACGCCAAGAAGATTCGGGACTTGGTGAGAGCTCAAGTTTTTGCAGGGGCTAAGTGTACGCTTGCCCTTGTGCTTGCTCGTTATCCCTCAGCCTGTTTGCTATCTATTGCCAACGCAACTGGCGATTTTGAAGAACTGTACCCGAAGGTATTATTGCCTGCCAACATAATTGTCGATAGGCTTGAGGAGGAGTCGAAGGTACCTGAAGAAAGGGAAACTCCGCAAGGGTGATATCAGGGTGTAAAGTTGTTTTTGTAAGATGAATTGCACTGGCTAGTCCATCCAAGTGTTAGGATTGTTAAGCCGAAACTTTTTATTTGGTAGATACATGAATATGTACTTTTACCGTGTCGTTGGCAAATTTTTGAAGGAGCAAATCTTAGTTGCCCGTTATATGCATGTATACTGGTTGGTCAGCAAATCATTATGAGTGATCAGCTCGTGTTGCAGGTTTTGCTAAACCTGTTGTATGCGCAACTTTGCTTTCAACCGATTGTGAGTTTCGACAGTCACTCCGGAATATTTCGGGTGCAATGGTTCTGCCAATGAGCCCGTTGTTCTTTGATATTTCCATAAGTGAAATATCGAACGTGGGTTGTTTTATATTTTCCAAACTCTTGCTTTTTGCGGCACTCGTAGAGGCATCTGAAGCAGAGGGAATGATTAATGTCCTTGTTTTTCTTTGCAGCACTTGTAGAAGTTTTTCCCTTGGGGCGCAATCTTCTGCCGCGCGTTACGTTGTACCGTTACTTGTAAGCAATGTTCACGGTGGCGCGGTCATAGATGCTTTAAATTGCTGCAATGCTTAACATGAATCGAAACTTAAGTGCTCATTGATAGGATAAATACGAAACTAGAGGGCGAAAAAGGGAGGCCCTGTGTGAAGTAAAGGGAGAAAATTTAAAGACTAAGGAAGTGCTTTATCAAGGAATGGGTTCTTCTCATCTTCGACAGCATCTTCTGATTTCTTCGTCATGCTAGTGGTTGCTGCAGCGTTGTTGATTTCGTCAGGGGCTTGGGCAGCGATTGTCAGTGCCTTGCTGCCTCCTATATCTTCTGCATCGGCAACTCGCCGAAGCTTGTGCTGCCAAAGCTTTTGCTCGCCGAGGCTTCAAGAGCAAGGTTGGCTGGCTTCTTCTTGGTTTCTCTCGTCATGTTTTTCCTCCTTGATTTCTCGTATCGTCAGCTTGGGCGGAAGGTCGACAGCTTCTCGCTGTGGCCCAAACTTTGCAGCAATCCTTTGAAAATCACGATCACAATTGTCCGAGCGTGAGAAACTTCCATGGACTGTGATGTTCGTTCCATTGTTCCCAGGCATTTTCAGCTTGAGGTATGCATAGTGCGGCACAGCCATGAACTTGGCATAAGCTGGTCTCCCGAGTATGGCGTGATACTGTGATTCCCAGTTCACGACTTTGAACTCGATCTTCTCCTTCCTGAAATTGTCGGGTTTGCCGAAGATGACGTTCAGGTATGCTTTGCCAAGAGAGTACGCTGGTGAAGTAGGGAGAATCCCATGGAAGCGGGTGTCTGATTCTTCTAACATTCTCATGGTGATCCCCATACTTTGAATTGTGTCAAGGAATATCAGGTTGAGTCCACTTCCTCCGTCCATGAAGACTTTGCTCATCTTGAACCCTCCTATCTGTGCTTCGACCACTAGGGCGGCGTGTCCTGGTTTTGGTATAGTCATCGGGTGATCCGCTCGGCTGAACGTGATATTCTGAGACGGCCACTCGACATACTCAGGGATGTTCGCCATAACGCTTTCTCGCCGAGTTGATTTCTCGGTGAGCTTCTTCATTTCTCTCCTTGAGACGCCCGTCCTATGAATCATACTCATCTGCCCACGTGGTGGTGGAAATGCCTCGTTGGGTTGATGAGGTTGAGCTTGCTGGACCTCGATGTTGCGGTGGAGGTGGTGGTGGTGGCAGTGGTAGCCGTTGTCGGCCTCGCTCGCCGGATGAGTTTATGCATATCGATGAACCGCCGACGATCCCCGAGCAGGTGGCTAGACTTTATTTTACCATCCTTGGAATCAGTATATGAATGCAGTGTAGTAGGGGCGTTGATCTCGCTCAGCCGTAGGGTAGTTCGGGAGCTCTCTCGTTGTCGTGGTTTATAGTTGCCACGGTTCCCGCAGTTGTTCCGATTACCGTCCCGCCGATCATCTCGCCCTGTCGTTGTACCGATCATCCTCGCCGATCGGAATAACCCGCGGCCACCAAGTTATTGTCATCGTAGCTGCGGTTCTTCCTTCTCTTGTTGCGATCCCTTCGACCACCCGAATCATGCTTCGGCTGGTCGTCCTCTTCGTCGTCACTGCGCTGTCGTGGCTTTCGAACGTTGTCTTCGCCATCGGCCCAGCTGTTGGCGATTTCCATTAACTTGGTTATGGTTTTCGGCTTCTTGCGCCCAAGTTCTTCTATATAGCTTTCACGTCGGATGCCATCACTGAAGGCGTCGATCGCTCTGTCGACAGATACGTCTTCCGCAGCGTTCAGGAGCTTGGTGAATCTCCCGATATATGCACGCATTGACTCCTTCTGCTTTTGCTGACAATGCCGTAATTCCTCGATCCCGATGGGCCTTTTGTAGGTTGCTTGGAAGTTGGCGACGAAGGCTTCTACTAGGTCGTCCCATGACTTAATGGAACCCTTTGGCAGACCTCTGAGCCAGGCTGCGCTGAGTCCTTTAGGTAAAGTTATAGGCACTGCATTGTTGCTATCTGGTTCCCTTTTTGCAGAATTACTGTCTGTAGATAGTCCTCTATCCAGGATCTCGGCTCCTGCTGCCCATCGTACTTGGCTGCGTCGGTAGGGGTGGGTTTGAACTTCTTGGGTGGCATCGTCTCCCGAATTTTGTAGCTTAAACAATCGGCTCCCCTAAGCTCGCCGTCGTTCTCCTGGGTCTCGTCCGAAGAATCGCTGTCGAATTCCTCTCTGAGGGCGCGTTGTCGCCTTGCTTTGTCGATCCTACTCTGAGTAATTTCATCCCGAGCGTCTCTTGCGCGATGCTTTGAGCCGCTGGCCTGCAACGTGGTCTTCTCCTTCCGTGGAACTAGATTGTCTCCTAATATCGCGATACTTTCTAAGGCGCCACAGTGAGCCTGAGCCATGGATCCTTCGGGATGCTGATTAATGAGGTATGCTGCAAGGTTGGCTGTTGCTCCCGCAACGGTTTTTGGCCGTGGCATGCCCGCGGTGTCCGTAGTCATAAAGGACTTGGTCAGGTTTGACGTTATCTCCCTTGCATCATCTTCCGAAAGCCTGCACATTCTTGATCGATGTTTGCCTCCTCCGTGGGTACTTCGGGAGGCACTCCCTGCGAGCCTCTGCGTCGCTCGCTGGGTCGGTCTGCCGCAGATAGGCGTTTCTCGAGGGTGGCTTGCTCCTTAGATAGGCGCTCCCGATTTTTCTCCAATATGGAGCGGTAAGCATTGAGAGTGCCAACCGTGGTTCCTGCCGGAAGCGGCGTATCGTTAAGTACGGCTGCCTTGGCTGCTGCCCACTTCTCCTCTGCGATGGTGTGGTCGCTGTTGTTGTTGCTGACGCTGTTTTCAAAACTAGCTCGCATGCTGGAACGGGGGGTGCGAACTTCGTCTCCCCTGTTAGCGACATAAACTTGGAGGGGCGCCACTCTTCGGGTGTCTCCTTGGGTGATTGTGGTGACCCGGCATACCACTGCATGGTGTAGTATGCAAGTCTGATATAACACCAATGAAACACCGTTCCACTAGTATTATATCGCTCAGAGTGGTACAACAGAAACATATGCGGGTCCAAGGCATGTCTATAGAATTACATACGTACTCGTTACGTGAAGATCAGCACAGCCTCCTACTTTACAATGAGGTAAAACTGCAAATAAACTCCAGGAGAACGACTCGTAGTCTAATCCTAACACGAACTCTACTTGTAGAGTATTTAACTAGCTATAGAGGCTATGAATAGATTCTAGCTAAATAGGAGCTACAATTAGGAAGCTAGTTCCTTCCTATTGCTAATCTAGGTTTCTCCTTGCTGGATGTGGTATTTGACTCCTCTGACAGGGTCCCGTCCCTTGAAGTAGTTGTTGACTCCTCGGTCTCCGAGTTGTACTGGAGATCCTCCTTCATGGCCTCCATATCTAAGCAGGGGATTTAAGAGTGGGATGAGTACGAGCGTACTCAACAAGTTCATTATAGGAAAGAGGTGTTTAATGCACTAGCTACACCATTAGACCTGAAAGTCTAATACTAATGCAGGTTTTTATAACCATTTCTTCAAAAGGTTGCTTTTATTCAGAAGAACTATGTCCGTCAGCCTTCACCGGTTTACTAGAACTTCATGGAGCTCCTTTCCGGCCGCGTTCGCAGTTCCATATCCCGGAACAGGGAGTGACAAGTCACGGTTCTTTACACTCTGCAGAGGTGTGTTGCTTTACCCATAAGAGATCTTAACCTTGGTGCCAACCGGAATGACCCGTCCACACTTCCTATGGTGTGAGGCCCGGTATAAGGTCTAGCCAATCATGTTCCTCCGCTACCTCGAACACCCACCCGTTGTTGCATGCGCCGACCCTGGGTCCACGTCGGTCCCATTATTCCTATAGATTTCAAGGTGGACCCCGACCACGACAACAGTGCTGGGCTCTACCATACACTCCTACGCCGGTGGCTGCAACCCATCATAGACCGCAATACCGTGGGGACTTAAGGCTTCCCCCAGCCTACCGCTTGTTCTTCGAACGACAAGTGTCTACGGACCGTGCCGTGGGGACTTAAGGCTTCCCCAGCCTACCGCTTGCCGCCGACGAGATACAAGTGTCTACGGTAAAGCGCATCCGTTGATGAACGAGAGGTGGAAACACTTTTGACTACTCCGTCCCACTCCGGATCTTATGGTTAACACGGGTATTACGGCACAAGAATCACTGGCGACATTTGTTGTTTAATCCTAGATGGATATAAACCCGTGCAATGGAACCTCCACCATATCAACACAATCCATGGTTCCATTGCCCACCACATAGTCATATTCATAGTTATGAAAGTAGTGGTTTTGGTTTTTATGCAATAGTGATAATCATAGTACTTTGCAAGTAATTTGATAAAGATACTCAAATGACATGAGCAAGTGATGAACTTGCCTTTCTTGACTGCAGGATTATGCAGGCAAGGTCTTCGATACGTAGTAACTCCAAATTCTGAAATAGCATCATCGTCCAGTAAGGACGATGTTTAAAAGATTGGCAAAGATGCAATAATGCATAAGAATGAGATGCAATCGCTCTAAGCGTGACCTAACCCCGATGATTTAGGATCAGTGAGTTGTAATGATTGGTTTAGGGTGTGTTGCACTTTTAGAGTGATTCACATACAAGGTTCTTATTCAGGTGTGATTACTTGGTATTATCAACAGGTAGATAAATAAGCATAGTAATCAATTGAGCACACAAATAATGATAATGGGCATAATGTTAACAAGTAAAGAACAGTGGTCAGTTTTAGTACTATATGACATGGTTAATGGTTAATTATCATATACCTCAAAAGAATAACTTTTGAAGAACATGTTCTATAATAAAGAATAAGTATGATAATTAGGTTGATGGGGTTCTATGGTTGACTATGGTTTCATTTAGTTTCTGGAGTAAGTATTAGATGGATCACAACATAGTTGGATTCATCAGCAACTAGGCTTGATTGGTTTTACTTAAGCATGAGCAACTTAAGCAATTCATTATCCATGGTTGCTATCAAGGTTGATTCATCTTGCTCGGTGATTGCTAGCTAGGGTTTATAGGTCCTTATAAGCAGTGGTTGATGAGAATTCCTTATTTTCTTCAAAAGAATAACTTTTGAAGAACATACTTCTTAAGTAATAAGAAGTATATCAATTAGGGTTGAGGTTACTCTCTATTTTCTTCAAAAGAATAACTTTTGAAGAACATACTTCTTAAATAATAAGGAGTATATCAATTAGAGTTGAGGTTGTCTTGTACTAGCCATTGGATCTCTAAGTAAGAAATAGTTGACTCCTAAGTGGAATGATAAATAATTATCTTACACGAGTAGGGTTTAGTGGAGTATGGTTAGGTAATGCAAGATAATAAGCATAGTTGCTATTTGGGATGCATCACAATGGTGTGAAGCCAAGCATGGATGAATAAGGATGATGGTCTTTATAGTAGTAGCTAGGGTTTAAATTTGATCGATCCTACTTGATCAACTAGGTTTAGAGATATGCATACAGGAAATACTAAATTGCTAGTGATAGCGTTCTACATTTTATGTGGACATAGGTATGTCTTTTAGTTGCTACTATGGTTCTATGATTTGAAAGTAGGTACCATGATCACATGTTCTAACCTAGGGTTTAGGTTAGAAACAATTTAGGGTTCACATGTAATAATGGAACGAGGGTTCCTAATTAATTTAGGGTTTTAGGAGTCACATGAAATGATAGAGTTATAATACCATTCCATGTGGGATTTAGGGTTTGCTATTTACAAGTTAATTTCTAAGGTTAATAACTTCATGTTAAAGTTGAAGTTATTAATAACTTTGCAATAAAGTTAATATTCAATTTGGCTTTTTATTATTTTTAAATGATTTAATAATTAGGGTAATTATTAATTAGGTTTTAAATTTCCCTAATAATGATTTAATATGATTGCAAATAAAGAAAATAAGTTTTCATGTTTTCTTTATTTGCTTACTGGTTTTATTTAATTTATAAATGGTTTCTTAATTTCTGAATTTTTAATTGTATTTACAATTAAAATTAAAGGCTTAAATAGCAAGTATTAAATAATTAAATTTTTATTAAAAATAAAATTTTCATTTTATATTTTTATTGGATAGAGTTTTCTTTTCTAGGAATTTTAATATCTTATTTACATTTTTCTGAGTTATGATGAATTAGATATGAATTTCTAAAGTTCCTACTATTTTCAGGAATATTGAATTAACTAAAAATACTAAAGATACCGGTTTAAGCTACCCACATGGTCACTGACCAGTGGGCCAGAGACACCTCAGCCTCCACGCGGCCTTTGACCAGGGTCAAAATCGCCGAAGTGGCACTCGGAGTGGCCGGCCGACGGCCGAGCGGGATTGGCGCCGGCGATTCGGCGCTCCCGCGTCTGAGCGGGGTTGCGGGTTGGATTCGCCGCGCTATGCTGAGCCAACGGGTGGCGGCGCCTCCTCTAATTGGTCATCGGAGTAGCTCCGAGGAGCACGTACCGCGGCGGCGGTTACAGCTAAATGACGCGGCGGTGCTACGGTACATGATTGAGCAAGGCGGGCACACCACGAGGTCGAGGAGCTCACCAGGAGCGTGTAGGGCTTGACGGTGAGTGTTGGGGTGGCCTACATCGACGGCGAGCGTCGACGGCTGGTGGTGCCCGACGATGAAACGAGGTCGCGATTCGTCGGATTTGGAGTTCCCCAGCAGGCGTGTGTCGATAAGAAGATAGCTGGAGACGAGGCGGAGCTATAGGGCTTCACGGCGGTGCTTGCGGTGGTCCCAAACGGCGGCGAGAGAATTCGACCGGCGAGCTAGGGTTTGAGGAATTAGGGGAAGAGGAAGAACGCGAGCGATGGAGGCTTCGGCCGGGTATTTATAGGGTCAAGGACGATCGTCGGTGGTCGCGCTGTCCACAACGGCGGCCGGGACGTGGCTCAATTCATCGCCGTGTCGACCTCCCGCGCGTCCAGAGACGGAGACGAAGACGACGACGTCTTCTCGTCTATATCCACACGAAGGGGTACGTGGGCGTGTTGGGCTGTGAAGTGCCGCTGGGCCATGGGCTGCTGCTGGGCTGAGATGGTGGGCTTCTCTACGGGCTGCACGGCCAGGTAAGCCTGGTAAGTCTTTTTCTCCTCTTTTCTTTTTCTGTCTGATTTTCTGTTTTATATTTCCTATTTGAATTTCATATTTGAATTCTGTTTATTCTTGCAGATCTTTCATTTGTGAGTTTTATTAAGATCGGGTGCAATGATTATTACACCACTATTTCGTTTGAAACAATTATTTTGTATTGGATTATATTGCATATTGTTGGCTTATTCAAAATAGCAATTAAACATGAATTATGCTCTCACTTTGATTTCCCTTTTATTATGAATTCCCTTTAATTTAAAAATGTAAGAGTTGCTACTTTCTTCTCAAGGTATTTCTGAAGTTGTTGTTATATCTTAGTTCCTATTTGTCTAATTAATCACTTGCATGTTATTTTATGTGAGCAATTTCTATTAAGGTTTTGTAGGTTTGTTGATAACCCATATTAAAATTAACATTAGTGTTATGGTCTATTAACACTTTGAAATACCTAGAGTAGATATTACTCTCCTCAAGGTTGGGTCTTAATTAAATAGATAAGTGGTTGATAATTACACTTATGGTTTTAATTATAAGATGTATCACAATGGTTTTTCTCAGGTTTAATAATTGAAGCATAAGACTTTATTAATATGCCACACTAGGGTTCTAGTGATATTTACCTAATGTCCATTGATTTAATTCTCAATTATGGTCTAGGTTTATATGGTAATCACCATAGTGATACCATAACTAGGGTTGAGATATAATTTTAGTTTGTATGAATGAGGTGACCCATATTGCATTGGCTAAAGTTTAATCTCCCTATCTATGATAAGGTTACTTGCTTAATACCTTATGTGCTTCTCTAATTACTAAGAATTTAAGAATTGGTTTTATCTTCTACCAATTAACTTCTATTATTTTCCCCAACTTATCATTAAAGTAACTAGAATGATTATGGTTCTTTTTATAGTTAACTTTGGTCACATTGAGGTATGGTTTCTCACTACATAAAGTATAGTGTTTAACTCTAAGGTGCTCTTGGGTTCCTTAATTTAGGAAACATAGATATGGTAGGATTCTAATTGTGATCACCTAGTGGTTCACAAGTAAAGGTTAGGATATAAGTCTAGGGTTGCTTACTAATGATCTCCCCATAATTTTATGTGGTGAATGATATCTACTTTTCCTATTAGGGTTTATCTTATACTCACATATCTCAAGAGCATGATCATGGTTAGACATGATCAACTTGTTCTTGATGTCATTTCCTCAAGTTCTTAGGGTTTATGATCATCACACAATTTATAATGATCAGGGTTTGGCTTCCTAAAGTATCTCTCATTAAATGGGTTCTCCCTTCCATGATCAAGCATTGTCTTGATCAATTTAAGGTATTGCACTTTTATTTTACTATCTAGGATGGTCATGGTCATGGTTGTCTCAATAGTTTTATATCCCAGGAGAATGCCTGAGATATTCACTTAAAGTTCTCTCAAGAAATGTTGGTTTAACCATTTGGGTATTTGAATAGATTGAACTGAAATTAGCATGGATGGTCTCTCTCATTTGAGAATGTCTAGAATAATATCTTAGAGCTTCTCTGAAAGATGATGGTTTGAATACTTGGATGTATCTCCAAGGTTTAGCTCAAGTTTTGTTATTGCTTCTTTGATAATTATCATAGAACTCTCACCTCTCTAGGTTTGATGTATATTAATATGTAGTAGAGAGGATTATATATTTCTAGAGTTTATCTCCTGGTCTTGCTTCCAAGAATGAGATAGAATGAATACCATGAGGTTCATGGTAGGATCAAGGATTTGTTTAAGACATGGAAAAGATAAGTGAAGAATGGTTTCTCCATTTATTGTTACTTGATTTCCAATTGAATGGATATTCATATGTTGTGGCAAGGATTATCATATTATAATCTTTTATAAGATCAAGCAATTGATCATTGAGTAAAGTGTTGTTGTGTTGATTATTAGTTCCATTTGATCTAAACCCTTAGATCAAATCATCTCTGCCCAAAACAAGGTTTTAGCAAAGTCACATTGAGGTTTGTAGCGCTTGACTTGATGAGCTACTTCCATTCCACCAAGATCAAGTGAAACTTCAGTTACTGTGACTGTTTTACTTTAAAGCGCGAAAATTCCCAGCATTTTCTATGCATGAATGCAATGCACACATCTGTTTCCTCTAATTTTTGTAACCCCATTACCGGGATATTACAGTCTCTACCCCTTAAACTAAACTTCGTCCTCGAAGTTTGATATCTCTCACGTTTCGGAGTGTGGATCCGACTTGTGCGGACTACATCTTTTCTCAAACTCCTTGGTGATCTCACTCGGATATAATTGAATATATCCCTTGTCCAGATTCTTCCTGGAATCCATTAGGATTTGTCTCTCGAACATTAGTCTCTTACTCCAGTTCTATGATACCTGTCTCTGAGCCATGGCTTCTAACTTTAATTATTTGATTTATTTCAACCCTATAGTCTTGTTTCCTTTCTCATTGAAGAATCAATGATGGGACTTCTTCTTGTCCTGACAGGTCTTAATTTGAAGACTAATTGGATAACATTCTCCTATTTGATAACATAGGTCTTTGTTTTCCCTTACTACCAAAATTGCAGTAATGGTGCTTAATAAGGTACTAACTATGGAATTGGTCATGATGGTTTCTTTTCCTAAGAATGGATTAGACTCATTTAGTCCATCCAATCATGGTTTATAGTTGATACCTATAACTATTTTGGGTTATTTAGGTTCCATGAAAGGAATCATTCAAATAGACTTTAGTTTTTGGTATAGTCAATCTCCTTCGGTCTTTGGCCTATTTGAGCTTTATTAGGTCTCTGATATCACCTTAATTCAACTTCTTTATCCATGACTTACTTGAGCTTCCGTACTTTTGAGTAAATCTTACTCACTCTCTCAAGTTATAGTCCACTTCTTACTTCCTCGAGGTATAAACCTCGACCATCGAGTCTGACATCCTTCTGAGAGTAGTGTTCAATATTCTTATGAAAATAAGATCGAACTTCCTCTCAGTTCAGACCTTCTGTTTCTATCTAACTTAAAGTATTGAGTCATTGTACATCCAACTCAATCTTTACTCTACCCCTTAGGGTTTACTTATGTTCTTCGACTCCTTTTTATTCCAACCATTGGATTGATGGTTAGAATATTTATCTAGGTCTTGTTTATAATTTATATACTTCTAAGGTTTTGTGAAGAAACTTTGTGGTGTATCCACTCAATTGTGGACATCCACTGTGAATCCTTTGACTAAATGTTTATAGATCTAGTTATTTGACTGACAAGATTTTTATTTGTTCACAAACTTTTGTTACATCTAATTAAATCGTGGACTATTTGTAATATCAACTGATACCAGTTGTGGTTATTATACCAACTGTGGCTATTTGATATCTAAAAATGGATTCTATTATAGGTTCTTATAAACTGGTCGAGACATCTTCTATTTTATCTCGCAGTATTGATTTTGTACCAATTGTGGTCTTCTGATATCGACTATGGTCTTATTATGTCTTCTATGGTTCATAGATCATCTTTCTTTCTTCGAGGGTTTATTGTTGCAAGAAAACCACTAGCTGACACTATGATTATAGTATTCGAAGTGATTTCCCATGCATCCCCTCTTCTATGTTGACTATGGATCTGCTTAAGCTTCACCATAATCATTATATTTCTCACCTTCATGCTTCTTTCGTACTAAAGTACTCCTCTGTTGAGGTAAAGCATGAGCTTTGATTGGTACTTCCTTCTGAATATTGTGGTTGCTTCCCACAACTTTGTTTCCTTTATCTGTGAACCTTCATCTGGTCTTCAGAATATTCCGAATTCGTCACTTCCTCACACGAATACCATTACCCTCTAGATCTATAGCACCAAGTAAGGACTTGATATTGCAACATGCATTTGCATATGAAAGTCAAACTTCATGTATGGATCTAGTCAAACAATGAAAATCCAACAAAATCCAAGAAGATTCAGCTTTGTGCATATAATACACACCATCATAAGCCTGAATATAATAGTTGAGTAAGACATCTCTAAACATCGGGCTCGATGTGTAGTATATAACACCACATAAGATAGGTTTATATCATGATACTTAGCACGAATATTTGGGATTCTACTATTTGTCTCAACATTTACCTTAATTGCACATTTGCAGTGAGATAAACTTGAAACAAAGTGGTCTAGAATAGTTGAGGTTAACCTAATTTTGTTTGGAAGTACTACTTAACTTTTATTTTATTGAGGGCTATCTCACATGATATGTCTAGGTTCTAACATTGCTACTCTAAACACATAACTATTGAAATATAGTTGCTATATTTCCAAATATTTCTTTCATAAGACTATGGTAATGATGTGCTTGGCATACTTCCCATAGTTTTGGGAACACAATACTTGCACTATTGTTTAGCACTTGGCTTCTTATTGTACACATTTTAATTATTTACGATGTTTTAGTCCATCACATAATGACTCTCAAGTGAATCATCTATGATTAACAACTCTACCATATAAGTAATCATATTTTATTCATATCTCTCTCCCTTACCTCCCATGATTGACTCATTATGGTCTATACTACCTTATATAACTCAGAGTTATCACTTACTATCAACTGTTTCACACGTCTAGAAACTTTTACTTACTCATTACTTATCTTGGTCTACATCTTCTATTAGGATATCTTAATTATCTTCATCAATTGATATCACTTCTATTACAGGTCTGGATAACTCTTACTTAACCATAACAGGTGTTGGTACACATATTCCAATAGGATATCTTCCTTATGGTTGTATCCTCTCTTTGGACTACCCTGTATTGTATACCAACTGTGGTCTACTCATAATTATTTTAGGGTCTTAAGAGTATCCTACATAATTTGGGATTAGCTAGCTAACATTACTTAGGAAATATAGGTAAGAAATGTTAACTCAAGTGTGTCAGGATTATTCTCAAGTGAATATCCATCTCAAGTCATAAGAAGTATTTGGTTTAACTAAAATGACTTCCTATAGACACTACCAATCCTATAGGTCTCCCTTGAAGGGTTTTAATCCTAGGGTCAAAGCATTTGCTCTGATACCAACTGTGGTGACCCGGCATACCACTGCATGGTGTAGTATGCAAGTCTGATATAACACCAATGAAACACCGTTCCACTAGTATTATATCGCTCAGAGTGGTACAACAGAAACATATGCGGGTCCAAGGCATGTCTATAGAATTACATACAGACTCTGTTACAGAAGATCAACACAGCCTCCTACTTTACAATGAGGTAAAACTGCAAATAAACTCCAGGAGAACGACTCGTAGTCTAATCCTAACACGAACTCTACTTGTAGAGTATTTAACTAGCTATAGAGGCTATGAATAGATTCTAGCTAAATAGGAGCTACAATTAGGAAGCTAGTTCCTTCCTATTGCTAATCTAGGTTTCTCCTTGCTGGATGTGGTATTTGACTCCTCTGACAGGGTCCCGTCCCTTGAAGTAGTTGTTGACTCCTCGGTCTTCGAGTTGTACTGGAGATCCTCCTTCATGGCCTCCATATCTAAGCAGGGGATTTAAGAGTGGGATGAGTACGAGCGTACTCAACAAGTTCATTATAGGAAAGAGGTGTTTAATGCACTAGCTACAGCATTAGACCTGAAAGTCTAATACTAATGCAGGTTTTTATAACCATTTCTTCAAAAGGTTGCTTTTATTCAGAAGAACTATGTCCGTCAGCCTTCACCGGTTTACTAGAACTTCATGGAGCTCCTTTCCGGCCGCGTTCGCAGCTTCCATATCCCGGAACAGGGAGTGACAGGTCACGGTTCTTTACACTCTGTAGAGGTGTGTTGCTTTACCCATAAGAGATCTTAACCTTGGTGCCAACCGGGAATGACCCATCCACACTTCCTATGGTGTGAGGCCCGGTATAAGGTCTAGCCAATCATGTTCCTCCGCTACCTCGAACACCCACCCGTTGTTGCATGCGCCGACCCTGGGTCCACGTCGGTCCCATTATTCCTATAGATTTCAAGGTGGACCCCGACCACGACAACAGCGCTGGGCTCTACCATACACTCCTACGCCGGTGGCTGCAACCCATCATAGACCGCAATACCGTGGGGACTTAAGGCTTCCCCAGCCTACCGCTTGTTCTTCGAACGACAAGTGTCTACGGACTGTGCCGTGGGGACTTAAGGCTTCCCCGACCTACCGCTTGCCGCCAGACGGATACAAGTGTCTACGGTAAAGCGCATCCGTTGATGAACGAGAGGTGGAAACACTTTTGACTACTCCGTCCCACTCCGGATCTTATGGTTAACACGGGTATTACGGCACAAGAATCACTCTGGCGACATTTGTTGTTTAATCCTAGATGGATATAAACCCGTGCAATGGAACCTCCACCATATCAACACAATCCATGGTTCCATTGCCCACCACATAGTCATATTCATAGTTATGAAAGTAGTGGTTTTGGTTTTTATGCAATAGTGATAATCATAGTACTTTGCAAGTAATTTGATAAAGATACTCAAATGACATGAGCAAGTGATGAACTTGCCTTTCTTGACTGCAGGATTATGCAGGCAAGGTCTTCGATACGTAGTAACTCCAAATTCTGAAATAGCATCATCGTCCGGTAAGGACGATGTTTAAAAGATTGGCAAAGATGCAATAATGCATAAGAATGAGATCCAATCGCTCTAAGCGTGACCTAACCCCGATGATTTAGGATCAGTGAGTTGTAATGATTGGTTTAGGGTGTGTTGCACTTTTAGAGTGATTCACATACAAGGTTCTTATTCAGGTGTGATTACTTGGTATTATCAACAGGTAGATAAATAAGCATAGTAATCAATTGAGCACACAAATAATGATAATGGGCATAATGTTAACAAGTAAAGAACAGTGGTCAGTTTTAGTACTATATGACATGGTTAATGGTTAATTATCATATACCTCAAAAGAATAACTTTTGAAGAACATGTTCTATAATAAAGAATAAGTATGATAATTAGGTTGATGGGGTTCTATGGTTGACTATGGTTTCATTTAGTTTCTGGAGTAAGTATTAGATGGATCACAACATAGTTGGATTCATCAGCAACTAGGCTTGATTGGTTTTACTTAAGCATGAGCAACTTAAGCAATTCATTATCCATGGTTGCTATCAAGGTTGATTCATCTTGCTGGTGATTGCTAGCTAGGGTTTATAGGTCCTTATAAGCAGGGTTGATGAGAATTCCTTATTTTCTTCAAAAGAATAACTTTTGAAGAACATACTTCTTAAGTAATAAGAAGTATATCAATTAGGGTTGAGGTTACTCTCTATTTTCTTCAAAAGAATAACTTTTGAAGAACATACTTCTTAAATAATAAGGAGTATATCAATTAGAGTTGAGGTTGTCTTGTACTAGCCATTGGATCTCTAAGTAAGAAATAGTTGACTCCTAAGTGGAATGATAAATAATTATCTTACACGAGTAGGGTTTAGTGGAGTATGGTTAGGTAATGCAAGATAATAAGCATAGTTGCTATTTGGGATGCATCACAATGGTGTGAAGCCAAGCATGGATGAATAAGGATGATGGTCTTTATAGTAGTAGCTAGGGTTTAAATTTGATCGATCCTACTTGATCAACTAGGTTTAGAGATATGCATACAGGAAATACTAAATTGCTAGTGATAGCGTTCTACATTTTATGTGGACATAGGTATGTCTTTTAGTTGCTACTATGGTTCTATGATTTGAAAGTAGGTACCATGATCACATGTTCTAACCTAGGGTTTAGGTTAGAAACAATTTAGGGTTCACATGTAATAATGGAACGAGGGTTCCTAATTAATTTAGGGTTTTAGGAGTCACATGAAATGATAGAGTTATAATACCATTCCATGTGGGATTTAGGGTTTTCTATTTACAAGTTAATTTCTAAGATTAATAACTTCATGTTAAAGTTGAAGTTATTAATAACTTTGCAATAAAGTTAATATTCAATTTGGCTTTTTATTATTTTTAAATGATTTACTAATTAGGGTAATTATTAATTAGGTTTTAAATTTCCCTAATAATGATTTAATATGATTGCAAATAAAGAAAATAAGTTTTCATGTTTTCTTTATTTGCTTACTGGTTTTATTTAATTTATAAATGGTTTCTTAATTTCGAATTTTTAATTGTATTTACAATTAAAATTAAAGGCTTAAATAGCAAGTATTAAATAATTAAATTTTTATTAAAAATAAAAATTTCATTTTATATTTTTATTGGATAGAGTTTTCTTTTCTAGGAATTTTAATATCTTATTTACATTTTTCTGAGTTATGATGAATTAGATATGAATTTCTAAAGTTCCTACTATTTTCAGGAATATTGAATTAACTAAAAATACTAAAGATACCGGTTTAAGCTACCCACATGGTCACTGACCAGTGGGCCAGAGACACCTCAGCCTCCACGCGGCCTTTGACCAGGGTCAAAATCGCCGAAGTGGCACTGGGGTGGCCGGCCGACGGCCAGGCGGGATTGGCGCCGGCGATTCGGCGCTCCCGCGTCTGAGCGGGGTTGCGGGTTGGATTCGCCGCGCTATGCTGAGCCAACGGGTGGCGGCGCCTCCTCTAATTGGTCATCGGAGTAGCTCCGAGGAGCACGTACCGCGGCGGCGGTTACGGCTAAATGACGCGGCGGTGCTACGGTACATGATTGAGCAAGGCGGGCACACCACGAGGTCGAGGAGCTCACCAGGAGCGTGTAGGGCTTGACGGTGAGTGTTGGGGTGGCCTACATCAACGGCGAGCGTCGACGGCTGGTGGTGCCCAACGATGAAACGAGGTCGCGATTCGTCGGATTTGGAGTTCCCCGAGCGAGCGTGTGTCGATAAGAAGATAGCCGGAGACGAGGCGGAGCTATAGGGCTTCACGGCGGTGCTTGCGGTGGTCCCAAACGGCGGCGAGAGAATTCGACCGGCGAGCTAGGGTTTGAGGAATTAGGGGAAGAGGAAGAACGCGAGCGATGGAGGCTTCGGCCGGGTATTTATAGGGTCAAGGACGATCGTCGGTGGTCGCGCTGTCCACAACGGCGGCCGGGACGTGGCTCAATTCATCGCCGTGTCGACCTCCCGCGCGTCCGCAGACGGAGACGAAGACGACGACGTCTTCTCGTCTATATCCACACGAAGGGGTACGTGGGCGTGTTGGGCTGTGAAGTGCCGCTGGGCCATGGGCTGCTGCTGGGCTGAGATGGTGGGCTTCTCTACGGGCTGCACGGCCAGGTAAGCCTGGTAAGTCTTTTTCTCCTCTTTTCTTTTTCTGTTTGATTTTCTGTTTTATATTTCCTATTTGAATTTCATATTTGAATTCTGTTTATTCTTGCAGATCTTTCATTTGTGAGTTTTATTAAGATCTGGTGCAATGATTATTACACCACTATTTCGTTTGAAACAATTATTTTGTATTGGATTATATTGCATATTGTTGGCTTATTCAAAATAGCAATTAAACATGAATTATGCTCTCACTTTGATTTCCCTTTTATTATGAATTCCCTTTAATTTAAAAATGTAAGAGTTGCTACTTTCTTCTCAAGGTATTTCTGAAGTTGTTGTTATATCTTAGTTCCTATTTGTCTAATTAATCACTTGCATGTTATTTTATGTGAGCAATTTCTATTAAGGTTTTGTAGGTTTGTTGATAACCCATATTAAAATTAACATTAGTGTTATGGTCTATTAACACTTTGAAATACCTAGAGTAGATATTACTCTCCTCAAGGTTGGGTCTTAATTAAATAGATAAGTGGTTGATAATTACACTTATGGTTTTAATTATAAGATGTATCACAATGGTTTTTCTCAGGTTTAATAATTGAAGCATAAGACTTTATTAATATGCCACACTAGGGTTCTAGTGATATTTACCTAATGTCCATTGATTTAATTCTCAATTATGGTCTAGGTTTATATGGTAATCACCATAGTGATACCATAACTAGGGTTGAGATATAATTTTAGTTTGTATGAATGAGGTGACCCATATTGCATTGGCTAAAGTTTAATCTCCCTATCTATGATAAGGTTACTTGCTTAATACCTTATGTGCTTCTCTAATTACTAAGAATTTGAGAATTGGTTTTATCTTCTACCAATTAACTTCTATTATTTTCCCCAACTTATCATTAAAGTAACTAGAATGATTATGGTTCTTTTTATAGTTAACTTTGGTCACATTGAGGTATGGTTTCTCACTACATAAAGTATAGTGTTTAACTCTAAGGTGCTCTTGGGTTCCTTAATTTAGGAAACATAGATATGGTAGGATTCTAATTGTGATCACCTAGTGGTTCACAAGTAAAGGTTAGGATATAAGTCTAGGGTTGCTTACTAATGATCTCCCCATAATTTTATGTGGTGAATGATATCTACTTTTCCTATTAGGGTTTATCTTATACTCACATATCTCAAGAGCATGATCATGGTTAGACATGATCAACTTGTTCTTGATGTCATTTCCTCAAGTTCTTAGGGTTTATGATCATCACACAATTTATAATGATCGGGGTTTGGCTTCCTAAAGTATCTCTCATTAAATGGGTTCTCCCTTCCATGATCAAGCATTGTCTTGATCAATTTAAGGTATTGCACTTTTATTTTACTATCTAGGATGGTCATGGTCATGGTTGTCTCAATAGTTTTATATCCCAGGAGAATGCCTGAGATATTCACTTAAAGTTCTCTCAAGAAATGTTGGTTTAACCATTTGGGTATTTGAATAGATTGAACTGAAATTAGCATGGATGGTCTCTCTCATTTGAGAATGTCTAGAATAATATCTTAGAGCTTCTCCGAAAGATGATGGTTTGAATACTTGGATGTATCTCCAAGGTTTAGCTCAAGTTTTGTTATTGCTTCTTTGATAATTATCATAGAACTCTCACCTCTCTAGGTTTGATGTATATTAATATGTAGTAGAGAGGATTATATATTTCTAGAGTTTATCTCCTGGTCTTGCTTCCAAGAATGAGATAGAATGAATACCATGAGGTTCATGGTAGGATCAAGGATTTGTTTAAGACATGGAAAAGATAAGTGAAGAATGGTTTCTCCATTTATTGTTACTTGATTTCCAATTGAATGGATATTCATATGTTGTGGCAAGGATTATCATATTATAATCTTTTATAAGATCAAGCAATTGATCATTGAGTAAAGTGTTGTTGTGTTGATTATTAGTTCCATTTGATCTAAACCCTTAGATCAAATCATCTCTGCCCAAAACAAGGTTTTAGCAAAGTCACATTGAGGTTTGTAGCGCTTGACTTGATGAGCTACTTCCATTCCACCAAGATCAAGTGAAACTTCAGTTACTGTGACTGTTTTACTTTAAAGCGCGAAAATTCCCCAGATTTTCTATGCATGAATGCAATGCACACATCTGTTTCCTCTAATTTTTGTAACCCCATTACCTGGGATATTACAGTGATGCTGCCGATGATGTCCTCTCCCGATGAATAGTAGGCATTGCAGATGAACGGCGTGTCGCTTGACCCCAGTCTGTGCCTGGTGTCGCAGTTCATGCAGTAGTACGAGGTTAGCTCCGAGGACGCAGGATCATCAGATCCGACCGACATAGAGGACGCTGAACGGGGAGTCGAAGGCGCGAACGGACTCGATGGGCTTATCAGGCCAGCCGAAAGGTCGAGTGATGACGACGCGCTCGGACTCATCGATCTGGAGATGGGAGATTCTAGCAGCCGAAGAATTCCTTCTGAGTTGACGTTGTAGTGGACGCTCCCGAAATCCATCTCAATGTTTCCTTGTAGACCGGAGAAAGTCGAGCGAGATGAATCGCTATGTGGGGTGAATTCGTAGGAGCCAAAACGAATCGGGCTTCCCAGACGAGGCGATGATGGTGTTGACGAAGCTGTTGATGACATGACAGGTTCAGCCGATGTCCGATCTTGTGCCGACAGGGTTCCCATAGACGGCACCAATTGTCGAGGGTACTCCTCGCCAATACCCTCTGATAGGGGCTTAGGGTTGATGGAATCCTGTAAGCTGACACGAGACATCGGTTCACAGACAAGCGGGGAGAGCAATTTACCCAGGTTCGGGGCCCTCGATGAGGTAAAACCCTTACGTCCTGCCTGTCTGTTCTTGATTATGATGACAATGGGTTACAATGGGGTGCCGAATAGTTCGGCTGAGATCTCGTCGAGATGGCTATCGCTAAGGTGACCTAGCTCTAAACTTTTGCTGGCTAAGATTGCTAAGATTGTTCGTGTCCCTCGGCAGCCCCTCTCCTGGCCTTTATATAGGAGGCCAGGTCTCAAGAGTCCTAACCGAGTACAACTAGGTTTACAGTAGTTTTAGATCCGATCTTTCCTTGTTCGACCGCTTCCTTGTCTTGCCCGTCAAGGAACCTTCTGGTGCACCGTCCTAGTGGCCCATCTTGCCTTCAGGTGTCTTCATGGGCCTCCAATTAATCAATACAGGATAGGGCAACGTTGGTTACCCGAAGGGTAGTGCCCACGTCATCCGGCACCCTGCCGGAGAGGGGAATCATCACCGGAGGACTCTACATCATCATGCCCACCTCCGGATTGATGCGTGAGTAGTTCATCCTTGGACTATGGGTCCATAGAAGTAGCTAGATGGTTGTCTTCTCCTCTTGTGCTATCATGTTTAGATCTTGTGAGCTGCCTATCATGATCAAGATCGTCTATTTGTAATGCTACATGTTGTGTTTGTTGGGATCCGATGAATATGGAATACTATGTCAAGTTGATTAATTGATCTATCATATATGTGTTGTTTATGATCTTGCATGCTCTCCGTTGCTAGTAGAGGCTCGGCCAAGTTGATACTTGTGACTCCAAGAGGGGTATTTATGCTCGATAGTGGGTTCATGCCTCCATTGAATGCAGGACGATGTGACGAAAGTTCTAAGGTTGTGGATGTCTTGTTGCCACTAGGGATAAAACATCAATGCTTTGTCTAAGGATATTTGTGTTGATTACATTACGCACCATACTTAATGCAATTGTCTGTTGTTTGCAACTTAATATCTGGAAGGGGTGCGGATGCTAATCCGAAGGTGGACTTTTTAGGCATAGATGCATGCTGGATAGCGGTCTATGTACTTTGTCGTAATGCCCTAAGTAAAATTCATAGTAGTCATCATGATATGTATGTGCATTGTTATGCCCTCTCCATTTGTCAATTGCCAACTATAATTTGTTCACCCAACATGCTATTTATCTTATTGGAGAGACACCACTAGTGAACTGTGGACCCCGGTCCATTCTTTTACATCTGAAATACAATCTACTGCAAACTCTGTTCTCTGCTGTTCTTTGCAAACAAACATCATTCTCCACACCATACGTTTAATCCTTTGTTTACAACACGCCGGTGAGATTGACAACCTCATTGTTAAGTTGGGGCAAAGTATTTTGATTGTGTTGTGCAGGTTTCACGTTGGCGCCGGAATCCCTAGTGTTGCGCCGCACTACACTCCTTCACCAACAACCTTCACGTGGCCTTCATCTCCTACTGGTTCGATAACCTTGGTTTCTTACTGAGGGAAAACTTGCTGCTGTACGCATCACACCTTTCTCTTGGAGTTCCCAACGGACGTGTGCTTTACGCGTCATCAATGGGCGCCACACTTTGAAAGTGTGGCGCCGTTCCGAAGGGTGCCACATATCCACTTACGTGGCAGGACGTTTCGAAGGGCCCGACCCAGCCACACTTCTCTCTCTGTTTCTTTCGCTCAAGAAGAAGGCGGACGGCGGTTCCTCTCTCTCCCCCTCCAAATCCCTACCCAAATCTCTTGTATTTATCCAGATCTGTCCATGGAGATCGTTCCCAACATGTTCCTTGAGATAATCTCCTCCGTTCCCCTTCTTTTCGTCCAATGAATTGATGGATTTGGTTGGATCTACATGTGAAACCCTAAGGTTATTTGAGGGTGGATCTAGATTTGGTTGGAACTTAGGGTTTGTTGAAGTAAGACAAGTGGTAGGGCTAGGTTGTATGGGTAGAAACCCTAGGTTGATTTGTGTTGATTATGGCTAACTAATGAACACATGTATGTATGTGTTGTTCAGATTATGCTAGGGGGATGGAAAGAATTGTTCATGTTCATCATGTGGACAAGGATGCTTTTTTGAAGGGAAACCTAGAGTCAGACCCGGAAGAGGTTGACTTGGTGTTTGACCGTAGCCCTAGCTTTGCCGAGGTGGTAGCACAAGTGAGGATTGAGTTGAATTGGAATGAGCGAAATGATGGTGTTGATCTAGAGGGAAGACATAATGTCGGGTTTGGAATGCACACCCGTTGGAAGACAATGCGTATCAACTCCGGCAACGTTGGTTCGTTTACAAGAAGATGGTGGCCGAGTCACAAGACAAGGCTCTGGAGTTGTTTGCAACCAAGACGGTTGATGCTCATATCGAGATTGACCTTAACCGGTGCTCCTCCCCCGTTGATGCTAGGAGTCCGCCACCCATGAGCCAACAAGAAGCCACCGAATCTCCCATTGTCCAATCTCCCATTGCCCAAGATACACCGTTGGAGAAGGAGTATGACGAGCATGACGACGGTGATAATGGTTTCGAGATGAATTACAACAATGTCGGTGATTTGGATGCATATTTGACGCAAGAGGACATGGACCACTCCATTCCGTATTCCCGATGCTATGCCTCGGACTCGGATGATGATGGACCCGATGAGAAAGTTGATGAGGATGGCTTGACGGCTAAGGAAGCCGAAAGGGCCTATTTTCCGTGATGTTAGTCTTGCCGATGGAGCCGTGGTTGATGGTGGCAAAAATTTACTTCTTGGAGCTAGGCCAATTTTCAAGAGAGATGTGGATGCGAGGACGGATATGATCTTTAAAGGGCTCACGTTTGATACCTTCTTAGAATTGAAGGTATGGTTGAAGGAGTTCTCGATTAAGCATCATTGCCCTTACACCGTTGTTCACTCGGACTTGAACATGCGGTACACGCTAAAAATGTGTAGATAAAAGGTGCCCATGGGTTGTCCGTGCAAGATCTTTCAAAAAAGGGCCCTCTTGGCAGATAACAAGTCACTAGTAGGAAAGCCCTTATAGGTAGAAATACCATCTGTGGCGCATTAAAATGTGCATGCTCCAAAAAATTATTTCTGTAGTGCATGCAAATTAATGCTCCACAGAATTTTTGAGAATTATGTGGTGCATTTGCAGCTGGTGCACCACAGAAATTGGCCATTCTGTGGCGCATGTGCAAAGGTGCGCCACAGAAAGTTTGTGGGACCCACGCGGGGTCCACCACTGCATATAGGAGAAGGGAATTTTGTGGCGCATCTGCCCATATGCGCCACAGAATTCGGTGGCGCATATGCCCATATGCGCCACAAAAGTTCATCTTTCTGCGGCGCATGTAGGCATATGCGCCACAACATTCTGAAGGATTTTTTCTCCCCACGCAACTCCACCCCCCTCTGGATCGCCTTTTTTAGCACTGTAAAATAAAAAAGAATTAGATAGAAAATTCAAAAAATAAAATCTTTCGAGGTGCCCATGTATTATGTCATCTAGCACCACTGAAAATTAACAAACATGAATTTCGACTTTTTTTTGCAAAATTGTGTTAGAAAATCATCAAACTTGATTTCTGGTTGCATACGAACTCGAAAAAAATGAACAATATATCAAAATGACCGGGAGAAAATTCTACATCCGAATTTTTAGAATCGCCAAATTCGAAAAGAGTAAAAAGATACGACCAATAAAAGATTTTTTCCTGCAAAATAAAAAATCGAAAAATTGTTTGCTTTGTAAAATATAAAAGGAAATGATAGAAAATTCAAAACAAAAAATGTTTTTAGATTCTTGTATGTTATGCAACCTACTATTCGGTGAAATTAAGAAATTCGAATTTTCACTTTTCTTTTTGTAATAAAAAAGATTTGAAAAATGGTAAAACCGCATTAACTTTTGCATACGACGTCAGGAAAAAACATATAATATATCAAAATCATCGTGGAAAAAAGTTACATCCGAATTCACCTGGGTTTACCCGGTTAGCCAATTTTTAGATTCTCAAAATTCCAAATGAAAATATGAAAGCAGGAAGTTTTTAGTTTTTGCTATAAATTACAGATTTTTTATTTTTAAAAAATTTAAAATTAATAATTGCATCTTGCATAAAGATTACTATTACTTCTACCCAATTTTTAGATTTTCAAATTTTTAGGTTTTAGGTTTGGCAAAAAAATAAATATTTAAAAATTAAAAATCATACTAATTAAAAGTTAATGTTTATTTATTTATTCAAGCTTATTATTACAACATTACTTTTGTTTATTAAAATAATATTTAAAATTCAAACAATAAAGATATATAACATCGACCAACATGTTAATAGGATTGATATGATACTAGTATCACATACATGCGTGAAGCACTTGGATGCAGGACGGAACGGAACTCGGAAGTTAAGCATGCTAGTGCTGGAGTAGTGGAAGGATGGGTGACCGAGCGGGAACTTTAACCACGAGTAAGTAATTTGACTAGAGATAAGTGTAGTTAGAGATAGAGACTAAACTATGCAAATAACTAAAATAATAGAAATTCTGAAAAAATAAAAATAAAGGAGTGGAAAAAATAGAAAAAACAAAATAAAAATTTCACATGGAGGCATTTTCGCCCTGACGCACGCAGCCCACGTGAATGAACCTTTAGTCCTAGTTCGTAAGCAGCCGGGACTAAAGGGGGTAGACTTTAGTCCTGCTTATTTAGTCTCGGTTGCACAACCGAAGCTAAAACCCATTTTTCTACTAGTGATAATTTGTACAGCTAACTTGAGAGTAAGAAAAACAAGATAACCAATCTATAAAATCATGGTTTTGAGACTGGTTTGCAACTGACCGGCTAGGAGGCGCCCATGGGGCGCCCCAACCAGTAGTAACTATAATCTCTTAAGATTTTCTAAGGGTATCTCCAGCGGTGCGACGCAAACGGTCGCTCAGCGACCGTTTGCGTCCGCTTTGGTCGTAAATGCGTCTGGCACCCTCTCCAGCGGCACGACGCAAAGTGACCGGGCCGTCCGCGGAGACGCAAACCTGGCCCAAATATGCGCCAGGTTTGCGTCTCGGCGAACGCTGCGCGACGCGCAAAGTGTCCGCTGCGGTCTCCACCGGGCCCGCCGGCGGTGAGCCTGCATGGAGGGCATCGCTTCCGCGGCCATCGCTTCCGCGGTCAGCGCTTCCGCGTCTGCGCCGCCATGAATGCCGCAGCTTCCTGTTCGCGCGTGCACTGGCGGGCGGCGGCTGGGCTTCTGCGGCGCCTTCAATGGCATCGTATCCCGTGCGCGGCCACCCTTAAAAGTCCAGCGGCCGCGTTGCTCCTTCGCCCACAGCTCCACTCGCACCACAACCGCCGCTGCGTGATGACCCACAAGTATAGGGGGTGTATCGTAGTACTTTCGATAAATAAGAGTGTCGAACCCAACGAGGAGTAGAAGGTGTTGACAAGCAGTTTCGATGAAGGATTCACTGTAAATGCTCACAGACAAGTATTCAGGGGGTTTTGATGTAACAGATGAATAAAGTACAAGTAAGTAAAGTGCGAGAGAAATAATTGCAGCGAGTGGCCCAATCCTTTTTAGCACAAAGGACAAGCCGGTTTGTTTACTTATAATGACCAAACGTTCTCGAGGACACACGGGATTTTAGTCTAGTGCTTTCGCTACATACGGCTGATTAATCTTCATTGTTTTGATAAGTGTTGTGTGGGTGAACCTATGCTAATGTACCGCCCTTCCTAGGACTAATACATACTTGTGATTATACCCCTTGCAAGCATCCGCAACTACAAGAAAGTAATTAAGATAAATCTAACCACAGCCTTAAACTCCGAGATCC